>NC_048412.1:20832624-20899275 GCF_013103735.1 Etheostoma cragini | reverse complement strand
CTAAAAAGTCAGAGTATAGTATGTCATAAAACGTCATAGTATGTCATAAAAATCTCTAAAAAGTCAAAATTTTACAAAGATGTCAAACGTTCACAGTGTAGTAGTTCATAAAAATGTCTAAAAGTTAAAGTATAGTATGTCAAAGAAGTAATAAAAAGTCATACTATAGTATGTCATAAAATTTCCAAAAAAGACATAGTATAGTATGTCGCAAGAATGTCAAAAAATCATAGTATAGTATGTCAAAAATGTATATATTTTGTTATTAATTGTCAGATAGTCATTGTACGTAATACAAATTTCAAAAAAGTTAAAATACGTAATAAAACTGTCAAAAAGTCATAGTATAGTACATCATATAAAAAGCATAGTGTAGTATATCATAATATAGCATGTCATAAAAAATGTCTAAAAAGTCATAGTATATTAAGTCATAAAACGTCATAGTATGTCATAAAAATTTCTAAAAAGTCAAAGTTTTACAAAAATTTCAAACATTCACAGTGTAGTAGTTTATAAAAATGTCTAAAAGTTAAAGTATAGTACGTCAAAAAATGTAATAAAAAGTCATACTATAGTATGTCATAAAATTTCCCAAAAACACATAGTATAGTATGTCAAAAATTCATATTATGTAATAAAATATCAAAAAGTCATTGTATGTAATACAAATTTCAAAAAAGTTAAAACACGTAATAAAAATGTCAAAAAATCATTGTATAGTATATCTTATAAAAAGCATAGTATAGTATGTCATAATATAGCATGTCATAAAAAAATTCTAAAAAGTCATAGTATAGTATGTCATAAAACGTCATAGTATGTCCTACAAATTTCAAAAAAGTTAAAATACGTAATAAAAATGTCAAAAAGTCATAGTATAGTACATCATATAAAAACTATAGTTTTAATAATATATAGCATGTCATAAAAAATTTCCGAAAAGTCATAGTATAGTATGTCATAAAAAGTCATGGTATATCATTAAAATTTCAAAAAAGTCAAAGTATGTTATAAAAATGTCAAAAGGTCACAGTATAGTACTATTTCATAAAAATGTCTAAAAGTCATAGTGTAGTAAGTTATAAAAAAAAGCATAGTATAGTATGTCATAATATAGCATGTCATAAAAATGTCAAAAAAAAGTCACAGTATCGTATGTCATAAAATGTCATAATATAGTATGTCATAACAATGTCAACAAACATTACATGGTAAGTCATAAAAATGTCAAAAAGTCATAGTATAGAATGTCATAAAATATTCCATACAACATTATTTTTTTAAACTTTGATTTCTAACTTTTTTAAAGCCGGTCCCTGAACGTGACATGAGAGTGTTGTCTAGGCCTGCTCTGTCTGGGATAATTTGAGATAGGGTCAGTCATGATTTGAGGCTATAAATACAATTGAATTGCCAGGTTAGGATTGTCAACTTGTAGCAAGCTACTGTTTGGCAACGTCAATCATACGCTGGCTCCCTATATTGGCAGTCACACATTCAAAATTGGTGGACCCCCGCCTAAAGCATAGCATTTGATTGGGCATCTTATTTCTCTTTTCTAGAACCATGTTACAGGGGACTGTACTGGTTTAAAGAATTTCTAAAACTTATAAATAATAATCATATAAAACAGGCTTTAGCCAACAGTACGTTTCCAAAGAATGCCATTTAAGGAGACATTTTTGGACAGGATGCGACTGTAAAGAATCACGTTTGCACTCTTTCATTTTCATGGGAACACTGTAAGGGATAAGTAAGTGCTGCCTCTCTGGAGACTTCTGCAACACTCAGTTATGGACCAGTTAGAAATGGCCATTTGCAATTGATGAACAAAAGCAGCAGAGGAACAACGGACCTGAAGTGACATGAACACAAAAAGTGCTTAAGTTGAATATTTTAAGGAACAGCCAGATAATTCAGAGACTTTGAATAATGTATGATCAAAGTGAAACACTTTTCTTCTCAAGCAGCATACACCCAAGGGGAACAATGTGAAGGAAATGGCTTTTTACAATGTTGGAGGCCACAGCAACTAAATGGATGTAAGATGTCCTCGGGTGAGCTACATCACCTATATTTTATGATTCCTCTCCTATTTCTGATGAAACCCTTATGCAAGTCTGCATTTAGAGCAGTGTTTTGCTTGAAAAAAGACTAAGAAGAATTAGACAAATCACATTTTTGACCTGATGGTTGCGCTAGACACAACGTTAAGTGATCACCAGAGCTATTTCAATTCATCCTAAGAGGTGCATGCATGTGTGAAGCAAATTTGTGTTTAAAATTTAAGCTTTGTTACTTGTATTTTGTAATGGGGTGTCCGTTAAAATGTTTACTATAGGAAAGATGTAATGCAAGAATGTGGTGCACACTGCACTGGAGTCTTTCTGTGGAAAAAAGACTATTGGCTTCACTGCCTGTGCCAATATGACATTGGCCTTAAGTGTAATAATAAGTCAATGTGATGGTTGAAATTGGCTACATCCTAGCAAATTGTTTTAAACTGCAAATGTCTATAGATAAACTGTCAACTGGACGCAAGGAAAACAGAACCATATGTGTCATAAATGGAGCTGCTAAGTGCTTTTATGTGCTTTATACATTTTGATGATGTAAGATGCACATTTCTGGCAAAATGTCAATTTGAATAAAAATAGAGGAAGTAAGATCCTGGCCATCTGAGTAACTCATAGGCTGGAAACAGTGTTAATGAACCCATAACTCTCTTCACCTTTTGTTAAGTAAGAGCCCTGTAAAGTGAGATCAAATCTGAACCTATTTTGAAAACATTATTAGCGGGTATGAAACCATATAATCATCACCCATGGAAGGGGAAACACTGTTATGGTCGCCTGTTCACTGCACCAGAAAGCAAAGCAGGCCACTAGAAAGCTCATTTTCCAAACACACCGGCCCATTACTCTGTGGTCATTTAGAAGTAAATGAGACTGAGCTGATGCATCGTAATACTACAGAAACATTGACAGCATTGACCAGAACAAGCCCAGCATGATTCATGCTAGGCAGAGTGGAATTTAGTGCCATGTCATGCAGAAAGGACTAAAAGAGGGATACGAACACAACGATAAAGATCCAGACCCTTATAACAATTAGATCAATTTTAACAAAGCTGAGCACATTTCTGTATGACACACACAACAATGGGGGGGGGGGGGGTCACATAAGACTGAATGTTAACTACTCTGTGCATCTAGAAAGTGTGGCCATCATAGGGCACCCATGGGCATTATCCCACTGTCTACATCCAGTTACATGGCCTACTTACTGGATAGAACCTTTACAGCCCCTAAGGGTGCAAATTGTTCAGAGATGCAAACTGAGTCATGGGACCCATGATGCACTTTTTCCCTCTGCTCCAGCTTCCAATCACCCCCCACCCTGTCCCTACCAAACTGCCCCCATCCTCCCCTGGGCAGAAGAACTATTTCAGCTCCTCTTCAAGCGGAGGTAGAGTAGCTGCTCTGCTGGGGAGGCTCCATGTGATCTGCTCTCCAACTCTGCCATACAAAATACAGGCTACACAAGCTGTGTGTGGGTGTTGTTGAAATACTGTTCAACTTATATAATTGCTATATTGTGCAGTGTTACCCAAAGGAGGGATCAGTGTGTTTTTAGCTGTGTGGTGTGGGATTGCCAGTGTGATGGAAGTTGGATTTGTTTTTGGTGAGATAGCTCCCCTACAGTTTCCATTCATCTGAACTTTAACTTGTGTGCATGAAGTTATGTCAAATATGTAATTTAGTGTGGCCGGGTTGGATCAGTTCTACTAGAGTAGGCGCACGTGTACTGAGAGGTGCGTGCCTCAACGCAGAGGTCCAGGGATTGAATCTGACCTGTGACGATTTCCTGCTAACTTTCCCCCATCTGTCCCCTTTCTCACCTAGGTGTCCTGTCAAAAATTAAAGGTGGAAAATCCCCAAAAATAATCTTTAAAAAAAACTATGTGTATACACTTTCAACAATCTTGGGAAGACTTACATTACAAACCAGGCAAAATAGGTAATTGCTGTAATTTGAAGAGTGGCTCAGTGTTATAATCTAGAATATCTTGTACAACTCCGAATTTAATTGTTCAGCTATCTCTTGCTATTTGCCAAACATACGTATGTCCCAAATAAAGTCAATTTTGTATTTTTTATAACAAAATCCCGCTTTT
This sequence comes from Etheostoma cragini, assembly GCF_013103735.1. Lineage (NCBI taxonomy): Eukaryota > Metazoa > Chordata > Actinopteri > Perciformes > Percidae > Etheostoma > Etheostoma cragini. The sequence goes on along the minus strand of NC_048412.1, from coordinate 20,895,095 downwards.
TTTCTCTTCATGTAAAACATTAACTCATCATTATACCCTCATCCTTATCCTGAGAAGAGTGCAAGTGAAGGATGGGTTATTGGAGGGAAACAGCCCTCTAAAACTTCTAACTTAGTCACAGCCCCTTTTAAGTGATTCAATCAAATTTGAAGGATTTTGTTTGACAGAAAATTAGTCAGCAACTATGTTAATAATCAATTCATTATCTGGTTCCAGCTTCTAAAATGTGAGTAGTTGATGCTTTTCTCTGCCTGATGATAGTAAACTGAATATCATAGGGATTTGGACATTTTCTGAACAATATGAGCAATTTGATAACATCAACTTGAAATTACAACAAGCAATTTTTTGTATTTTTTGACATTTTATAGACACAATAATGAAAGATATTAAAAAAAAAAATCAGATTTTCTCATATATTATATACAGAATATATCTTTAATACATTTTGGGGGAAGCAGCACATATTTGCCCCTGGCCCAGCTAATAGGTTAATTCGGCCATGAGTCTTGGAAAGGCTAATGCCACATTTGTGCCCCAGTGAACCACATAAAACCACTTCATACTTATTCTCTCTTATATTGCTCTGTCAGGCAGTTAGAAAGAGTAGCAATTCAAATCAAATCAATTCAATTCAATTCTATTTACTTAGCTCCTAATCACAACAACAGTTATCTCACAGTGCTTTTCATAAAAGAACAGGTCTAGACCGTACTCTGAGATGTTATTTACAGAAACCCAACAATTCCCACCAAGAGCAAGCACTAGGCTAAAGAGACAAGGAAAAACTTCCTTTTAAGAGGCAGAAATCTCGAGCAGAACCATGGCTCAGGGTGGGCGGTCATCTGCCTCGACCGATTGGGGGTGAGAGAAAGAGACAGACAGAGAGAGAGTGCTGTCAGACAAAAGACAAGACAGCACAGGACACAAAAGGACAAAGACGCCAGATGGAATACAAAGTGCAAAACAACAGGTATCTTATCCCCTATTTACAAAATACATTTGAGCTGTTTTATAGACATGCAGAATACAAGATTTCTGTGAGTTAATCTTATTTCAGTAGTATATTTATTAGTATTAGTATACTTTATTTTCAATTTTTGTGTAATTATTATTTGTGTGTAATTATACAGACTCTCCAAGGGCCTGATGATTCAAAACAAAACTGCTCATGCATTCTCACAAGCTTGGACTGGTAGCCACTTTGCAACTGAAAGCCGATTGCAGATATGTGTGTTTCCTGAACCCTGATCTGATTTTTGGCTGTGTCCACTGCTTCTGTGAGACCATCTGTCCTCCTCACTCAGACTTAATTATTTAAGGTTGTTGCTTAGAAAATTTACATTTGAGTTCCAAATGATCAGAGCCAAAGGTCTTTTCCTTGTCAGCATTTTGCTAAAATTATGCAAGAAGAAGCATTTCAAAGATAATGTCCTTCTGTGCAGAGGGACAGGACGGAGCTCATCAAAAACAAGGAGTACTTAAAGAAGATGCTTGGAAATCATGCACTCAACATGCTGCCATTTACAATAAGAAAATATTCTAATGCTTTCTCTCCTCTGCTGTCCGATTGGGATGTTCTACGTGATTTTATGAGACAGCACTTCCTCCTTATTTCAATGAGGTTCTTAAATGTTAAAGAAACTATATTCAACTTTTAAGTGATTCTGAAACTTGGTAATGTTCCATCTGATGATTATGAATCACCTGTAACGGCAAACAACACTAATAAAAAGTAAAAAGAACCCTATTTATATATAGTTTTTATTAAAGCCTCTGCTCGGGTTTGATTTTTCCTCCAAAGTAACAAAATGATTTAGGCAGGTAGATGGCGCCACACAGCACACATTCTCATAGGTCACAGATTTCAGCTGAACAACAGAAAAGCTTGCATTATTGTATCCAGCCAGATAAAGGCTAACAGGAGATTTCTTTATTTAGAGCTAATTGCATTATAAATTTATTTTAGAAGTTATCTGCTGTAGTTATGGATGATACTTGGGCATGGCCATCACAGAAAAGAAGGAAATTAAATGAAGAACAACTAAAAGCTAAAAGGGAAAGTCAAAGTGACAACGGGCAAAATCTAAGTCATACTCGGGCTTTTAACACATGGAAACAATGATGTGATTGTAAACTATTCATAAAATGTCCTCAGGTATGTAACATGTCTATTTAATTAATAAACAAACTTTACAATGCGCAATCTGGTTGCATATGCGATGTGGTTGTTGCACTTCTACCTCACAGCAAGAAGGTTCTAGGTTCACATCCATGTTGTTCTGTGGAGTTTGCATGTTCTCCCCATGGGTGCTCCGGTTTCTTCCCACCATAAAGACACGCATGCTAGGTAACTAGAACTAAAATTGAAAATTAGCCAACTGGCTAACAATGGCGCATTTACAGAAATGTTGATTAATGTGCATTGTCCCAATCAAATAAATAAATCTATCATGCCAGTAGCCTGGATTAAATTACGTCCCCCTTCCATTTAACACAGACGTTATAGTCCTTTTAGTCCGTGTTTGTGGCCTACAATTTTCTATTCCCTTGTCCCCTGAACCTGTGTAAAGTGTCCTTGGGTTTCATGAAGTGCGCTATATATTTTGAAGTTATACGTTGGTTGCTACAACAAACTCGTAGCCTATTTCTTTGGCTCGCGACACAGTGACAGTGATACACAGTTTAGCTTACCATACATCCAAAGTAGGCTAAGTTACTGTATAAAACCCTTGAAATGCAACAATGCATCTGTAACATATTCTCTTATTGTAAATTAATGATTTTCTGTCTGAGCAAAACATTCATTGCAACTATATGACCTCCTAGTAATGCTAACTCCTAGACCTTTACGACAGCACGTGTGGTAAAAACAGTACCGCTTATGTCCAAAGGGACTGCTGAAATTAACACAACCTGAAAGTTACATGTAGCCACGTTATATTGATTTGTAGAAAGCATGTCAAGGTCTGTTTTTCCACACACGCTTCCTCCACACTTTATATGAAAAAGTCATGCTTGCTCAGTCACTCATGACAATAAAGCATGGCATTACATGTAATCTATTAGCTTCTCTGCTGACAGCATTTTATGTAAAACCTAATCAGCTCAGCGTTGCATGTCTAATCCAGGCGTTCTTGTCTTGCCCTTGCATATATACATTATTTCTTTGCCCGCAGCCAAACAGCAGACTAAACAAATGTGATATCACGTGTGACAGACTGGCATGACAAACCGATTGCCTCTCATCAGAGTTGTTCATACGGAGGACGAGGCTAATATGTGTCACATCTCTGCAGGAAACTTAATTATCTTTATCTTTACATCAGGATACAAACAACATCCAAACAACATCATAACAAATTGTTTTAAAATGATCCTCCCTATGACTTTGCTTTGTAATTAACCTTGGTGATAACTTTAGCCAGTTGTAAATACAACTTGTTTCCTTTAGCTTTAGCTAGTGACTGGTTTTTTTCTGTCCTATACATTCAAAAAGTAACATACATCAAAATGCAATTACATGTGGAACCTGCTGACATCAGCACATAAATATGACTCTTACTCAGTAAGAGTAGTGGTGATTTTCCCCCCACAATTTGACAAATTTTGTATGATCTCTCAAAAGCAGTGGGCTTCCCAAAAGTGAATTTATGATGACAAATTATTAATATGGAGATCTCAATACTATAGCCCCTGTTTAGTATTCTATTCTCTAAGAACATTATTAGGGCTTTAAGTAACAATTATTTCCATTATTGGTTACTGATAATTATTTGTTTTTGAAATCGTTAGTCTATAAAATACCAAAAGAAATAACAGCAAATCATCACATTTGAGAGACTATAGAGAATAGTTTTCATTGTTGCCTGAAACATTAAAACGTTTAATTAATTATCTAAATACTTACCGGTTAATTTTCTGTTGATCCTCTAGCCGACTAAAACAAAACCTTACAGTAATGTGATTTTTTTTTCTGTTTGGCTGGCTGATTTTTCTTTGCTTAAACATGTAGTGCAAATGTTGCTGATGCATTATTAATGGCACCTGCTTTGACACAGAAAAAGTCTTACACGCATGTCTCTTATATGTCATTTCAATTGACATGTAAACAGAAAGCTTTAGAGTAGCTTTTAATATGCACATGAACAAACGATGTATCAACACTCATTTTAATGTTTTTTTACAGTCTGAAAAAAGACCTTAAACTCTGACCACTGTGTCATATTGTCATTATCCTTTCTGCATCTGACATGAATTGTACTGCATTACGGACCAGCTTTACCTGTAAAAGTTTATTAAGCATTCAATACAGTGACAGGAGTAAAAAAACAACAACAACATGGCAGGCAGTTTATTTCCTTGAATGTGCCATTTTCCAACCTAATTGGCAAATTGGTCATGTGGTTTTGCTACCCCCACCTCTCCACCCTGCTCATGTGCTCCTGAGCTCTTTCAATCTCCACTAAAACAACTCATCCAGCAGCAGCAATTTGACTTTATTTTTTGCTCTAATACTGGAAATGTCCCTGCAGCTGAAAACATCTAAAGTCAAATCCCTAAGTAGTAAAGACAGCCTTATATGAGGCAGCAGAACACGTTCAACAGCTCTCGACTTTACCTTGCGACAAAAACAAACTGCCGCTTTTGTGTATAAGCACTAAGGCTGCTTTGACATGACTATCCGGGGAAGTGTTAAGCTCTTTGCCCACCTCTGTGAAGCATCATTAATCATTACTCATGTGTCACTGTACTCTTAGTGAGATGAATGGATGGAGAGATAATGGACAGGCAATCATATTTACACATTAAACCTTAGCCTCGTTCATTTTCTGGACACCATTCAGAAATTACATAATGGGTATCTCTCCAGACATTGACATCTACGTTCAACAAGCTGGATGTTTTAAACACTTAGCCTACTCAAATACTAATATATAGCACATTGTCTGTGTTAGTTGTGGCATTCCTGTAGTTGAGTTTGTAGTGTTTAAAAGTAAGTGGGCACAGTTCAAGCTGGCTTACTTTATACTATGGAGTGCCTCAGGGTTCTGTGCTCAGCGTACTTGATCACACACATTTACAGCGTAAATTTAAGTGGTAATGTACATGAAACTAATACTTATTGCTATGCAGATGATAAGGTGTTGTATAGTTGTGAATCTTCTGTCCCAAATACACTTCATAAATACAGTCTGCCTTTAATATTTTGCAGTCTCGCCTCACTCAGCTCAAACTTGTACTTAACTCTGATAAAACTAGATTGATATTGATATTGTTTTATAATGCTAGCTAACAGACATTGTCAACATTGTTACAGCTCAGGGGAAGACAATGTAACTTATTACCTGTTAAAAATGTGTAGATATTTGGCTGGATGTATATTTTTCTTTTAAAGGACTGACGTTTCCCCCTTCCTGTTTGTCCCCGCTATCTTTTCTTTATGAAGCCATTCTGGGTGAATTATATTCATATCCCAGCAAATTCAGTGTTCATCTTGCAATCATTATCTAAGATCACAAGGCATATTTGCTGTCAGAGAGCAAAGCATTTGGTTTAATTTTCTATAGCCATTTGGAACGGAAAATATTTTAATGTATGGGATTCCTCCGTTTAAGTGTAAACGTTCTGGTAAATGCTTTTTAATTGCAATTTTTTATATTTTCTTCTTTTTATCTTAGTTTTTAATTTTTAATATTTGTTGTCTGATTTGTATTGTTTTGTCACCAATTTTTGCTGCTGTCTTGGCCAGGTCTTTATTGTTAAAGAGGCTGGTTCAATTGAATTTACCTGGTTTAAATTAAATTCAAATACCGTAGAAGTTAAATAAAAGTTTGAAATACCCACTTCTAAGCCCTTACCAGCATTATTGATGGAAAAACAACTCTTCCATCAATAACTGCTAATTTAAAATGGACAAATCATTAAACAATCAACACTCTTTTCAGCGCAACTGGCAGTATGCGTAAACATTGAGCTGAATATCCTAACTCACAATGGATTTGATTCATTGCTCTTCTTCCAGCCTTAGACTCTTCTCCTACTTTGTTTCGGGTCTCTCTCACACAAACACACACACACACACACACACACACACACACACACAAAAATGTGCTGATGGCGTTTACCTTGAGGTTGTGTCTGTATGCGGCATCCAGTACAGCTGGTACCAAATCCTCAGTGGGTTCACCATTGTCGTCAGCCAAGCCGGGAGGATACCACGACAGGACCAGAACCCCTAACGACATACAGAGACCGAGAGTCTGATCATCCATCCTGGACCCAAGGCACCAGTTAATACCTCAGAGAGCATCTACTGCTGGGAACCTATGTCCATTATGCAAATGAACCTTTACAAGTATTATCTTACGCATATAATGTATATGCCACAATGGTGCCTGGCATTAGAGAGGATCTGGCATATGCACTAAAAGCTAATTTATTAAACTCATGTCCGCTTTTTGTGAAGCTGTGGAAACTATTAGATTACAATGCCCAACTACGTCTGTGTGTATTAAGAATATGGCTGCGGTTATTCATTTAATTTATGAGCCTCTGTGAAGTGGTGGGGAATCAGTCATCAAGCCAAATGGAACTATTTAGAGTTTGGCTGGCTGTGGTGTCTAATTAAATGGAATATTTTCACTAAGCATAGTGAGCAAGCACTCCTATGATCCATCTGTCCGGTGAGGTTTCAAATGGATAGATGGCCTGGTCGCAGGACAGAAACGTTAGGCCCTATCATGTTTAGGCTGCTGACGGCTGGACACACCAGGCGGTTACTCGACACCAGGCTACAGGATTTTGTTGACTTTAGAGAAGCCATATACGTTTTTGAAAACATACATATTCAAAATAATTAATGAGTGATCCAAAAAACGGATGAAAGCCTACAGAATAGAGATAAGTACATTAGAGCTGAGAGTTTTATAATCATACTGTACATTACTTCTTTTGTACAAGTCTTGTAACTACAGCACACAATCCAACTTAACCTAAGACGATTGCAGACATGTTTTTCCACATATTAAATGTAGCCTACTTTATTTCATACCCCTTTATTACAAATAAGCTTTTTATCAGATCTTTTTTATGAGTCTTAATCTACATTTAATTTCATTGTTGGTTGTCTGCTTTTGGGATTGTTGTTTTTTTTGCTGGTTGTCTGACTGTAAATGTTTTCCCAGGTGTTATGTTGTTGAAAATATCTCAACTTCAATGAGACCACCTAAATAAATAAAGTTACAAAAATATTAACATGTACTGACTCTCAGTGGAAATATATCAAGGGTATGACCATACTGTGTTATTGTTTTGACCCAATTCTGTTAATTAATACTAGTAAAAGTACTGATTACAAAAACAGACGTAGGCTATTCTTCTGGTGAATAGCATAAAAGTGGAACAGTTCATTGCATTAAACATCACGTGGGCTGTTTAAAATATGGTCTTTTTAATATGAATATTGGAAAATACAGTATTTATACTACATATTAATATCCAGATGTTGATTTCTAACCGTTTACCATGCCCTATATGTTGTGTGCAAAAACACACTAAATTGAACCAAAAAGGCAGTTTCTCTCTGTGCTGCAGAAAAAGCGCAGCAGCAGATGTGTGGTGACTTTGAGCTGAGCGTGTAGGGAGCTGTCCAGTGGATGTGTGGTGCTGAACATGTTTTGTGCCCCTGAAGCAGCGTTATAAAGACCAAATTTATGTGCAGTTGTTGGAAAGAAAAACCAAACTCAGCATTTAGTTTCTTATCTCTCTCCAAGAAATTCAAGGTGCCCGTTGCATCTCTGAACTGTACCTGCTGCAGATGCCCCAATCTGCTCCATGTGGGACTCCAACACCTCCGGGTTCCTCGAACTGTACGGATTAAGTTCGGGGTAGAAACTGGAGCCGATGTCCTCAGGCGGCATGTGTCTTCCTCTTGGGTAGCTTGATGCGATTTTGGGGTCCCAGTGCGGAACAAGGATGTGGTCCCAATGAATGTATTTGCCGTCCATATGTGGGTTGCCGTACCAGGTATAGTAAAAAACATGAACATCATAAAATATTGTCCCCTCGGGGCCAGAGTTGGACAAAACTGCTTTAGTGTGGCTGTCGGGCGGATGGGCTTGACCCGGGGACGCGGTGGTGTCACGGGACACGGAGCGCCGGTCCATTTTCCCCGCTATCATCGGCAGGAGCTCCAAGCCCGGAGCCAGATCCGAGAAGCCATCGCTGGGCTTTAGTGTCCTCAGTCCCATCATGGTCCCAAAGATGAATAGTGTAAAGAGAAACAGGACTATGCAACCTTTCCTCCGTAGTCTTGCCATGTTTAGCTAGAGTGGTAGAAGATGCAGACGTCGTAGACGCGACACGGCGACAGGGAGCGCAAATTAACCTCTCTGTCCCATTTCTGGTTTCCCCGTCTGAGTTCACCTCACAACCTACGAGCTAGTCTTCAAAGTGTCCTGCATAGCAACCGCAAACGAGTTATCCTTCTGAATTCATAATTAAAAAGTGGCTACATGATTGCAGTCCAGTCCCAGCAGATCTATTTGACGCAGTTGGCTGAACTTTTTAATTCTTCTGCAGCTCCGTGTTTTGCATTGTGCTAAACTGCGTATTATCTTCTAGGGAGATCTGCTGGATCTCCCTATAAACTGGGAGATCTGCTGGAAATGTCGTAGGTGTATTTGATGCTGTAACCGCGTGGATGTTCCCGATGTTGTTTCCAACAAGACGCTTCACTCTGATGACTGATCTCCAAAATGCCAGTCCTCCAGCAGGCTGCTGAGGCCCGCCCAGAAGCCTGATCCATCCACCTGACACCGGACACAGGCGTTTTCCAGCCACCGTGGTTAGTTTCTCCTACAGACAGTCCGTTGTATGTAGATGTCAAAGAGGCGGGACTCGGCGATCTCTTGGCTAATTGCATTGCGCAGACACAAACATATCGTTAAAAAAAAAGTAAGGCTACATTCTTCATTAGAGTATCGATTGCCATAATATTGATTTTAAAATTCACACTCAAGTGTTTGATGGACTGCACGGTGAGCTGAGTTATACTGACATCTAGTGGTCATTGTTTAGACTAGATGTTGTGATGTGCAGTTTGAGACAAAGATCGAAATGTATTATTGCTAGTAGTAGTAGTAGTAGTAGTAGTAGTAGTAGTAGTAGTAGTATACTACATTATATAATTAGTTCTAGTAGGCTGGTAGTAAGCATATCCGTGGTGTAAAACAGCCAACTCGATGAGTTTCTCATGATTTTGTGATGCTGACCATTGCATTGATACATTTCCCTTTTATTTTGCCTATTACTTCCGACTTTGAACAAAAGTCGCCAAAAAGGCGTCCTGCGGAATTAACAAGAAACAAACATCTTTGCAGTCCATTAGCTTATTGCACCTCGGCTGGATTCCATCAGTGATGGATGATGAAGCAGGATCTTGGCTTCCGGCCAAAATAATCTGAGGCAGAATTTGGGAGGCACTGACTCCTCCACTGAATTATCTAATTTGGGTCTACTGATACTTCAGATTAGTCCCTGCCTGCTGAGCAGTTTTTCGAGACATTAACTGATATACAGTATCATCAGCGTTTTGGGCTATGTGGTGTTTATATGTAACATTTTCAGACGTGTGTCCAACGACTTCCAGCCTCCTATTGTCAGACTTATTTGTTTAAATCCCTAAAACGTAATATTTGAGGTTATCCCATTCGAAATCCTTTTAAAACTTCAGGAAGTAAAACGCCACAATGAACTAAATTATGAATATGAGCATATGCATGCAGATCTTTTTTTCAGATTAAAAAATACCACAAAAACCTCTTGGAGTTTTGTATTTCAACATCCCATAATATAATCTTCTTCCAAACCAATTCAAAAAGAAAATCAGGAACAAGTCACAAGGAAAAACAAATTAATAGGCTAAATTCATTACAATATTTGGCTTTAGACATTTAAACATGATGGTTCCTATGTGTTTCCAATTCCCTTACAAGTCTTACAAGTCTAAAGTTGTTTCAGCAAACTTTTAGTTGGAGGTTCTGTTTCATATTATACAATAATGCCTCTCTGGCCAAAATGTTGTTTGTGAACTTTTCACAGATTTTTACCTCTTGCAACAGTCTTCCATTCTAACGCTTATGGAGCACAGCTTTCTCTGATTTGTGCGGTGATCATTGATATAATTTGGTATATGTAATGCTGTCGATTGGCCTATGTTTAAAGCCATATGGGTCCACAAGGGGTCGTTGTGGTAGTTGTGATTAAATCGACAAGTCACCTCTGTAACATCCTTTAGGCACATTTGATGGAGTCGTTGTTCCATTCACCACAGACCGAACCAAATGGGTCTATAAAGTAATGTTGCAGTTAATAAGCACAGATAAATGTAGGCCAACTATTTCAATAGCATGTCCTCCCTCAGGTTGACAATGGGCTAAACCTTTCGGTCAAATGTAAAAAGAATAATAATAAAAATAAAAATGAAAAAAGTAAAATAGATGATCTCGCTTATTATGCTATGGGATTGGTATAATCAGAACGAATTAACATTTTCACCATTTTATTTTATTTTTCTCTTTATGCTATTTTAGTTATTTCTCAACTTTAGCTATATATTTGTTTGTTATTGTTATTTCGTTTTGATTCTTCATTATAAAACAATTGATTTACCCTAGTTAATAAATACCGAAATAAGGCTAATATACCTTCTTATCGTTTTTAAGCTTGGTTAAAAGTTCACTTTCCTGACTTTGATTTATCCGTCATTCCACAGGGCCACACGAGTCAACATCTTAACATGATGTGATCAATCACTATTGATCCAGGAATCCGTTTGACCAGCCTGGCTTGTTTTCGTGCTGCCACCTTCTATTGTGGTCCGTTTAAAAAATTCTGTTCTGCATCCTTTTTTTTTGTTTAGTTCAAATCCGCTTTCGTTTTCTTCTAGGTTACTTAAACTCCACACCTCGGTTGATTGGAAAGAAAACACTTTCCACCCCTCCATGTTTAATCTGGATTACAATAGGCTACATGGCTTTGCTATGTTAGGACAGCAGCTAACTAACTCAAGATGGCATGGAGTAGGCTACATTAGTTATACTAGGCCTACACTTAAACATAATAAAAAAAACAGCGCTATTTAACAAAAATAACTTGTTTTTAAAAACAAGGATGTTTTTAGGGTCCACCAGGTTTATTTTATTCCTATTTATCACATGCAAGAAGCTGCATGCACACATTTTAAAGGAGGTATAATTCCATTTTATTTGATTCGGCCTATTTTACTGTCGTAACTCAAAACCTTTCTTGGATTGGGCATTTGTCGTTTAGAAATATCGGAATTAAAGCAGGTTTAACATGTTTTATACGACCAGACTACTGGAAATACTAGTGGGGGGAAATTATCATAATTGGAAATGATTCAGCCTAAGTCACTGAATATACTGCGAGTATAGATGTCTGGATAGAAATAAGAGTATCATGATATTTTTTTTTTTTAGTGATTGTTCACTTCCCATTTTTGGGCCCTTCTATCACACAATATGCAATCTATCCTTGGGGAATAGAACTGTGAATCACGTGGACGTGACCGAGAGTGTGTGGGGGGTTTGTTGGATGAGAAATGGTCATTTGTATTGACCAACAGAGCTGACCACTGCAGGACAGAGCGAGCGGAAAACGCGTTTCAAGAAAGAAAGACACGGGATTAAACTGGCCCTCAAACATGGCAGAAGGTATTTCGGGAGCTTTTTGGGGGGAAATTGTCTCTGGGTTTGGTTTAAGTGGTTTCTAAGGGGGCTGGGTGTTATTGCATTGTTTTAGATGTGTGGTTTTTTTAAGGGGGGGTTCGGCAAAAAATCTTGCCCGGTGACCCCCACCCCCCATTGTTTAGGGGGAATAGGTTGCCAGCCCCCTTTTGTTTACCTCCCTCTCCCGCTTTCCCTCTCGCCGCGCAGTTTCTGCTTTTCACAGCATTTTACATGAAAGTGGCAATCTGTGAGGATTACCCAGTTTGTGGGCTAAAAAAAGGATACTGTAGCTTGGGTGGTAAATCTGACTCAAGGCAGAACTGAAGTCATGGGCTCCGTTTCTAACCAGGAATTCCCAGGTTGGGTAACAATATATACTGCATTTTCCTTTTTTGCACGACTTAATTAAGTTGTTTTCTGATGGGACTGTCTGACTGTAGTGGAGCAGTTCATGCACACTTCAATATCAATTATTTTGCACGAACTAGCGGAATATTCATTCAGAAAGAAGGTCATGTGTTGTTTAGTTGCTTTTTAGAAATAGTTAAGTGACGGCCTTTTTTTATTTTTAAGACAATAATACAAGATCAGCTTGTTACTGGTTTGATTGATTCATATTGATTGATGATGTTGCAACGTTAGAGAAAGGAGTAATGTTTTTCGCGTTTTACACCTTGTTCAAATGCCCTTTTTTGGAAAACATTGTCTGCGTTTCAAACATCTGCGCATTAACAACAGTTTATAGCCAACAGCTTTTTCTTAACTTACATACACTTTTCATTGCAGGAGGGTGTAAGACCGAGGAGGATGAGGGACCGAGCACCGAGGAGGATTCACAGTCTTTCCACGGGGTTGGCGTGTGTAAATGGTTCAATGTCCGCATGGGCTTCGGGTTTCTGTCCATGACCAAGCGTGAGGGAGTGCCACTGGACGAACCGGTTGATGTATTTGTCCATCAGGTAGGATGTCTACGGCTGAAATTGCCAATATCTATATGCGTAAATCCAGAACGTTACATATTAACACTGTAAAAAGTATCAACATGTGTTGTAGCTACTGAAAACCTACGTTTCCTAAATTAAGTGCCTTACAGCAAAAGTGAGTTAATCCTATTTGTTTCCAATAATAGATTAAAGCGTAATTAAATTTACGGGTTTTCACCCTGTAGTATGTTCAAAAATAGTCAGCAATTACTCATTAGTCTTAATAAAAACGCTTCCAAAATACCACGTGCATTGAAAACAACCAAACTAACACTCACTAAGTTGGAGTTTTGATAGGATAAGTTTGTTCAAAGTCCAAATAATAAGAGATGTTTAACTTGGTTAGGTGGGTGGTGTTCTTCTTCTTCTTTTCTTTTTCTTTTTGCAGTGTGGTGGGTGTTTCTCTCTCAGGGGAACACGTGTTGAAGCCAGAGGAGAGCTCCGTGTCTCCCTCGTGGTTTTTTAAAGTTATATACTGATATAATTTGATGGCGATATAAATTTGGTCAGAGCTTAGACTTTTAAATAGGCATCAATGATTTTAAGGTGAGTATAGATCAGTGTGTGAGCCGCAAGTAAACTAGTCTTTTAAGGAGAAGGAAACATGTAATTGATCCTCTTCCTGATCCTCAAGTCAATATTTGTTCACTTGGAGTATGATGATTTTATCACATTTTGCCATTTATCAATGCATCTGTTCACAAAGTGGAAACTTTTTTAAAATGACTCATGCATGGTTTGACCTCAGTAAATGGACCAACTTAATTATTAATCATATCTAAAGGTTCAATCACACACCTCAGACAATATTCATTGCCTTTTGTAATACTGTTTTCATTAGGCTTAATACAACATAATGGCTTTACATGTATTTATATACAACTCCCTAGACTATATTTCCATGAGGGGCAATGAAAATTGTCATACTTGGATAAACTGTAGATATGGGTTTACAGTTGGTGTTGTTCTGATCAAAAATCAAGATGTTGTCTTCATCCTCCACTTGAGGTTTTTAGTGTTTCTTTCTCAGACTGAAAAGATAAAAGAAAACCTCTCAGATTAACCAAAGCCTTCATTCGCCTTCTTACAACTGGTGAAGTGAGAGGTAAAGAGGTGGGGCATGCATTTCTTTCCTACTTCTCATGTAAGTGAGAACCTCCATTGCTGTCTGATAAGATAAAGGCTTAGCATTTGAATGAGAGGAGTCCCCACTGCTCAATCACCTCAAGCATCCTGTCATAAAATGATTAAAGGTTGTCTGCTCATCCCCCCTGTCTGTGTGTGGCACTGTGTTATACCAGCTTTAAAGAGAAGAGGAGGTCTCAGGGCTCTTAGTTTAGATAAATGCATTGTTCTCACAGTGCCACCACCCTCCAGGGCATTATGGTGTGGAGACATTTGTCTACGAAAGTGCAATTCCATTTTTGGAGATTTAACTTTATTTGCTAGCGATAGAAGCCAGTTTTCTGACTTGCAACTCTTACTCGTTTTGGTTTTTCGGTTGTCTGCTTTCTGCACATGATGATGCATATAGAGAAATGTCATTATACTGTGCAGCCGTGTCACCCAAAATATTGTTTGACTATACACAGGAAATTGATGCCTGATTAATCATAACGCAAACCAAAACATGAGTTCAACTGGGGGTGGACGCTCAGTTTGGCAGAGGGAATGGGTGATTTTACAAGAGGTATAATGACAACTGCTATTATACACAGCTTGCAAATCTGATCCAATGTCAAGGCTTGTTACTGTATGTCATAAAAACAAGTTGATTATTGCTCCAGATACTTCAAAGGAACTCAAATTGAGAAATACATAAATTGTAATGCTCACAGCTCAACTGTAACCTCTCACTGTGCTCTTGATTTATTCACAAGAAATGCGTAACTAATGACTCAGTTTCCTTTCTGTCATCAGAAAAGGTAGCAACGTGTGTGTCAATGATGGATGTATAGGGGTTATGGCAACGTAAAAGGACTCAGCCCTAAAATTAGTGGCCTTGTGTCAAGGAAAATTAACTCCCAAGGTCCACTGGCCTTTTGTGCAGGTGGACAATAGAGCCATGCATCCGAATGAAGCACCCCTCGGCCGTGACCGAGCCCCTCTTTGTCTCAGCAGCAGTCCTGCTATTGTCCCTCAGTGCTCTGATGTCTTTCTCTGCCTCACTTGGCTTCCAGATACATTCTGGACAGCGTTTGCAGTAGACCCCACTTATAACACCTCAACATCAGATCCTTGAAGTTAAAGGCCCCACCCTGATCTGTACCTGTATCTGGGTGTGTGGATAAACTGATGTGGGCATGTGGCTGGTGACGGTTCGTTATGGGGGTTGGGAAGCTCACGTATGGGAGAGGAAGTGGGTTAACGGTCACCAGGGCAGAGAGGCCTGATGGGATTGCGGCTCTGTGGACGTCCATGTTACCACTCAAATGTCATGGCTCACCAATTGTGTTGCTCAGGAGCTTGCAGCAGATGCTTAACTGTGAGTCACAGGATTAGACAAGATGGTGCTTTTGTGTTTTTTTTCCTTGCAGAGGTAGTTTTCAGCTCACTATAACTATTACTTGTATCCTTTAATTGATAACCTCTTGGATCTGGTTGGAAGTAGACCTAAGACTTCCCTCACAACAAACCAAGTGCTTTGAGAAGCTTGGTCTGATCCGTGGTGGTTTTGGTGTATGCAGACTGCAGATGGTTGTTCATAATCAACAGATAGATGGGACTCTACTCAAAAATAAAGAAAATGGGATTAATGTCTGTCAACCTGCTACATCATGAATCTTTCTTCTTATGTCAACAGTCTGCTATAGTTGTGACAAGTTAATCTCACAGTCCCACCGAGGGAATTTTAGAGAGGGGTTTCCCATGTTGTGTTAGCCATCTCTGGCTTTCATCCTTAAAACCGCACCACACCTTCCCTTCCCTTCATCATGGGTTTATTTTCTTTGGAATCAAAAACGTTGCATGCAGGCAGGCAGGAACCTCCTCAAAGCTTCAGGTGAACATATATAGTTTCATTGAATATGTTGCTAAGCAGGAGGCTGAGTTAGTGTTGGCTCTCAGCATATTCAAACCTTCAGTCGCTGATTAATTGAGCCAAGACGCCTGTCCAATATTGCTGTTCATTAGACATTCTTTAAAATGAAGAAAGAAAGATGTCACACATTCAAGCGCTGGTATCAAAGGGAGGTATCAATCATTAGTGCTTTCCCTCAACTTTTATCTTACATGTCTTTCTGCCAAACAACTATCCAAGGAATGTCTCCCTGACCCCCAACCTCCCAGAGAAGAAATGCTGCCTTCTCACCCCACCCCCAACTACAGCACGAACCCCTGCATCCTGCAGTTTAGGGTTAGTGGTGGTCAGTGTGTTAGTGGAGCTTTGTAATGTGGGTGGGAAAAGGGATGGGGTGGGGGCAGCAGTGTGGAATGCTGTTCCTCTGGAAGGGGGGATGGGTTGAAGGTTATCCCTGTCAGGTTTACCTCTCAAACACAGCAAAAAGACAAAGCAGCATTAACACCATGGTTCCTTTTAAGCAGACCAGTATTTGGACAACTCATCAGTATAGTGGGAACAGCAAGATTTGCAGTGCTTGTTTGTTTATCAGGTGAGACATAATGATCACCATAAATGCCTGATGGTATCACACAGTGAGTGTGGGTGGGGGTTGTTCTCATGCACCAAAGTATCCACCGGCTCAATGTGGAGGTGATTTGGTCACTGGTCGTGCAATATGGCAGGTTTTAAAAGACACATTTTCACTATATATCCTACTAACAATGATCTGACAATGCTCTTTCTGTGATGGGGGAAGATTGAAACATTCCTTCACCCCTTTGAATCTTCCTGACATACCTATTAGAAGCTTTACAAAAACCTAAGTCACCATAAAATTGGATTTCCCCAAAATTGATGCTGACTCCTTTCTATGTCATCATTCAGAGCAAGTTGCACATGGAGGGCTTCCGTAGCCTAAAGGAAGGTGAGGCAGTTGAGTTTACCTTCAAGAAGTCATCAAAGGGCCTGGAGTCGCAGAGAGTGACCGGACCGGACGGCATCCATTGTGTGGGCAGTGAAAGGAGACCCAAAGGCAAGAAGGTCCAGAAACGACGGTTAAAGGGAGATAGGTAAGATGGGACGATCTGGGGAAGAGAAAAAGTATTTAATTAATGCCAGCAGTGCATTTTCTAAACCTGTAAATAAAACTTCTGTTCATCTAAAACCGAATTCAAAATGAGATGTGTTTCAATTGGAAAGCAGAGGACTATGCATTCACATTTACATTACATTTCTCATAAGTCCACAAACGCCCATTGTTGGGTCCAGTTTGGATCAGATATACAATGGTGTTTCAGTTTCTCCCCATTTTCCTTCCTCTTCCTCAACCCCAACCCCCACCTTCAGCCCTAGCAAGGGTCACACCAGCAGGCTTGACGTGTGACCTGGATCAATAACTGTTTAAATCTGCGGTCCCCCAGTGAATTCACACCCACTGACACTCTTTCCTCCTAAACCATCCTTTACCACCAATGTGATAGTCATTCCTCATTAACTCAAAAGAAGTGTTTTTTTTTATATTTTTGTTTGATCTGAACCTATACAAAAAAGTAGTTCTAAGTTCAGGCCCTGTGAAAGTTACAAAAAGCCACAAAAAACATCATGATACGTTTATAGATGTACTTTTGTTCATAAAACATTTCTTCTGAAGATTTCAGGGTTCCATGCAAAGGCAACAGTGTTTCCAAGTGAAAGAAAGAAATGCCAAAGAAGCCTTGACTTTTGGGTCGAATATTTGAATATCAATACAGCATAGGGTTAGAGGTGTATCAACTTCACCCTGTCAGTTGTGATTAGAACCAGAGAGTAGTCAGTGTGAGAACAGAGATCATTACTACCTCAAAGAGTCCTGGGAGGCCTGGTGTGGCTCAATAACTCTCCATAGACCTCACTGATCCATGGATAAGATATTGTGCCCCTCTAGCATATTTTATTATGCAACACTGGATGTATGATTTATGGATCAACCATAAGTCAGATATCATTGGGACAGGAGTAAGGAGTACATTCCAGTTTATAGTCCAGGTTCATGTTTTACCACCAAAGTGCACAGCTTTATTTAGCCATGTGTGTGTGTGTTGTCCATTTAATTGATAACAGATGTAAGAGCCCGGGCAAGGGGGTGAAAGGTCACTGTTGTCATGGTAACAGTGTATGAGTAAATGCAAGAGGGCTGGGATTGAATTGGGGGTTAGAGAACTGAGTATAGGGCGTTGAGGGCAGGGTTCAGAGGTCATTATTGCAGCTTTTTTAGACAAAGAGACCACTTCCCCTTGCCTCCTGATGGACGCTGATGTAGGGAGCTTCTATGACGTGAAGCTATAGACCTTGACACCACCCCAACGGCCACACTGACCCTTCGGCAGCAGCCCTGTTTAAATATCATCTGCTGCTACAATGGTGGCAGCGGGTCCGCAGTGGCACAGAGTGACTGCCCCACGCCCACAACCCATCTGTCTTCCGCCGCAGCACGCGTGGCCATTCTATAAATTATGTACGGACAAAGTTGTCTGATGGCACGCGTAATGGCTCCAACTTATGACCCTGTATGTTGTTCCATTCTAAAGTTAAGCAATGTCTTATTTTACCACGATAGAATCCTAGGGAAGCTATTGGCAGTGCAAACTGACAAATATGGCAAGCTCTTCATGATACATTGATATAATAAGTTATGGTGACCGTACCAGGTTAATGGAAAAAATAGGAGCCCTGCCACTTGCAGTTAGTAGTAGTCGTCTACGCTTGTTGCCGCCCCTTTGAGATTGGCGACTTTCATTACTCGATGCCAGACCCTTAATCTTTCGGATTTGGGTCTGGATTTCCAGGCTAGTAGACATGAACTGCAATTGTAAAACCTTTCAGAAACTCCTGCTTGCTCAAAGGTTGCTAATAAGATTTCATAAATTTTGTTTGTAATTGACCATCTAAGAAACAATTACATGTTTTTGAGATGCTTCAACCTGGCGTGCTCCTCCACAAAGCAATGCAGTGTGACCTGGAATGCCCTTGCAAGATTTATGACCGAATGCATACTGAAGTCATTCCAGGTGAAATGTATCCATCTAGTGGCATATAGGTGCAACTTAAAGTCCCCCTTCACTCAAAAAAGTGCGTTGGTTATTGTTACTTAATTTAAATGTTTAACCTTCACTGTCCAGAATTGTGTATGTGCATAAGTTTCACATTATAGGGATGTTTTCACATTCATCTGCTGAAGCAGGAAAGTTTATCTGTGGCTAATCTTGAAGATGTGCATGTACAAGCATGGTTTTGTGACATCACAACTAGTTCACGGGCCAATCAGGATTCAAAATGCAATATGACAGGCCTTTTAATGATATAGCACACATCTTGCATTCAGTGGTTAAAGTTTTGAAATTTGGAATTCTTCAATGAGGGTAAAGGATTAGATGTGTACAAATTTCATGGAACTTTTTTGAGCACACATTACATTTGACTAAATACTCTCTGCTCTTGTAGGTGCTACAACTGCGGAGGCCTCGACCACCATGCTAAAGAGTGCAAGTTACCACCCCAGCCCAAGAAGTGCCATTTCTGCCAGAGCATCGACCACATGGTTGCCAACTGCCCAATCAAAGCACAACAGTCCTCACCGGGTTCTCAGGGAAAACCGTCCTCCTTAAAAGGTGAGGAGGAGGAGCACAGCCTTTCGGCCCCGCCACCCGAGACCTCCGATTAAGCTGTAAATTAGGCAACATTGATGCCGGGGAAGCACAGAGGCCAATCACACTGCTTTGATGGAGAGACGGGATACATGGATCCCCTTCCACCTGTTGAAGCTGCTTTTGGAACTACCTCAGGTTAAAAAAAAATTGCTGATGAAGAATGTTGCTAAAGTTTTGTTTGTTTTCAGTTGGTGTAACACTCAGGAAAACTGCTATATTATTGCACTCAGGATGCTTTCTAAATGTTTGAATCACTGCTGTTTAAGAGGTTTGAGATCTTAGTGAGCAACGCCATATGACGAATTATCTGAGTTTTTCTAGAATGTTTTCTTTTATGTGAAACTATGCCCCTTCTGTGGGCATTATACCTCTTCTGTTTTTCCATAACACTCAGTGTGTTTAGTATCTACTTACACTTTTGCTGCCTTACAATTAAGTCTTCTTCCTGACTGTTACACCTCACTATCCGACAAGGCAGAGACGAGACGGTTTGTACCTCTGTAATGAATGTTAGTTTGCATATCGCATGGGGAATGGGGGAGGGGTGGGGGGGGGGGGGGGTTGTGAAAACATGGGACGGGTTTTAGGGTATACCTACAGGCAATATATTGGCATTTGTCAATATTGCAATTGACCATCCAGTTTTCCTGGGGCCAAATGAATGTCAGACCATAAGTGGTTTCCAGCTTTTGGTCAGAGTTATCTTTCTTATTACATTACTTTCATCCAGCATTTTGCTGGCTGTCCAAAGGTGCACAGTCTACCTCATTTTTGCATGTCTGCTACTATACTCATGTCATTCTAACCGCTGATGGTAAACCAAATTGAATAGAGCTTTGGCGATTGTAATTTGAATTGGGATTAAATCAAATCCTTTCTGCACTACAGTATTAACACAGCATAGTCATTAGTTGTAATAGTCCCAATTAAAGAGTAACTTAACACTTTCTTTAAAATGGTTGACAGTTTTGTAAAAAAAAATTAGAAATTTCCAAACACACCCACTCCAATTCTGACGAATTAGGTGCGGGGAGAAGGTGTTTTCAACAGCTGATGGAGTATATTGGTCATTAAAATCTCTTGAAACTTTGACCAGACCCCAGCTGGATGCGGACAGTTGTATATATCAGCTGTGGAGTAAGGTCTGGCTAGACCACGTTCTGGGATAAGAGGAAAATTGCTACCAATTGCTATGGCCTTGGGTGGCGCAAAGTGCCGGATGCAGCAACGATGCCTCACAAAAATGTATTCAGAAAGGAACTTGTTTTAGTGAAACATTTGAACCCTGCAAAAGTGAAGACCATATCAAATATTAAAGAAACATTTAAACGTAACCGACACAATACAATAAGATGACCTATTTAAGTTAGCTGGATACATGGGGAAACGGAATTTGCTCTTACCAGTATTTAAGTCGGGAGATCTTTAAAATCATTCACTGAAAGAACCAGGCAGACCTGCCTTATTGCCCAATTCAAAATTTGCCATTTTTAGTGTGTTACATTTGCTGGCTAGCTCAGAGGTTGTTCCTGTTGTGAAGAGGCAACAGACTAGTTGTACTTAGGTGTGTGATGTAGCATGGCACGGCAATTCCACGCTACAGCACAGCTGCTCATTGAGCCAAAAATCCTATCACCACCGTTTGGCGTGGAAAGACTAGGTGTAGTTACTTGTTAAGGTCTCAATCAGAGACTGCAGGAAAATAGTTTTTTAGCCTGGTGTTAAGTTACTCGTTAACTTTTTTTGGGAGATCAGTTAACTTTCCATCTACACTATATACACATTGTATTGGCTGCTGTGTAACAATACTGCTGTTTTACAATTCCCTCAAGTTGGATTTGATATAATTCCAAATAATATGATACTAAACCTAATGCATCATCACTTCTAATAAGATACTTGACCTGGACTGAGTTACTGAAGGGTCCAGCTAGCTCTCCTCTTGATACTTGAATAAAATGAGGCAGAATCAGACATGATGTTGCTAGTGGTAAGGCTGGTGTTTTTGTTTATATCCAATGTGATCCATTTCTAGGTAGTTATTTAAGACATTACCTCCCTATAACCCTTAGTAGGGTAATAGTTCAGGAACACCAAGCCTGCACGGAGGAGCATGTAGAACTAGCTAGCGAATCAGCATTTTACTCCCGTTTTACAGGAGAAGCTGACATGACTTTTACATCCAATTTAATATATATGTAAAATTATTCTAAAGCCTTTAAAAAAAAGAATCATACTAATTTATTTTCATCCAAGAGTGCTGCCTCTTCTCCCTCTGCTCCAGTTGAAGGCTCTCAGCAGTGAATGTTCTAGTAGACATCAAACAACTGCCAATTGTCATTCAAACTATATGACTTGAGAACATATTTGGGTAACAGAATAACACCAAGTTACTTGTATTACTTTGTACATAAATGCTTGTTTATTCACTGTCATTGTTAACAATAATTCAATGCAGTGTATATATACAGTGTAACAGTAATATATTTCAACACGGGTAACAATATACAGTTACATACTGTACAGGTACATAGTATTATGAGGACTGATGTAAACTGTGAGGTTTATTTCCTTTGCCTTTTGTATTTTTTTTATTCTTTATTTTTGTGCACAATGAGCCTTTCAGAAGAGAGTCACATTGTTATTCCTATCTATGCCAAATCCAATGCAATGTTACTCTGCACTAATCATGTGTAAGATGCATTATTTTTTATATTCAGTTTAATCTCTTTAAATATTTGTTCCATATTTTATATTGTATCCTTTTTAGATTTTTATTTACCACAGTCATTTGCTGGTTGAAAGAAGAAAAAAAAACACCTCCACTCTTAGGCTCATCTCAGGAATTGCCAATCTGAAAACTCAGGGAATACTTCAGATTGATTGGAAGAAGTCAATGAGTGTTTATTCAAAACAAAGTCGAGACTGCGTAGAACAAAGATGCCAAGTGAAATGGGTTTGAGAATGTCTTGACACAACAATTTCTAAAACGAAGATTACAAATTATGTGAAAAATTAAGATTCACAAGCTTTTTGATTTACACTTCATCAACTTTCCATGTACCCAGACGATGATGATGATGTTCTTTATAGTTTCTCCTATTTGACATAAATTGCCATAATATGATATATGAAGAAATTTGTCTGCTATTGTATTTGTTTCCTCTATAATCGTTGTAAATGGGGATGTAGTAGAATATTGTTAAAGGGATTGGGGCTAGTAGTTTTTAATCCAGGGTTGTCTCATCTCAACACATAGCCAATACTTGGTGTTTTCAGACTATCAATGCTTAAGACAAAAAGAATGTGTCGTGGATTACTTACCAAATACTGTTTCATACTCTGCTGTTATGTGGTGTTTTATATTAGTTTCATAATCATTAAAAATAGCTTTTGATAATTACACTCAGGATATGAAAGGATGGAAAGATTGTTAAAGTAAGAGCTCTGATGAGATGGAATAGTTTACTTTTCTGTGTATGTTTTATGTTGGATTTACCACTTATGATTGCAATGACAGTATATCCTAATACCTTCCTTTCCCTCGATTTAAAGGGACATACACAGGGGACTTTTGTTATCAATCTATGTAATGAACTTTCTTAATCCTTGAAACCACTGACTAACTGATCTGTTAAACTCTTAATTGGATTGTGACACCCACAATTTAGATAAAGGTTGAATAAAAGTGTTGTATTGTAATGTTTGCAACATTCTTGCTATACTTTAGCGATGTTTTCAAAGTATAATTTGGAAACCACAGTCCATGAAAGACATTCTGATTGCAACAAACCTGTTTGACCCCTCAGTGGTGCAGTATTGTGATTTAATTGTTGAGTATTAGATGGGTCGGATAAACTTGAAATCCAAAGACTTGTAAGACTATGTGCTCAGGGCAACATTTGAGGCACATCAATGCCTTCTGTATCACAATATGTGTTCTTTTCATGGTACAACTTGTTTGTGATCATCAGCCATCATCAGACATCCATCATTCAATTGATGGTGTTGTCTTATCAGGTAAATGGCTTGAGCTACTTCCAAAACGTGCGTTAATTACTGATGAATGTTTCAATGTTTACTGTCATAAAACTCCATTTATCTTGATCCATCTTGATTTAATGGCTAATTTGTCAACGATGAGCAGCATGTAGGCTTTTTAAAGTATTACTGTGATTATGTTTCTATATGTAAAGATCTGCTCCATTTCCTAGTAAATATGTCAGTATTCATGTCTTGGGTGCATTTTTCCTGCTCTTTCAACAAAAATTGAAAACAAAGATCTTGAATTCAAAATTTTACTTAAGTTAATGTTTATGTGTCATCAGCAACGTTTACTGTAGTATCAAAAGTTTAAAAAATACTCATGCACAATGGCTGCTTGCAAAGAAGGATAATAAAGCCAAATGGATGTCAGTAATACTTGGCAAATGGCAACTCCGAGGTTTTCCCTTTAAATGTTGTATGGGTAATGTACAATCATTTTGTTTTTAATGCATATTTAAAAAGATTTTCACTAGAACTTATATAAGGTACGTCTTAATACAAAGTGGTACATAGCATTTTAATGGTGTACAAGGTCAAAGTGTAGTTAATTTTAACTTTCATATAGTGTTGAAGTTTATTCTACAAGTCCCACTTTAAATACTGAAATATTTAAATAGCTATACGTTTTGAATTTAATAAAGGTAACAAGTAGCTAACTTTGAAAAACTAGATGTAGTGTCGTAAAAAAGTACAATGTAGTTATGGGAGAGAATGTGTAAATGGTTTAATAGGTGTGGCAACAATCGCTTCAGGGTGTCGGGGCAGGACACTATTCAATGTTCAGGTGAGAGTGGGAGAAAGGAGATGCAAAGTCCAGGGCTGCGATTTAGATGGTTTATGTAAACAAATATAGGCTTGTGTTTCAGTGTGTGGTTCTGTAACAACAAAGCACAGCAATACAGACTGTTTAGAAATGATAATTACAGACCAATAACAAAGGCAAAACTAAGCCAAACATAGCCATATACAAATAGCATGCATAGAGCGATATTAATAGCTTACAACAAGAGCTAATGTGCAATGAGCAATCAATTAAAGATAAGCAAACACAAAAGGCATTTGTGTAACCTATATAAATGACAGTCATAATAATTATAACAAGCGTTTACAACCGAAATATTCAGTACACAGCATAGAAACAATTGCTATTAGAATGTAAAACAGTTCAAACAGACTATTAGGCCTACAGCTCTGAATCCCATCGTTAACTAACAGAAACCTTAATACATTCACTGCTTATAATAAACACTAACTGTGTGTAACAACTAAACTTAGGTTCCCATGGACGCACACACTAGAATGAACTGTTGTAGTTGATAAGTACGCAGCAACACCTAGGCTTAACCCCCCCCTCTAAAAAAAAATGTATTGAGTGAATTGAAGTCAATCAACATGTACAATAGGCCTAAGTTATAGCTATGTTAAATGTCTCGCAATTCATTCAACATGTCCCAGGCCCTCTATCCATCATGTAGTACATCATTAGTTTATGTGACCTGCACTGTTGGAGGAATACATTGTAACTCTAACATTGATTGAACATTGGTGCCATCTACTGGATCATTTGCACTAATTGCCTCACTGTTTAATAAGCTTCATAGATCGGTTTACATATAACCTTATGTAGGCTACGTATGTGTATGCATCTGTATGTATCCACGTTATTATATACCATTTATAAGCCTATACGTCTGTACACAGTATTCAAACATTCGTGTTTAACGTTACCTTGTTCATCTTTGTTTTAAGCTGTAACGTTCTGTCTGTTTCTGTGTTGAAAGCAACACAAAGCCGGACTCGAATTCCCTTGTGTTAACACTTACTTCACCAATGAAGCAGTTTCTGATAAAATCCAAAAACTATGTTCTTTATTAATTAAGTATCTTTGCATATACCCCCCCAATAAAAAAAATTGATTTGAGTCAAAGGCACAATCTCAGTGTGTGGGCTGGCGCTCTGTTCTTTAGCTATAGTCGGCAGGCGGTCTCCAGGCTGCAGCCATACCCGACTCTTCAGGGGCGTCATCAGTGGGGGCACAGTGTACATGCAGAGGCCAAAAAGGCCATGCCTGATCTGCGTAATCAGGCACAGCTGCATGGCCTTTTTCACAAATGTATTGCCAGTTATTTTTGATAGGCTACTCAATTAATCATTGAAGTTCTTTATCAAGCAAAACAAGCAACATTAATATCTCAAATGTTAAAATGCACTTCTTTTCTCTTTAACATATGTAAATTAAATATCTGGTTGTGGCCTTTTAATCTGAGAAAAGAACACATATGAAGATGGAAACATGATTCTGAGAATTTCCGATTGAAATTATTTGCTTTTTTTTGTCATTTTTTAGACTTGATCAAGACTAAAACAAAGATAAATTGATAATGAAATTATCGACAAAGTGGAAGTATGGATATACTTAGGCATATGTAAAATTGCATGAATACATATCTTTGCATGAATACATCAAGTTACATTTCACCACTGTTGATAAGATACATATCATCTGAGTTGCTACATTTTTTATGACTAAAAAAAGGAAATACATTCAAATGCAGTTCATGAGAAACGACTGACTAAAAGGTTCCTATTAACAGTCACCTAACACAATGTGAAACACAAAGAAAACCAATTCCTCTTTTTTCTGCACGTATCTAACTCATTGCAGGGAATTACTGCGTTTATCCACCAGAGGCGCTTTTCTCTGTTTATACTTTCGACGACACAATAATCTCATAGGTAAAATCCAATATGGCCGTGCAGGGAGAGGAATGCTAGCACACCCTTCAGAAGACAAATATTACTTCACAGTGTAATTATTTTAATAGGGTAAAGTAAAATCGTGACTCGCAATGTGGCTGCCATTTCACATAGTCTTTTTAAGAAGCCAGGCAGTTTTCAAAATACGCTTTTCTGCTGCTCTTTTAAAATGTTCAAGGCACAAGGATAACGGTAACGTTACTGTTAACGTTTCTCGCTTTAGTCATTCAGCTGGACTCGCAGCACAGCCATGCAAGGCTCTTCTGTTCCGAAAACATGGAAACCCTTCTCAAGTCGTTCAGTAAGCCTTTTAAAATAACCAGTTCGTTGTATTGGTTTCTGTGACCATGCAAATGCAATAGCATAGCTAGCTATGTTACAGTTAATATGTGGCTAAAGATGCTCTTTAAAGGAGGTGCGGCCGGTTAACCAAACATTAATTTCACATAGCAACCAGTTAGTCTTCTTTCTTGAAGTATTTTCTGTGGTAAATGTTTTAAATATTGTTTAAAACCCTTCCGCTAATGTATAAATCTTACCTTTGTGTCGCTTGTCCAAGTAAGTTTTCAAGTGCAATTTCTTCTTCGTCTTTTCGTGGTGTGCAAAGCCGCAATGGGCTCATTCTTTGCTGACCCCTCAGCTCGGAGGGAAAAAATACACTTACTGGTTAATCAGAAATTACCGCAATTGTTTTCCCCCTTATGGCCCCACGGGGCAACAATAAGCATATTCCACACTCTAAAACAGAAAGGTGACATTTATGCTTTATCAGAAGTGTTTTCAAAAAACTTACAAAAAAGTAAAAAATGGCATGGTGGTGCAATGGTTGGGAATTAACCTTAACCTCAACATTTCGCACCCCGTAAAATGTCATATGCCATTGCTTGTAATGTTCTACCAGTAGTCTTAATACCAGTGCCAATCAATTGACAACAGATGAAAGCGACAAATATAATAGACCCATATTGAAAAGCTGGAACAAGCAGATAAATATTTCAAACAATTAATTGATTTTTAAAGCGGTTATTGCTTTTCTGCTAATTGACTAATTTAAGTAATTATCTATCTGTGATATTCTGATGTGCTGTATTTAATACATTTGAATTATGTCACCAAACCAAAAACAAAATGGAGTATACACATGCTTTTTTTATATGTGAGTTTATTGGGTTGCCAGGTTGGAAGATGTAGCTCTGCCACCCATTGGTGCGAAGGATGTCCTGGTTAAAATGCTGGCAGCTCCAATCAACCCATCTGACATTAACATGATTCAAGGTATTTGTTTTTTTAGTTACCTCTACCCTAAACAGCAGCACTTATACAGTAGCTCAATTTAAAATTAATTCTACCAACAGGAAACAAAAAACAAACACAGTTTTTTTTATTTATGTTTTTAGGTATTAAGATCAGTGGTTTGTCTGACATGTTCATCAGGTACTTATGCTATCCTGCCTGACCTCCCGGCAATTGGAGGCAACGAAGGAGTGGCCCAGGTCGTGGAGGTGGGTTCCCAGGTGAAGTCTCTCAAAACAGGAGACTGGGTCATTCCAAAAGATGCTGGGCTAGGTAAACTAAACAAAGAAAAAGCTTGAATTACATAAATGAGTCCACACATTCATAAATATGTCTTCAGCATGAGCTCTGTCTACACGTTTGTGTGAACAGGGATGTGGAGGACAGAGGCTGTTCTAGCAGAAGACGATGTCATCTCGCTGTCGAATGACATTCCCTTGTTGTCTGCTGCCACACTGGGGGTGAATCCTTGCACTGCATTCAGGATGCTGTCTGACTTTGAAGACCTCAAGCCAGGTAATCATTTCCACACACAGGATCAGAACATTTTTTTCTTTTATAGAACCACAAGCCGCTGGATTACACATACAGGGGTAGACATAGGACGATGCCCTTTATTCTACTCATTATGTTCCATTTTCAAAAGGAAATTTTGGTTAAATTACTTTTTTAGCAAGAAGATTGATGAAACCATCTCCCTTCTGGTTGCTGAAAACAGTAATGTAACAACCACAATTTTAAAAGAAAAGAAAGTTGTTTTTGTTAGCATGTGTTTCAAAATACCACTAAAGCACAGGCGACTTACATGAGTAGTCCTCACTTTTGTCAGTGAATATAAAGCCACTTCCTTGGTCAAGTTTAGGGCTGGTATTTGCAGAGTGACCTTGCATAGGAACCAACAAGCAATCTGGTAGACACATGACAGGAACAACGAGCGGGATTTAGGTGCAGATAAAATATAAATCTAAATGAAGATTTGAGGATGCAGTACTTCTGCCTAAGGTAGCTCTGAAAGCATGACATGATGTGCAGTACTTTTAGCCATCATGCGACAGTTTCCCTCAACTTGCTGTCCTTGCAGGGGATTCTGTGATCCAGAATGCAGCTAACAGTGGAGTTGGGCAGGCTGTCATACAGATTGCTGCTGCGAGGGGAATAAACACTATCAACATTGTCAGAGACAGGTAAACAAGTGTATGTAAAGTCTTTTCAGGAGAGTAAACGTCTTACTCCTAATCACTGGCTCTGATAGTCCGTTCACCTGACTGTGAGATAATGGGGTCTTTTGTCCAAGGGTAACAGAGGGAGAGTTTTGTGTGCTAGAATTTATGACTGTACTGCACTTGCTCATTGTTTTTTGCTTTTCAAAGGCCAGAGTTCACACTGCTCAGTGATAGGCTGAAGGCCATGGGAGGAACTCATGTGATCAAAGAAGAGGCACTGAGGCGGCCTGAGATGAAGGAACTGTTCAAGGTCTGTGGGTCTGAAGACCACCTAAAAGATAGGATCATGTGGCTTTAGCTATTGGTGAATAAGCACAGTCATAATTATATGTTTTCTCTTAAAAAGACCTGTCCAAAGCCTAAACTGGCACTGAATGGAGTTGGAGGCAAGAGTGCAACAGAACTGCTACGTCATCTACAGTGAGGATATTGAATCATCTTTGCTGACATGATCTAATATCTTTCACTGAGGAGAAAATCTGATTTTGGAGCATCACATAATTTCCATGTATTCCAGGTTTGGAGGATCCATGGTGACATATGGAGGGATGTCCAAACAGCCAGTTACTGTCCCTGTGGTAAGATGAAGCTGCTTACGGTCTCCCATTACATTTCACAGAGATACTTTTCTCTCACCACGCTTAGTTAACTTGTTCTCTCCAGAGTGCTCTTATATTCAAGAATGTGAAAGTTCTGGGATTTTGGGTCACACAGTGGAAGAGAGATCACTCAAGCGGTGAGTCGGCACGGAGTTTCCTCTTTTCTCAAAATAAGTCTCTTAAAATGAGTGTAATGGGAAATAATACAAACTTTTTCTTTAGATGGTAGGGCATTCAGAGCCATGCTGGATGAACTGTGCCACCTCATTCAGCAGGGAAAGCTGACAGCTCCTGCCTGCACTGAGGTGGGCTTCCACGACTACAACAAAGCTCTGGACACAGCTATGCAGCCTTTCACCTCAGCTAAACAGGTCCTGATCATGTGAACAGACTCCTCACCTAATCAAAACACCGTCATGACCAAAGTGTATGAACTGAATTGTAACCCGAGGACTGCCATATTATTGTTTCCGTGTCAATCAAATACTCCGCTCAAGCACATATTCAATAAATGTGTCTTCACAGCAGGTGCAAAGTCCAGCATCTAATAATTAATTCATTTATTCATTCATTACATCTATATAGCGCTTCAACGCAGACACTCAAAGCGCTTTGGGAAGGGGCTTCTCTCTAACACCACTAATGTGTAGCACCCACCAGGGTGATGCTAATCAATGGGCCACCGTGCTGCTAATCTGTCACATTATGACATTTTCAAATCCCCTATGTTTACTGACTGTAATTAAATGCTCATTAAATCTTTATTGAGTGATATGGGATAACAGGAAGCATTATAGAACCCAGAAAATGCAGCTTTATCTGATATGTTTCGTAACAACTTGAATTGTTCTGTTATATAGGCATGAGTAAGTGCAATGTGATATTAACAGATTTACAGCTGTGATAATACTGATACTCACGGTATATTGATTTTTGCTGCTAAAATAACATTCAATCACTAAACAACTGTTTAGCCATTTCTGGATTTATTAAATAGATACAGCAGAGTTTGACAGAAAAGCTTGCTGGAAAGAAACATTTGACAAAGGTCCACATAAATATCACATCCTTTTTTTCTATTGACTGGAAATACAGTATTCAACACTGCACCAATAAACCAATGTCAAGAGGCCACATCAAAGATTGCTGAAGCCGAAGGTTGTTATTTCCCTGCTTAAGTACATCTAGTGAATGACTCAATTACATTATAGATGGCATATGATTTAAAAGAGGAAAACCTGTGATGTCTACTGTTTAATACTTACAGGACCGCAGTGATCCGTGATAGATGATCACTACCACTGGCAAACACCAAACTTACAGCCACGGAGAGGACCGGTAGAAACCCACTATAAATGGCAGCAGCCCCTTCTTTTTCCAGACAGTGTTCATACCTGTTAAAGTCAACCTCTCTGGCTGCACACACGTGGTCAACACGGCAGTCACTGTTACACTCTGTCAGATCATAGCTGACAGAGTTGAACTCGTAGTACTTTTGTAGGTAGCAGCGGCTACTAGCGATGCGCTCCAGAGCCTGATGCATGGAGGCTGGGGAGGCATCTGGCACTCTG
Organism: Etheostoma cragini; assembly: GCF_013103735.1. NCBI lineage: Eukaryota > Metazoa > Chordata > Actinopteri > Perciformes > Percidae > Etheostoma > Etheostoma cragini. The sequence goes on along the minus strand of NC_048412.1, from coordinate 20,864,122 downwards.
AAGCTCTCTGTGAGTCGATACTCTTTCTCCCAGCGTCCGTGTGCTACATTAGCGCGAGTGAGGTTCAAATAATGGGTCACCACATCCTAAGTGTTCAAAGAAATGGTTTAAGTACAGGAACAGAAACCGGAACAATACAAGTGCTAGGTGCTTATGTGGAGGCTGTATGTTACTTGATTTACTTTGACCAGGAGTGTTTGGGTGTCATATTCAAAGACACGAATCCCAGGGTTGTTGGCTCCATCCATGACTCCAGGAAGTGATGTTTTCCACGGTGTGATACCTGGGCTCAGGAACATTGTACTGATAGGAGAGCCTGTAGAAACAGTACTGTAGATTACCCCATTATTATCGGCCAAAAGGTGACATTTTGACACTTGATGTGAGAAGGACTGTCCACTGCAGTCCAGAAATGGAAAAGTAAATCACTTAAATACCAACCAAACACCCCAATGCAAAACAAGGAAAAGCAATAGTACTACAACAGTCTAACCTTACCCTCTGAGCTGTAGAACATACGGAAGCTATCAGTATGATGATGACCAAAGAACTGTCCAAGAATGACTGAATGATGCTTCTGAATTAAATCCAAGTATAGCTTGTTAAATGAAGGCATGAACCATGGCTTATTTCTTTTCTTCTCAAAGAAACCTGGGGGAACATGGCCAATGATGTACACCTAGTAAAGAAAGCAAGGTAGAGTTATCCAAAATGATCTTGTCATTCCCCTTAGCAAGAGTTCTACTATTTCAACTAATCTTTTTGCAAGGCATGAGTTAAATTGGGCTGGAGCACATTCTGATTTAGGTTTCAGTGTTTTGGTTCCAGGAGATAATCATCTACATGTAGGGGATGTAAACTGAATGTATTCTTCCTGTTAACCCTTGTAACCAGCGTTAAAAAGAGGAGTGAGGTATTCATTACTCACTGATATATTTAGCGATCTCTAAGCAGTAATTCGAATATGACATTAAATCCAATTGAACCATTGGTGCAAAGCACAGATAGACAACAAGGTGCTTTGCCTTTTCTTTGGTGTTGGCAGCCTCTGTAAGAACCTGATCGGCCCAGCTAAACTGGCCGGCTGGGTCGTCCATGTCCCGGGTTGCCTTGTTCTGGTCATAGTAGAGATTAGTGTTGAGGACCAGCATCCTGAACCCTGTTCGATTCAGCAGCTTTTCTGTGTAATATCCACCTATGTAAAGAAAATAATTGAAGAAAATGCATGACACAATTGTATGTGTGCTTTCAAATGTATAATGCTATGCATCTTAAGGTGTTTTATTGATTCATAGAAAACCAATTGGGATATTAAAATAACAAATCAAAAGTGGTAATATCGAAATAACATGTCAGGAGACTTTATCAACCTTTTTTGAATGTTCCACGAGACTCTGGATCCAACCAGTCTTGCCAGATTTCTGCTGTTTGTTCATAGATGTAGTTTGGGCCTGCAGGAAGCTGGTTCTTAGGGTGGTAGTCATGGTTGCCCAGGGCAGGGTAAACTTTGGTGTCTAAAGAAGGTTTAATCAATAATATGAATTCATCAAAACTGCAGCACGGCAGTAAATGTTGATCTCTCATGTTTTCTCCCTTGAATACACAAGATGTCTCTTCACACTTCTCCTCACACTTACTTGGAAACACCTGATTTATAATGTGGGTAAGACTTCTGATAATGTGGAGCACTGCCTCTTCTCCCAGATCCTCATCGGGTACGTGTGGTGTTTCGTCTCTGAAAAGCAAAACAATAACCAGTAGGATGATATGCTAAACTGGGAAAGGGATTATATTTTGGCCCCACAGTTGGAGAGGATTCACTAAAACAGAGTTTGAATAGAATTTACAACGGAGGCCTATGGTCAATATACTGTCACTGGAACAACTTCCAAGGTGTGTCCCTGGTGCATGGTATCTGGTTAAAAACAGTACTAAGCTGCACATGCATTCATCTCTGGAGATGGACTTGGGACTCAACAAGCCAGTAATATAGTTACAATCAACCTCAAGTGGATACATACCCTGTCAATAAAATAAAGTCCGGGTCTGGTAGAATATCCTTCATGGCATACACAGAAGAGTTAATAAGGAACCATGGCGAGTCACAAGCATAGTCTCCAAATATCCCCGCATTGGCCGCAGGTCGTGTGCCACTTGATGCGCACACAAGTTCAGGATTATCGGTCAGATTGTATGTTGGGTCCCAGTGCAGATCCGTGATGTGCCAGAAATTTCCTGGGTAAAAACGATGCGTAATACGCACATGAAGTTGTCCCGGGACGATGGTAATTATTCAAGAAACATCTACTAATCGTAGGCCTATCTACATACCTGATAGTGCAACGATCTCTTTTAAAAGTAGACAAGATATGAACAGCCGTACTGTGGACATGTTGAACTCTTTGACGAAAGCAAACGTCCGAAAAAGTCAAGTCCAGGTATGAAAGGTAAAGGGAACAAGATAAGATAAAGCTATATGACGCGTCTTTGGCCTAGTCCGTTTATTAGACACTTTCTAATGTGTCCCAAAACACACCTACTGTACTAGGCTGTCCGGTGATAAGAAGCAACATGTAGGCTATATAATCCAGAAAATTTTTGTTGAAACAGTGTAACTAGAAGAAAAGAAAATTAGACTTATTTGAGAATGCTATTAAGGCAGTAGATCTGGGTTCTTAAGTGCCGAATTTATTATTTGTTTTTATATAAAGCCCTACTTTAGTTGCGTTTTTATAGCGTCCATTTCTTGTTACAAATTTTTAAATATAAAAAAGGCAGAACAATGTGAGATGGGGTTGTAATTTAACGGTAGATCATTGATTTCTTTGAAATTGGAATTAGAATAGGCCGTTCAATGTTGAGAGGAAGATATTAGTCCAGAAGAAGAACACTTGACAAATTATTGTTAAACATTTGAGGATAGTATGCCAATCGTCATTGTATAAATATGCATTAAGCCACCTAACGTTTACTAACTGAGAAATGTATCTATAGGCTAAATCAGACTATGAAGTTAAGTGTTTTGGATACGTTTACACAACAGTTGACACGGATGCAGCGATAGCAAAAGTTATTGTTGGACATCCATAGCCACAATCAATATTTCCAGCAGGACAAGAAGGCAGCACAGATGTGACTTGGATGACAGAGCAATATTATTTTTCCCCGATCCATTCCTTTCAGGCACTCTTTTCTCCGAGGCTGTAAACCGCCCCGAACAAGATGTATTAACCGAGTTTTGTAATTACACGCTTAATGTATGGGTAGGTTTATTGTTGAGTGTTTGAACCGCTACAAAGACTGCATTTGTCCTCCAGAGAAGAAAAACTGTCTGACAAACCAGAATCAGGGCAAAATAACCTGTGTGACAGCCAACCAATGGGCAGATTCGGGTTGATTTCGCGGGACATCTGCTACGCGCATGCGCCGTGTGTTGTGTTTGGCGCGCGGTACAACACAAGGAAATCTACAGGACTGCGTGGTTGTCACGGCTGCTACACAGTGTGAATAACAGTTCTGATACGTATTTATTGATTTAATTTCAAGGAGCCAACATGTGGAATCAGGGTAAGTTTTACATGCGCACTGTTGCGTTCATAAAACTTGTATATATATATATAACTTGTTGACGTTGTCTGGCTGTATGCGGCTAACGTTAGGTCGACTAACTTACATCTTTGTTGTTGTGTCTTTGATGGCAACGTAACGCTAGCTAATCGTGAGTTGATGAAAACGACTGTTCTAGCTCAATGGGACGAGCAAACGGCCCCTTATCTCAGCTGTCTATGCTTGTCTTGCTTCTTCAGGGGGCCACAGTGAGAGTATGGGCGGAGGTTACACTCAGTCTCCAGGAGGATTTGCATCACCTGCCCTGTCCCAGGGAGGAGAGAAGAAAGGGGTTTGTAACGATAAGTCTACACTACAAGTTCTTTTAATTTAAATCTAAACTTGAAACTAATGTAGAGCAATACAAGTTATGCTTGACATCAACCAAAATACCATTATCCCTAAAGTTGCAAATTCACATTTTAAATAGATTAGGTTTATCCTATCAGAAACATAGCCCCTGTATGCCATTTAAACATTTGTTCACATACTTCTGTGTAATTATGGAAACACTGCCTATCTGTATATGATTTGCAGAGAACACGTGCCACACAGATCATCCCTTGCACAGTGTCTCAGATGATGTCTGCTTCCCAGGCTGATGAAGCCTTCAAAGTAGGAGATGTGGAAGTGTCCCAGGTAAGCTGAAGCAAAGCAGTGACTGCTTGGTGGGAGATCGTAACCATTTTGTTCAATAGTGTCGTATGGTGTTCTTGCATAAGGCTGAAACTAATGAGTACTACATTTATCACTTGATCTCTATAGTTGATTTATATCATGTTATCAAACATTTTGACTTCTATATGTAGACATGACAGACATAAAATTTCAGAGTTGGGGAAAGATGCCAATCACAATTTTCCTGAGCCTTCAGTCGATATCATTAATTACCTTGTTTGTCAAACCAGTCTAAAACTCCAAATATTAATTTTTAAATATTTAATACACAACAACACAAAAAAGAGAAAGTACGCGGTAAATCCTGATTTGAAAGCTAGAACTAGTAAATGTCTGGCATTTTTGTTTGGGAAATTACTGTAAGGGTTACTTAATCTTGGGCTCTGGTAAAATATAATGGGCTTTTCTCTATTTCGTGACACTTAATAGAGAATGATTAATCAATCAAGAAAACAATTGTCAGATCAGGCAATGATGGGATTGTCAGCAGCGTCATCCCTGGTTGTCAAAATTATTGGTAGGGAAACGATGCAAAATTGTCATTGTTCAAAAATTGTCAATATTGGATTAAGCCATTGTGCAAGTTTACAACCTCCCTCCTGAAATTTGACTCTGAACAAATTAGATGGGTACCTTTCACCTGCGAGACAGTGACAAGAACCACAGTGCTGCCAGAATAAACCATTAGATATTGTCAGAGAGAGAGAGAGAGAGAGAGGAAAATTGCCCCGAAGACCCCCACATTTTTGGGGGGAAAATTATGAATTGTTTGGTGCATCATGTACTTACTCAAAAGATGCTACACTACAGCATGTTGATACACCCCAATAATAATAATAATAATAATAATCACCATAATAATAAAAAATAATATTAATAATGTAGCAATTTAATCTTACTGTTTGATAACAATTCATGTTTTATGTCATAGGTTACCATTTTGGGTATCATCAGGAGCACAGACAAATCCATGACGAACATCCAGTATAAGGTCGACGACATGACGGCTGCTCCCATGGATGTGAAGCAGTGGGTCGACACAGAGGTCAGCGACGGTGCTTTTATCCTTTTTCCAACAATTCCAAAGACCCAGACCACATGGAACATGTTAGGTGCTATGGCAGTAGTCTCACACTTTTTGCCACAAGAATGCACTAACTCAACATATTCCTGTTTCTGCCTCCACTGTATCACAAATAGGGCAGACACACAATGTAGTTGCGGTTGCCTTTTAAATTATCTGGCGGAGGGGGAGGTCTGTTGTTTGGACTGTTGTAGCATATCGTTCTTTGGTAAAATAAACAAATTTAGCCCCTTAGCAACCTTGTTGTCTCGGTTTGTATAGGATCCCAGTGTGGACAGCACCGTTCTGCCTCCAGGCACGTATGTCAAAGTCTCTGGCAATCTGCGCTCCTTTCAGGTAAGTTTAACGTCCTAACATCTTCTCCATATTACTCAGAAACAAATGGGAACTTTAGCTTTATGGGCCCTTGCGAGGCCACATGACCATGTGACCTTTTAAGTTGCTGGTAGATATAAGCTTGTTTCATGGGCAGCTGTATTGCACTGACCATTTTATGTTTTTAAAGTTTTATTTGAACGTACAGGATACAGTATGTACAGAATTCAGCGTTACTAAATCTTTGTATTGCTGTTTCAGAACCACCGATCTATCGTGGCATTCAGCGTCAGGCCCATTGAGGACATGAATGAGATCACCTCACACATGCTGGAGGTTGTCCAAGCACACATGGCACTCAGCAAATCCCAGACTATGGTGAGAACTCTTACGCATAAACCTCATCAGTCTTTATTGTTTGCTGCTGCAAACGCATAATATGAGGAAGTCAGGTTAGTTATCAGTTCTTAATAAATAAATAAATAACTAAATAGTGCCTATGTTCAACAGTGCTTTGCTAAAGTTACTACTGGAAAAAAATCAGTTCAAACAAGCCATCATTTAAAACACATACGGATAATCTAGCATAAACCAATCAATGTGATGCTAAAAAGTGGTGCTTGCATTATTAAAAGGATGTTTGCTGGACAACTTTTATCCGAGGAGAGCATTCTATGCCTGGTTTCAGAATGTACCAACACTGTTGTGTTGTAAATGTTGCTTTTCTCATCGTTTTTAACATGAGGGTAAATGTATACAAGAATTTAGTTTTGTTTCTCTCTCAGACGGGTGTCGGAGGCGGAATGAGCAGTGAAGTCACGCCCGTGTCACGCCCAGGTAACCTGGGAAACACAGGAAGTATGCGAGGGGGCTATGCAGGTGCTGCCGACGTGACTAACAATGGGTTAAGCGCAAACCAGAATCAGGTGAGCTTAAATCATGTATTAATAGTTTAAGAAAGCTTTGCTCCATTATTATATAGGTGCACACAGAGGAACCACTCAGTCAGAGTGTCCTGCGTGCTCACCCAACACTGACAATGAAAGCCTAAATTGTCGTCAATATTCATGACATTTACTGTTAATTTGATAATTAAATATATTTTTTAGCTTTACAAAGGCACACAAAAAAGCTTTTTAACAATAATTTGTGAACATTAGGGCTGCACAATGTGAGGAAAATATTTTATTGCAGTTTTTTGGACTGATATTGCAATTGCATTATGATGCACAAAGTTGGAGGGAATGATGATTTCTGTGATTTTGCGAGAATCTCTACCAAAAGAAGAGTTGTTTCTTTAGTCTCTAGGGTACAATTTGTAGGCTGGGATGTCTCTGCATCACCACAATACTTAATTAAGAATGGTTGGATACAGATTTTGCCTTTCAGAAATATTGTGCCCTGTGCAATTTCAATATTGCACTGGTCCATGTTGCGATTTTGAGGAAATTGCGATTAATTGTGCAGCTCTAGTTAACATAAATATGTGACAGTCTTCATCAAAGCAAGCTGTTTGCTAAAATAAAAACTAGTTTGAACAAAAACATTTACTCTGTGTTGTCAGTCCAAAAGCTTTATTTTCACCTAATGCACTGACAAAAGCGTTTAAAATACACAATGCTGAGTTTCTCATACCCACTGTCCCTCCTTACTAACTAACTACTAACTACTGTCACAGTGACATCACAGTAGCTTACTCAGAACAAAAAAAAGTAATGATTCACAAGTGGAAGTTTCTATAATTGAAGGATGCCTCTGTATTTGCAGTTTCAAGCTGTGTGCATGTTTTAATTTATCATTTGTTTTTGTTTTTTTTTCATCTCACAAGGTTCTGAGTTTAATAAGAGGCTGCCCGGACCCGCAGGGCATCAGCATTCAGGACTTAAAGCAGAGACTCAATGTCATGAGTCTGGCTGTCATAAAGTAAGAAAAGTTTTGTTCCTTTTTCTTAGAACCTTTTATTTAACAAAAGCTAGTGCGACCACAGATTCCGCAAGTGTGCATTCTCACCCCCATCTAAAGGCGTTAGGTGTTTAAAAAAAATCGGTTTCAATAAGGGATGTTGCTCAGCAAAATGTAAAGCCTAACCCTACATCTATGTAAACCTTGTAGCTGTTCTTTTTGTCCAGGTTAAGGACTCTATGAGACCTGGCTTTAAAATGACCAGTGAGGACCACTGCCTGGTTGTTTGAGGCCAGCAGTCCAATATTTGTATTTCTTCTTCAAACTTTGTTTTGCTCTCAAACCTTTCAACATTTTTTAATCTTTTTTTTTTCTTTTTTTTTGTTGTCTTTCTACTTTTTGTGAATTGACTCTAATGACCAAGTTTTTTTCTTTTATCAAAAGTCTTAGTTTTTTGTGTTCTGGATTTCTTTTTTTTTTCTTCTTTTTTTAGCAGTTAGTCAACCGAGTGGGTATCATAACCAACCATATCCAAAAGGCCCTCTGTGTTTCCTCAGGTCTTGTTTTGCCTGTGGGAAACCCTAAAAATGTTGATTGTACTCTAATGTAAGACCAAGAAAAGCATCAACCTCTCACATTCAAGAACCTGGACCCATTAAGTGTTTGACAAATTACATAAATGATTAAAATAATTGTCAGTTAATTTTCTCTTGATCAATAAATGATGCTCCTCCATTTGTAAATGTGTCAAAGGGCCACGTCTTTAGTAAATATAGTGGAAATCCAAAGTTGCAGACCATTTTTAGGTTGAAATGTTATATGTGCGTTGCTGGAAGTTTAAATGAAAAAGGTTAAAAATATTCCTATTTCTCTTTTGTGCTCTAACAGGCAAGCAGTGGAATTCCTAAGCAACGAAGGTCACATCTTCTCCACCATCGACGAAGATCACTACAAATCAACAGACAATGATGATTAGATTACTTTGATTTGGCACCAATTATTTGAGTTTCACCCGATAGAATTCATTCGGTTTTTATAACTCATAGCTAACAACTAAATCACAGTAACGACAGTGACAATAATGACAGTGATATTCTAAGAATCCTTCTCTGTTAAGGTAGTGTGGTGTGTGTGTGTGTGTTAGTTGTAGAACACATGGTTTATGTTTGGTGAGACCTTTCGGTTTACACATCTGTCTTCCTGAGGTTGCTCCTGCTACTTTGCAAGTCCCAAGAGGTGTTGCTGTTGAAGAAGCTGTTAACAGTTAATACTGTTATTCTATATTTTCCACCTCCATTGTAAAGCATTTTTGTAATTTTAAAAATGTGGATAGCAAGTACTTTGTACGTAATTTGCTTTTGCCCAAATTAAAGATTACAGTTGGGTCATCTACCAGGAAGTCTTTTGTTTTTATAATTTACAGACACATTTTAAATATTTTTCTAACCTTTCCAAAATAGTCTGTAAAGTTGCCTTTATTATTTAGGCCCTTTAACCTTTCCACATTTTGTTGCATTAAACCTTAAATGCCAAAAATCCCATACATACACAAGCCAATAATGAACAAGCAGTTTGTGCAAATTTATTATGATGGAAATATAGAAGTTAGTCTTAAACATGGAAATTTTACACAAACAGATTTTTGCCTTTAAAGGGTAACACTTTAGGTGTTTGTCTTTATTTTAAGTCCACCTATGGCAATTTGAGCTGATTGGGCATGATGCAAAAATGTAGACCAACAAATCTGTTGATACACTTCCTCAGGTTAACGCAGTAAAAAGGTTTTATCGATATTTGATTAAAACACATAAGTCAAAGCGCATTTTGTAGCCATTTTATGATGATGGATGTCTAAAGTACAAAAACAATTCTGACAAATCTACAGTATGTTTACAGTATGTGTACCTTGAAAAGAAAGGTTATACAAAACTTACACAAAAAGGTTACACTTTTTTGATTTCTGTGGCAATGAGTCAACACCTCTGGAGAGTAATTTCAAAGAAATAAAAACTACACAAAAATCAGGATTTGATAAAACATGGCCGTTTTTGTGCTCTCACATAAATAGTTTGCTTTGACGGCTGGGAGAGGTTATGCATTGCATTACAGTTATGTGACCTAATGAGAAGTTACAGAGCTGCAATTAAGTGTTCTTTTAAGATTAAGACCGTTTCCTAACAAATACTGTATACTATATCTTACATGTATACTATATGAAGTTGCCATATACAATAAATGCCTGTACAATAAAAATGTTTACCATTACGACCTCTGTGAAGCTTGTAAATATGTGTTTTTGCATTTCTTTTTTAGAGGTATTTAAAGACTGTTTTTTGTGGTATTTTATTAGACTGGGTGTTGCTGTTTTTTTGTTTCAGGATAAACTACAGAAACTGCATAGTTTTGCATAATATAATGCTACTGTATACAAAAATACAAGCTAAAGCCATTGATCTAGCCAACCAGCATATGGTTGGATCAATGCTTTGCTAACAAGTTTGAACAAAAAGTACAAAGGTGCTGTATTAAATACTAGCCTATAACAATAAATACTACAAGGGTATTATTTTTTCAATCAAGGTGTGTGGGTGTTATACCGCACAAGCACAGCAACAGCCACTTACAACCTTGAAGAGGACGGAAGTGGGTTGAGCGTAGAAATTAATGGACGAAGAATAAAAGAGTTTCTTTGACCACATGAGTAGCTGGGGTGTTGGGTTTTGTGAGACACTGAATGATGCTGTCTAGACCCCAAATAATTTCACAGATTCTCACAGATGCAACATACAAGAGTTTATCGCTGAATAATTTCAAGGTCCCGTGACATGAACGTTTCACTTAAGAGGTTTTAAACATTAATATCCATTCCATCAGTTTGCCTATGGTCCCCCAGTGGCTAGAAATGGTGATAGGTGTAAACCGAGCCCTCGGTAAGCTCAGATGGGCTGATCTGGATTCTTTCCCCTTATGACATAATAAGGGGCAAGATTACCTGCCCTTTTTCTGCTTTGCCCGCCAAGAGAATTTGGCCCACCCGTGAAAGAGTAACATCATGGCTTTCAAACGAGCAAAGTGGCAGTTGGTCAAGGCCACCAGTTCTGCACCATGGCAGAATTTTGGGAAAGAGACTTCAGGTATAGTATTAGGGGACCACTAAGGTCTATATAAAAGCAACCAAAGAGTACCATGTCATGGGACCTTTACTACTGAACTGAAAAATCTAGCCTTTTGATAAACTAATTATTTTTAGCATGAAATGAAATCACAAAACTTAGGACCAGTTTGACTGCAAAGTCTCAGCATATAAATCTATGCCGTTGTACATTGCCATTATATTATTCAAGATAAGGGGGCCTGCCGCCCATATGGGGTATTTAGCTGTTGTTGTAATATTTAGTAAAACATGATGTTCTCTTGTGCTTTCTTCATCATCGTTGTAAAAGTTTCGTCCACAGTTTCATAGTCATGGTCACTTTCCACATCTGCTGCAACATCTGCTGCATCCAGCGGCACTGGGGAGAAACAGGGGTAGGGTTTATTGATCAATAATATTCACAATATTTTAGATTTTTCTCACTAAAGACAAACAAGACTAGGTCAAAATCAGTATATGGCTGGACCGTCTATGTTCAATATTCTTAATTGTGGCCAAATTGTTACAGCAATAGTCATTGGTTGTGTCTATGAATATACTGTATATGGGAATATATTAAATGTTCATCTGTAGTAGTGCTGATTTATAGTATTTTCATGCTGTTGCAGCAATATGGAGATGCTTAATGAACCCATTGCAACACATCCTACATGTGTAGGACTAGTCCTTTTTGTTTTTGTTATTTGAGCAGTTTATCTGTTAGCGTTCTGGAGCAATAGTCTATAATTTTGCAAGAAAACACACTGATAATCTATAATAATCAATATAGAAGACACATTATACATTATTTAAATGATCTGATTCCTGCCACTCTCCTTGCTGCACACAATGCCCTATTTGCTCGTGCTTGGCTAGCATTTGCTACAAACTTCAGAGCCCCTTTGTCTTAATAAGCTTCTCTGTTTTAATAATCAACAATTAAAAATCGAACGATATATTCGTGACCTGTTTATTAACATGTAAATCTTCAGTTGGGATCTTGAATTGGGCTGGGTGCCACAGACAGAGTAGGCAAGTTTAAGGTAATGTTGGTTTAGGTCTTTTAGTAATATTTGTTTAAAATAATAAAAAAACAACTAATATAAAAATATAGAATACTATAAGAATTAGTTTTTCCTAGCATGGCTGAAATCTAGGCAATATAATATGGAGAAAGAGCTTCACCTTTTTTGTTCCTTTCCACATAAGTGTTTGGCAGAGCCTTGCCTGTTGTCATTTCAGCCGCTGTGTGCTTTCGGGGTATGACTGGTGGAGGTTGATCATCCAAGATAGACTAAGAGGAAGTCAGAAACATTCAGCGTTATTGCAGTCTTGACTTCTTTATCACCAAGAAAAGTGGAAGCATCATTTTTTTTGTGACAGTTTCTGCTTCTGAACAGTTTGAGATTTCCTGAAAGTCAAATTGTGAGATATTGTTTTTGACAGACAAAAACAGAAGTCAGGATGTGCTGTGTTTCAAAGAACAGTTTTAGACACATGACAGGAAGACCTTCTAAAAATGATAGCTCAACCACAATATATTCTAAGTATCTCTGGGGATTTTAAAACATGCATGTAAAGCCATACTGACCGGAGGTGGGGGAGCTGGGGGCCTTTTTTTGCTGTTTAAAGTCAAGTCTGCTAACTCCTTGGTTGGAATGCTTTTGTCTGGTGCATTCTTGGATTTGCCTGCTTTGGATGACTTCCCCGAGGATTTTGATGATTTTTTTGAAGACTTTGAAGACGAAAGATTTCGCTTTGGTGGTCGAGGTGGTGGAGCTGCATCTGAGTTGCCGATTTTGCTAAATTCATAAAAGAATGTGTTTGTCACCTCGGTAATTCTGTCCACATGGCATTTAGGTGGTTGACCGTTGGGCCATGGGAGGGGGTCCTTGGTGAAAAAGACAGACATAGAAAGCCACCGGGTTGGGATCTCAAAACAGTGGTCTGGCTTTTGTGGAAAGCTCGCCTGGATGGTGGGCTCTAGCATAGCCCCCTCTATTCTGAGACTTGGAAATCCAACTAGTGGATCAGTCTCGAGTTCAGTATCCCGGCTCACTACTTTAACATCCAGCGGCAAACTAAACTCTTTACTCAAGTCCCTGAGTCTGTACTTCTTGTTATCAGTGAGTACCTCCACAAAGGTGCCCTGCATGTACAGAGGCATGAGAATAACCTCTGTCTCATCCTGCTGCTTGACCTCCTCTTCATCATCATCCTCATCATCATCTGGCTCTTGGAGACGCTGACACAAAAGAGCCTCGACGGACTGCTTCTGTCCCTTGCTGCTTTCACAAGGCAACTCCATCCTTTCGCAGCGAACAACCTCCAGCTGTTCACCCACACTGAGGGCAGGCAGGCCCTCCTCCTCAACTCCCTCACAGCTCCTTGTTACGCTGACCTTCAGGCCTGGTGCATGGATTGACGCAACATACAGCTCATACACGGAATTAAACTCTCTTGGCCGCCTACGTAATCGTCCACCATATTGCTGAGATGCCAGGAAGTACTGCTGTGCCCTTCGGCTCTTCAGGTTGGATAATAAAACCATTGCTGAGGTTCCTACCTTGTGGAAAATCAGCTGGCTGCCTGTACTAAGCTTTGGTAGCCAGCTGCACTTAAACAGAGAGTTGGTCTCTGCTCCTTCCAATATCTCTACTACTGTAGGGAAGGAGTTATCTGGCTGGGCATGGACCTCCGTCAGACTGAGCGGGGTCACAAAATGTACATCCTTACACGTCTCAGTGACATCGATCACTTCCACCTCTAAGCTGGAGGGAAACTTCAACACATTCTTCCTCACTGTACAGAAAATGAAAAAAATTATGTCAGCAAAAGTAATAGAGGCACTTGATGAAATTAAAGTAAGCAGAGTATAGTGTGTATTATCAATGTTGGAAGAGGTATTTATAACTTTTACCAGAAGCAAAGGTACTACTAGTAAAAGTACCAATACAGTGTAAAAAATATGCCTGCATTCCAAATTATCACCAGCAAAATGTAATGAAAGTCTCACAAGTAAATGTGTTGGAAAAATGTCCACGTGAGTGTATCATAATATAACAGTAGGCTATATTATATTACTGACTGCTAATTTGAACTACTTTATTTACTGTTGGGTAATGTTATCTGTAACAAGGCATCATATTTAATGAGATCATCAATGATTTTGTAAAATCTTCATCTGCCCATAACTATCCCACAAACCGGAAGATAAATGTAGTGGTATAAAGTACAGTACTTGGTTCTCAGATGTAGGTAAGGAATAAAGTAGCTTTCATTAAAAACACTACACGTAAAAGTACTTCAAATTCATATTTGAGTGCAATACAATGTGTAATATAAACAGACATGTGAAAATAATACCCATTATGTAGGCCTATGTAAGATGTAGATAACTTTAATTAATTTCAAATAAAATAGAAAAAGGAAGTAATTCTCACAGTTCATGATGGCGTGGACCTGGTATATCGGACTGAGGACCAGGGTTCGTTCACCCTTGGTGGTGTTGATCAAATGAAACTTTCGACTACGCAGGCAGGGCGAGGACATGATCTCCTGCAGAGTGAAGCACTCCTCGCTTTCACACTCCCTGAACTCTCCTTGGGAAGAAAATGGGATGCACACTTCCGCTGAGGCTTCCTCTTGTCCTTGAACATTGCAGCGCACATAATCCTCCTCACCCTCATGCCGCTCAATGGAGAGCACTGTTAGAGCTCTGCCGGCTCCCAGTGTGAAATTGCCAATGGTTATCTTGAAGTTGTTGGTAAAAGTGAAGGGAAGGCAGGATTCCAGGCCCACAGGCCTCAGGCTCACCATCTCCTCGATACTACTGTATGGCATCTCCTCTGGAACAACTTTGAATAAACCTGAGAAATATCAACTAGTGTCAGTGGTCAGCTACTAAACAAAAGGAGCTGTTCTCATTAGAATCTTGTCTATTGCTTAGACAAACCTGTGTGGGTGATGGGCAGCTCAAACTGCTCATTGTTGCTGATGTCGTCACAGTGAACGGATAGGAGCTCAATGTTAAGGACCTTTATTAGATCCCCAGTAGAAAAGCACACTTCACTTCCAGAAATTTCATATATAGAACCTGAATCGGAGAGTGAGAAATAGAGCAAAGAAGGAACTAAATTATGAGATCAACATTAAACAATGAGCAGACATATCAAGCATAACTAGCATGTTTTCTTAATTGTTTCAACTGTGACACAATCTTAATTTAATTACTTACTTACTTATTTACTTACCAACGATGGACAATAAAAACCTTTCAACTAAAACAAATGCTCACTATCTTATTTGCTTACAATAACGTCTGAGTCTGGGCTGGCAAAAAAAGGAAACATGTATAATGTATATATAAATGTATGCAATATATAAACAGACACAAAACAAAAATCTAGACAGTTTATGATGTGTAGAGATCTAAACTGGAAAAAACTGAAAAGATTTGAGATTATAATCTCTTATCTCTACTAAATTATTATGATCTCTAATCTTTTCAACTTTGTCCTCATCTACCCTCACAGTTTCAATTCACAATGAATAAAACAAACAAATGCCTACCTTGGAAATACACTCCAGAGCAAACTTGTAGAATTTTTGGCAGACAAGAGTTGTCCAGTGAAGCAATTAATTGCTGAAGTGGCAAAGCAGTCGTGCCTGCCATCACTGTTGCCTCAGTGTTCTGCAATCAAAAATGAAGACAAGACAGCAAATGACATGCGAATCATGAAAGGAGGTTGCTTTCACATTCAAAAACCACAAAAGTGAATGAGGAAGTTACAGGAGCTGTTTGCACAATGCTTGCATTTACAGGCAGAGAACAAGAGATATGATGTACTGTACGTCTTATTAGAATGTTGTGGAAGAAGATGTGTGAGTTATTAAGCCTGATTGTAATGTAAAACCTAGCCATCACCAATAGGCCAAGACACTATAGGATATATACCTTTATAAGGAAATGTGTCACGACGTGCATGTATGTGTGTGTGTGTGTGTGTGTGTGTGTGTGTGTGTGTGTGTGTAAGTGAGTGAGTGAGTGAGTGAGTGAGTGAGTGAGTGAGTGAGTGAGTGTCACTGAACTGCAAACTAACTGCAATGTGCACATATAACATCTCAAGGGATAACTTACTCCACTCAAATAGAAAAAAAATCCACTCTTTATGAAAATTGCTTCAAGGTCTTAATGGTCCAAAACACCTAATCTTTTTTTGCATACATGTGAGGCAGACAACCCAGCCGGGCCAGAAGGATTACCTGAGCTTTTGATCAAATGTCATTTTAGTCGCTGTACCAACCTTACATCCAAACACATCCTGATTCACATCAATGTAGGGAACTTACCTCACCGTCTCTTAAACCACCTCACCAACATAGTAGGCAACACACTCACTTCCTTTTGCTATCTGCGCTGTAGAACAAACCAAGCATACTCCCACCTTGTGACATGACAAGGCAGCCCCTCACAGCCTTTTACAAAACCCACATTTTCCAAATCTCTCTCTCTCACACACACACACACACACACACACACACACACACACATACACACACCACACACACCACACACACACTTTCCATTGTCCAACTTGTTATAGAAAAACTTATCAAATGATCAAAACACTGATGTAAAGAAAATGCTTCTTTTCGTTTCATAAATCAGAAAGACAAAGCCCTTAGCACAGTCCTTGTAACAAAATTATGACATCTGAGAAACCAGTCTTTTCAAACTTCTTAAAGACTAACTTTCCACAATGACATTAATCATATACATTTCAAAACCATTTTACTGAAGCAGACCTATATTGAGTCAGAAATGTGGCATCTGAGGACCCCTAGTGGTTCAGAAAGAAAATAAAAGTTGTTCTTTACTCTAATTTGCTTCACTAAATATTAGCACAGTGAAAGGATGATCATGATACCCTTGCCCAATTTCATTTAAACGTATGGACATGACATATTTTAGTAAATAGATTTGGTGGTCTAGTTTGGATGTTATATGTTAGAATTGTAAGACTACAACTCCCAGTAACCCCTAATGACGTTTACCCAACATGCAGCTTGGCTATGAGAAGATAAGTCAAGATGGCGACTAAAATAATCAAAGAAAGTGCTCCTCCTTTTGATTGTCCAACATGGTGAGAAAATGCACATGCTGAAGTTGTAACTGTTTCTTTGTAATGCAATACCACATGCAAATGAGCAAAGCGGCATTTACTCACTTATATAACTGTTTTTTCTACTGAGAGAGTAGCTTGTACTTACTGTAGCTAACGTTAGCAGCAAAGCTAGCAGGCAAGCTAACCCGTTAACGCTGCCATTAACTTGGCGTTGGGTGTATTTTTTTCTTTTTTTCAAGAAGATGCTGCACGTGTTTGCTTTTAGGAGTGTCGGACGTTCAGTGATATAGAAAAGGCATTTTATCACGTCTTAGCCTTTGTCTTGGTCTGTGATAGCATTGCTCTTGCATGAGTTTCCATGAGCTGACGTTACACACGTTATTGAAAACAAACCATTAAGAAGGACAAGAGAAACAAAGACATGATATTCATGTATTGCTTGTAACGATCAACGTTGCACAAATGCCCGTATTGTAGAATGTGTAAACATTAAACTTGTTCATCAAATGGTTTCTTTCAGGGCAGGCAAGCCGCCCCAAGGGCTTCATCTAGACGTGATGAAGGGAGACAAACTGATGGAGGTAACTGAAAAATATTTTACTTCAGGTCACGGTGGCCTTGCCATCAGCTTACTGTTGTTTTAAACTTGTGTTTCACCATGTAATGGATCACATTATGGGTTGTAAGTTAGTTGAGTGCACCAGATACGCGCCTGACAGTCCACTTTGTCCCAGATGTGATGCACACTGGAATTTTCTATGGCTGCATGGCTACAAACGGTGCAATAGCATCATCAGCTCTGAGATTTAAGCTTTTCAATGGGAAGCATCACTGTGAAGTTATGGCTCAGAGGCACAGATACAATTCAGAATGTTTATTACAGACAGTTTAAGCAGTTGTTTGAATGAACATGATTCACTGAAACTGTCTCTCGCTTTAGAAACTGATCATCGATGAGAAGAAGTACTACTTATTTGGGAGGAACCCCGATTGGTGTGACTTCACCATCGACCATCAGTCATGCTCCCGTGTCCATGCGGCCCTGGTCTACCACAAACACCTGAAAAGGGTCTTTCTCATAGACCTCAACAGCAGTAAGACATCATTCACATTCACACTTTATATTTGGAACCAGAGTCTGGAATGGTTGGGCACACACATGCTAAGGGCTGAAATACTAACAAAACTGACCCGTAAATATACTTATTTTTTTTGTCCAGTGATCGATTTGTCGTTGGCAAGAAAATGAATTGGCTATTTTAACGTTATTGAGAATGGATTAATTACTTAAGTAGTTTTTCAAGTTAAAATCCTAAACATCATCTGGTTGCAGCTTTGTTTGTTTTTAGGTCCCGGTAAATGAAATATTTTTTGGTTTGTACTTGGACGAACAAAAAACAATTTTAATATTTTTCTTTTGGAAAACTTTTATTTAGTTTTAATATAATTTCTGACATTTTATAGACAAATCAATGAATCGCTGTGCAGCACATTACATTGCCAACAGAGGCAAATCTTTTTTGATTCAGTTATGTTTACAAGAATGTAAACTATGTATAATCTGTCTTAACATAAGCAAACGTCTTTGTTTGATTGTTGCTGTATTAGCACACGGTACTTTCCTTGGACACATCCGTCTGGAGGCACATAAACCTCAGCAAGTTCCAATAGATTCTACAATATCTTTTGGGGCTTCAACAAGGACCTACACCATCAGAGAGAAACCTCAAACCCAAGGCCCCGCTGGCACAGGAGACAGTAAGACAGGAGAGGATGAGGAGCTGAAAGGACTGCTTGGGCTTCCAGAGGAAGAGACGGAGCTAGAGGTACATTAAGTTCTCAATAACAATATTTAGCAAAGTTTTGCCAACCAAACAGGGAGCCTCGCGCTGGCGCCCTTCCATCAGCATGTACTGCAGTACGCAGTCGGAGTTGGTTGAAAATTATCAAAACCTTTTGTTAAGTTACCAGTAAATGCTAGCTAGGCATCTTTTGTTGCAAGGCGCTACCAAACGCTAAACACAACAGTTTTTAGGCAACCAACACACAGTGAGAGGGTTAGTTTTACAACAAAAACAAAGACAACACCCCAAAATAAGTTCATGGCTATTTATCTAATTCTACCTGTTATTATCCGGCTCAGTCTGGTTACTGTTGTGTTGTAAAGTAGAAAATTCTTTATCTATGCAACCACACACATTTTTTTCTGCATCCTGCCAGAATTTGACAGAGTTTAACACGGCTCACAACAAGCGCATCTCCCTACTGACCATTGAGGAGGGTAATCTGGAAATCCAGAGGCCTAAGAGGAAACGCAGGAACTCCAGGGTTACCTTCAATGAAGAGGACTCCATCATTAACCCAGGTACGAATCCTCGAAGTAAAGACAATATTTAAGTAAACACAAAGAATTGCTCATACCTAGTAAACAGCTCCCGAACTATTTTTTGTGTGGTTGATTGCTCTCATTTTTCAATATTCATTTTGTAAATTCTTTTAAGAATCTTGTTTTTTGAAGTTTTACAGCCGAATTGAAAATTAGTTTAGAGGGTTTGAGTTTTGATCTCGGCTAAGACTTTTACAGACAGTAAAAACACAAGGTAATTTGTTTTAATCTGATTTGAAGGGTATTGCAGTGAGAGAGCTCAGAAATAAAATCTGCAATAAATTGTAACACTTGTATTATAATTTACAGAGGATATAGACCCCTCGGTGGGCCGGTTTAGAAACATGATACAGACTGCTGTCATCCCCATTAAGGTAAGCTTTGGTTTGATCAAGCATGTTTTCTTACTTACTTTTGATATTTAAGTTGACAGGCTGCAAATTATTACAATGTGTTGAGCTGTTTGCTCGCTCGGCACTTTAACAGTGCTGTTATAATAACTAATAACTTATAACGTGTGTAGCTCCCTAGGTGAGCATGGCACCAGTATTTTTTAGAATGATTGGTTCTGATCTGTTTCAATCAACAACAACAAAATAGTGCACCGATATAGTGTTGTATAACACCGTGATCATCTGCAATGTGTTAGGTCTATGACCTGTAAATGTATAACGTTAGGGCTACATGTGTAAGTTGTAAAGTAAACACTCCGTCATCCCTGCTGCAGAAACGAAGATCAGAGGGTCACAACACTCTGGGTCTTGATGAAATGACTTCAAAGCGCATCCACGGCTACAGCTTGGGTGGTGGTCTCTATGGGGACTTACCTCCCACCAGTCATGAGAACCAGCCAACAGGAGCTCCAGGAGGTGCTTCAATGCAGGGAGGGCTTCCTCTGCCCTTCCCTAATCCAGCACCAGAGGTGGACCTGGCCCCAGAGGCTCCCCACCCCCCTGTCACTCTCAACCCTACCCCTGTCACAGCCCCCTACCTACCAGAGACCCACAATGAGCCACGCAAAAAGAAGTATGCCAAAGAAGCATGGCCGGGCAAGAAACCCACCCCTTCACTACTCATCTAACAGTTTTGTAAATCTGCTGGGTCTCTGGTTGCCAGCAGACACATCAGGGACTGTGACATGGCAGCGGTGGAGTCAGTAACTTCTCAATCTTCCTTTTATTGTTTGTTGTGCTACTCATCATCACAAAAAGAACCATACCATTTCCTTGTGGTCGGTTACAAAATATCATCTTCATTACCAAGTCAGCAGTTGATAAGTTGGCTAGAACATGGCAGGCGACAACTAACCTAATTTTACAAGACTTGGCAGTCAGCGTTTGGGCCTCAGTGTGGCAGTTAGATGTGTGTTTGTGAGTGACAGGCTGCATGGGGATGATGGTTCATGAGTTATGTTTTGGATGTAAAGTTGGATTTTTTTTTTTTACTACTAAAAAACGTTTCAACATTTTTTTTCACTCCAGTGTTTTGATAATGCTGTTGAACAAATGGCAAAAAGTACTTTTTTATATAAAATATTTTACTGTGAGAAGTCAGATAATCCAGACAGTAAGTACGTTTCTATCAACACAGAGGGCTGCTTTTTGTTTTGAAAACCTATTGATATATGAAACTTTTCCGTTACATGTATTAGACCAATCTAATGTCAACTAAAAAATTTTTTCTTTTCTTTCTTTTTTTTGGTCCAACAAGCCACTAGATGGCGACTTGTGCAAATGTTTTAGTGAGGTTTGGCTGAGTTGCTGGTCATTGATATTGGCCTGTTGCGCTAATCTTCACCTTGTCCAAAATCTCTATGTGGCATCCTATTAAGTGGTGTTGCAAGCTTCTTGTTGGATAAAAGCCATTTGCCCTGTCCAAACAGTATGTTGATCATATTTGTGTGTTGGCTTTTTCCGGTTTGAGTTTAAAATGGTTTGTTTTTTTCCAGCATCAGTATGCGATAAATACAAGGATATCACAGTTTTCCTTGTTGGTCATTGGACTATTGTTAAGTAGTAACAGAATATAGCAGAATTGAAACTGCAGCACAGTAAGAAATACCAACTTTGCTGAATAAATAAAAAAAGGTAGTAAAACAGGTTTGTTTTAGTATGTATAATGGCGTAAATATATTTGACATGCAACAGAGTATAGTGCAGCTTAAACAATACAAAACTTTTGCCCTTAACTGACTTAAGGCATAGGAACTGTGCAAGAAGTCTTTGCACAGTAGGGAAAAAACATTGTGATAATGTCAAACTGGTGAAACACTATATAATTAGTTTTTTCACAGGGCTGGGTATTTTTTTAAAGAATTACGATATCAGTACCAATACCAGTACCCGATTACTGATACCAAGAGAGAACTTAAATTTATACCATTTTTTTTTTCTGTACTTCATTCGATCATGTAAATGTACACATGCAGTTGCAGAAAATACCATTGCCACTCCCCGTCCTGGTGATTTTTACACAAATACGTTTTATAATTGTTGAAATGCACACAACTTCACCCGCCACACACTGTATGTGTTGAGGCTGGCTTCGAACAAATCCATACTTCAAAAAAATAATTTTGTATAGATCTGGGTATGAAAAGGATCAAAGGCAGGTATCGTTTGACTGGAGATGTTCGGATACTTCTTGGTACTGGGATACCTTAAAGGTATCAAGTATTGATACCCAGCCCTCTCTGTACAAAATTTACTGAAAGTGTAAACGTCCCATGAAATGGCATTCTTACTTTTTGGGGGCATTTAGCTTTTATTCAAAGATGGACCAAAGGCAGAGTTGAAGGGGGAGAAAGAGTGACCTGCAATGAAAGTCCTCAAACGTAATCAGACCCAAGACATTGTGGTCACAGTATATGGTATGCATCCTAACCACAAGGCTGCCTAGACACCTCTTTGTATTCCTCTTTTTGAAAGAGGTCATTGTGGGGACATTAGACCGTAAGCTATCAATCTTACTGTAAACAAAGGGTCTAGTAGTTATGGTAAGAAAGGTAGGTGTAATTGGATTAAACATGCAGAAAGACCACATGGCCTAAATGGTTGGACTTTTTAAGTTCTCCTTTGGTACAGCGTGAGGCCACCACTAAAGATGTACTGATTTTGTTTTTGTTTTTTTATTAAGTTCAAGCGGCCCTTTCATGGGATCTTATAAGTGAAAGGTTGGACGAAGTGTTTCACTTTTACAAACTGTGCTAGTGGCTTTTTGTCCTTGTGGGGGTGTGGATTTTGTAATCATAGGACTGTAAATAAAAATGAATTACTTTTGACTCGTAACTTTGCAGTGTTTTCAGTTGTGAATAACGTTGCATTGCAATTGCTCTGATATCAACTGCCTGTCTTCTACGGGGCGGCTGTGGCTCAGTGGTAGAGCGGTTGCCTGCCAATCGGAAGGTTGGTGGTTCGATCCCCGCCCCTGCAGTCATTGTCGAAGTGTCCTTGGGCAAGACACTGAACCCCGAGTTGCCCCCGGTGCTGCGCATCGGAGTGTGAATGTGTGTGAATGTTTATCTGATGAGCAGTTGGCACCTTGTACGGCAGCCCCTGCCACAGTGTATGAATGTGTGTGAATGGTGAATTGTGGGAACCACAATGGTTCCCTGTAGATGTAAAAGCGCTTTGAGCAGTTGTTAAGACTGGAAAAGCGCTATATAAATACAGCACATTTACATTTACATTTACATTTACGGAAAGTCCTCTAGAGGCAAGTACATGGATGGCTTAAAAGCAAACAGCATAGGCAATGCAGTTGTGTTTGTAGAGCACGTTTCAGCAACAGGGAAATCCGTTGACAGAGCACAAAGGTGATCCTGTGTGTTGTCTATTGTATTGCTTACTACACCTTCCTGTAACTTTATTCTGAAAGTAAACTTTGAACAGATGCTTCAGAAGTACTTTAGACCTTTTAAATGAGTCGATGCATCCTTGAAAAAAATCACTTTCATGACAGGCGATAACAAGTCACACAGAGGCAGTAAACTGTGTTAATGTGTAAGTATGATTTATTGAAATTTTGGAACTTTCACACTACAAAGCGACTTTGAGTCTATGAAAAGCGCTATATAAATTCCATTTATCGTTATATAATTTTGCTGAACACTAAAGACTAGTGTGTAAAAGTTCAAACTACCTTTTTCATAAACACCAAAAAGGCAGACAAAATGTGAACAGGCTCTCTTAAAGTAAAACACTCAAACATTATTCCAAAATACAAATGCAACTTCTTTTTCAGCAATTCCCCCTTAAATCATGTTCAACCACTAAATAATAGTGCACAGATAGTGTCATAAATTCATGATTATCTGTTCGGGAATGCATGTCAGTGTAAACGTTAAGTTAAATATTAGAATGAAAATACTTCAGCTCTTCAATATGTTATCTATTTTCCAGGTTAAAAGCATTGTATACAGTTATTTCCCTTTACTCCTGGGGGTCTACAGGTTGGATCTTGATGTGGATGCCATTGAGTGAGCGAAGCACCAGTCTAGGAATTATTTTAGGTTTCTGAGTTGGGTCCTCTATCAGCTGGTATCTCTTCAGTGTCAGGGCGGTTGCCACTTTCAGCTCATTCATGGCGAAGGTCTGACCAATGCAGTTTCTGAGTGAGGAAAACAGAAACAACTTGAGAATTATGATGATAAATGAAATGCTTTTTAACAATAACAGAAGATGACAGCAACATGTCATAAGAGCAGCGCCTTTCACCCTTTTCACAAAGAAGGGATATTTTATTGTCAAGGAAATCAAATCAGCAGTCACTAACAAAATTATTATAATTGTTTTTACGTGGACATAATATTAGAGTAGTGTGGACAAAACATTAGCAAGCTTTGCAGTGTTGATATGCTGAAGCTCATGATGAATTGATGTTTCTTTTGGTTTTATTGTGTTTTTTTCTGTGTTAGGCATTCGTTTTCAAAATATACAAAACATTTTGCTAAATGAAGTGACATTTGCAATGTGTGCAACTGCTGCATTAGAAGGTTTAATTTATAAGCTTCACCAAATTTACTGCAGGGCTAGTGTTTGTGTTCATAAATCTCAGTACGTTTAATTATTGCAATTTGTTTCTTTTTGTAACAAGAATTTCAAACTAAAATCCAAAGATTTGTATGAAGTATTAATGGGATTAATCCTTTTAGAGTTTTAGAGTTCTCCATATCTGTTGTTTACTCTAACCCCTAATATAACTTTTGTTTGCATACAGTTTGTTTTGTGTTGGTAAAAAGGGCGCTGGTGCCAGTTCCAACATCCACATACTGTCAGATAAACCCTGGTTTTCACACAGCCTGCATTGACCGTCAGACAGTCTGGCAAAAAAGCAGGTCTTGCCATTAATTTGAAAGGGGCAGGAGTTGCGAAACGTTAACACCGACTCAACTTTTGGAGAAATGCAACCCGACGTCACATTGCGGTGGCCAATCATGTAACCAGAGATCAGACTAGTCTGTATATTTTGAGCTATAGTTTGAGATGGTGTGAGAATCCCATACAGTAAACAGGAAACATCACTGCCTTTATCACTACCATGAGAACGTTTTAAAACACTATGAGGGTAAAAAACCAAACACAATCACTGAACTGTCCAGGAGTTTGTGTTTGAGTTTGTGTGAAAACGTCCAGATCTATAAGCGATCTGACCAAAAACAGTAATTGTAAAATGTAAAGTCTACTTTTGCTACATTAAGGGGTAAAAGAACGCAACACTCGCGCCCCCGCGGATAATTGTCGGATTGCTTTTTAGGTGTAAATGCAGCCTTAGTGAGCCAGTCACATGAAATCAGGTGAGGTCTAACCTTGGCCCAGCAGAGAAGGGCACAAACGCATGAGGGGACCTCGTGGAAACATTCTCTGGTAGGAAACGCAGTGGGTCAAAGACCTGTGTTGGCAAAAAATGGAGAAAAAAAACAACAATTTTGAATTTGATAGAATTTATCTCACATGCATACATTAATACAGTGAGTAACCTGTAGCTCCTAGGGATCTAGTTTGGGACATGCTGAAGTCTGGGACCAGAGGACTAATGTTTGCATTAGTTGTGAACCTATTTGATAACTGTCACTTTGTGTAGAAACAGTATGCTGGGTGTTAAGATAATTACATTATCAAAGAATTGACAGAAAACGCTGTAGATCTCTCGAATTTCATGATTACTTGCAAACAGAACAAGAAGCCGGTTTCAGCACTACAGAATAGTACAGAAATGACTGACTTAAGCTTCAAACAGTAGCTTATTTATGATTAAAATACAGTCATAATACTGAGTAGATATTGTCTTCCTTATCCTCAGTCAGGGAGGGCATGAATGCCTTTAGGAAGACAGCATGCTCAGACAAGGGCCTCATTTCTAAAACCTATTACGAAAGAGAATTTGCAGGAAGCAGAGTGAAATATGCGGTTGCAACATTCCTTACAAAAGTCAGGATTTGTACAGAATTTAGATGCATAAAAATATGCCCAGTTTTCCGCAATATTTTTAATCATGCGTGTGATGGAGGATAACGCTTCCGAGGCTTTGTAGACTGCGTTTTAGTGACCTCTGATGGTAAAATGAAATGTCACATTTAAAGCATTCTGGCTGCAAAGCGCACAGCCTGCGCCACTTAATTACTGCAATGAAGCCAATATGACTCCAATCCACGACTGGTTTATTGTACTCAATTAACCTATTGTAACAAGAAATACATAGCCGTAGAGTTCCCGATGGTCTGTGTATTGCAACAAATCAACAACACGGCAGATTTGACATTGCTCTAAGATTTAGCAAGAGAACTTCAAAATATCACACTGAATCGTGTTTTTTCCCCCCATTTGTCCGTTTCGTGATTGGTCATCAAGGGCTCCTTGACAAGGCTGGAATATTCATTGATTGATTGATTGATATGGACCTTATTAGGACAAAAATGGGACGGACTTGGGAGGAGCGTGAGGCTCGTGCACGACTGAATAAAGTAACGCAAGCGCATATTTATACCAAGAAGAGTCTGTACAACTGTGCAGAATTCTGATTCAACCCCAACCGGCCCGTCAGACACCGCCTACCAAGAGCCTGGGTCTGACCGAGGTTTCTGCCTAAAAGGAAGTTTTTCCTCGCCACTGTCGCACTGTTGCTTGCTCTGGAGGAGACTACTAGAACTGTTGGGTCCTTGTAAATTCTGGAGTGTGGTCTATCTGTATAGTGTCTTGAGATAACTCTTGTTATGAATTGATACTAAAAATAAAATTGAATTGATTTGAATTGTTTTGAATCAGAATGTTGTATTTGCATACGAAAATTCTGACTTTTTGGCGCACAGAATCTTTCACAATGGAATCTATGCAGAGTTTTATAAATGAGGACATGCAGTGGCTCCGTGTTATCTTGTTAGAGTAATCAGTATAATATGGTATTCTTATGCAAACAGTTTTAATACTAACAAGACAAAAGTATATAAATCACACTGGGCCAAAAACAGCAAGCAATACATTAACTTTTACCATTGATTCTATTAATCATGTACACCGTGTAGTGAGTGAGCAAAGAAGAGCTTTCACTTGACAAAGACATGCTCTGAATTATCATCTTGACTTACATTAGGGTTCTCCCAGACAGTTGCATTCCTGTGAATCCCATACACACTTGTTCCAACATGACTTCCTACAAAAAAAGGGGTGTTTTGCTTATTGTGCACGGACTGTACAACAAAGTGTGTGAATACAAATAGACAAACATTTAATATATTTAGGTGTGAGACACATTATTGCAAACCTACTACCTTTAAAAACGTAGGTTAAAGGATTACTATGTGCTGTATGTTGTGCAAGACTGACTTTACAAAACAAAACAAAGGACAAAAGTCCATAATGGAAAACCAATCAGAGACAAAACCGTTACTAAGTTACATAAGTTAATATTTTATCTTTATACAGAGGGGGTAAAAGTTATTCTGTATGTATACTGTATGTATGTAACAGTATGCGGTTGTACCTATATGAACTTTGATATGAACATTGATAACTTACCTGTTGGCAAAGTCCTTCCATCAAAAAAAGTGATGGGTTTGGTGATCTTTCTTGACATTCCTGGTACAGGAGGGTAAAGGCGGAGGGATTCTTTTATGCACATTGTTGTGTATGGAATTTTACTGAGATCCTCCCTTAAAATAAGACAGACATGCGTTCAATACTCTCCACATAGTGACAGCCTAAAACTCACTTAATCCAGCTGTTGTGACACAGTGTGGAACTGACTTTCATTGCATATGGCAATGTTTTCAGCGTTTAAGCCTACCAATCCATGGTGTCCTTCCCATCCAGGGCTTGAATGATCTCCTCCCTGCAAATCTTCTGGTGTTCTGGGTGGCAGGCCAGAGAGTAGAGGATAAAAGAAATGCCACTGGCGGTGGTGTCATGGCCCTCAAACATGAAGGTGTCCACTTCTGCTCGTATATCTTCATCCGACAGACCCTGCTGCTTGTCATCCTGTTGAATAAAAGACAAAAATATTAAAAATGAGAATTAAAATGTATTAAAACAATTACTGTTGTTTACAATAAACCCACAATGAAAGAGCATCTACAATTTGAAGATAAAAGGATAACGGCCGTCTCGTTAGTGCCGAGTATTGGAAAGCAAGGCAACTTAAATAAAGTTAGTTAAAACACACTTCAGCAACAAGGCAATTCAAAGTAATTTACATGAAACACCAAAAGCATCAAGACAACGTGCATAACAACCACTACAGATACACATGTGAATACAATTAAAAAGTCAAAGAGAAAGTATAGAAAACACTAAAGTGAAACAAACATAAGGCATAAAATACAAGAACCAGGCAGCGTCAAACAGAAAAGTCTTCAGCCTTAAATTAAAAGAACTGAGAATGGCAGCGGACAGTTTGTTCCAGATATGTAGTGCATAAAAAGTGAATGCTGCTTTTCCATGTCTAGTTTTGGCTCTGGGGAAAGGAAGCAGATTGGTCCCAGATGACCTGAGAGGGTGGATGCTCTTAAGGCTTCATCGAGTAGCAGAAAGTGAGAAATGTTTTTTTGGCCCTAAACCATTCAGTGCTTTATAAACCAGCAGTAGTATTTTAAGAATCAATTCTCTAAAAAAGACGGGAAGCCATTGTAAAGAAGGTTTGTTAGCCTGTCGACAGTAGCAAACAAGGCACATGCATTGTTAGTTTTTTGGCGATAATGTCAGAATAACGACTGCCTTGCACTTCTAGGTCCCAAATTATAAATTAGTCTCTCTTATTAGATGTCTTAATGAACCTGGGGATTTATTTTTGGCCACCTGTGTTTAGCTTTTTAATACTGTTTTTCCTGGTCTTACCAGTGTGGCATTTCTCCAGTGAGATCTTTTCTTACCAGAGACAGCCATCCCCTTAGTGGTTGCACTGGCATCAATAACATTGGTAGGATTGAAATGATCTTTGAGCTTATTGACTGAGAACTAAAAGAGGGACTGGTGTGGAGGAATAAAGCTGAATGAATGTTTCACTGGTGTTTTTGGGGATTTACCATTTTATTACCGCTGTTTGAACTGAGATAGTACTGTCAAAGTAAACACAGGAATGATCAGATCAGAGCGGCATAAGTCATACAACCTTGGTCACGGAGATAGCACGTATGTTGGCTCCTTCACCAGATCAAAGGTGGAGTTAGGCAGTCTAGTGTGTGTGGACAGTGGAGATTAATTAACATAATCTTAGGTGCTATTAGGTGGGAAACGGCAATGGTAGAAACAAAACTGCACTGCTTTTCTTGTTGAAGATGCTCCGTTTAGACCAGACGCGTTCCTAATAGGCAACCATTAAATTACTCATTTTCAACTAACCGTTGTTTAATAATTGCCTATATATCAGGTTCTACATGACTTATTGCTTCTTTTTTTTTTTTTTACACCTGCGTCATTGTTTTTATTACTTGACAATTTTTTAAATTATTCGACACGTTTATGTGGTTGTCCTTAAAGTCTTATTCGTTAGTTTTAAACCTTGACTGAACATCAAACTTTCCTCTAGTTACTTTGAACTTAAAATGACGTATGCCTTAATGCTTTTGTTTTTAGGTTTGATTCCTGCTGCTACTTTAAGGCAAAAGTGAGAATGTTTCTAAATTCTGTTGTTTGGAGATGATATAACATACTCTTGCTAAGAGAAGGATGTCCAGAAAGTCCAAGTTCCTCTTGGCCTGTACCCGGTCCAGCTCCTTCTCCTCCTTGAGTGCTTCTTTCCTCTTTCTTATGACTTCCTCTTCAAAAGACAAGATAGTGAATGAGCATTTGCAGACTAACTCTTTAAATACAGCAACATGCAAAATAGAGAAACCGTATATCCCCAAAGCTTAGTGTGTGGGTATGCTATATTGGAAATTGATCAAATTTAGTATAATTGATATTTGACAATTGTTTTGGCAGATTGTCATTAATCTAATTATGTTTTGAAGGGAACACTCTGACCTACTCTTCTCATCTGGCGCATAGGCCAATGTCTATCTGACTCCAATTTGGTCACTTCACCCTGCACTTTCACTGTTGTCCTTAGTGTTTGTTGACTGGTAGACCAGGAAATCAATACTCAGGATTTGCTCAATTAAGTTATAACAAGCTGTAGTGAAAATGATATTACAAATAATACAATCAAATGCATATGGTTCAGAGTTCCATCAAGACTATCTCACCCTGACCATCAACACAGTCTTTCCGTCTCTGACCCTGAACCTCTCTCTGCCCTACTCATTTGTCCTCTTTTAGGTTTCCTCCTTCCGCCACGGTCTCTGACGCCGTTAATCAATTGGACATAGCTCAGAAGTTCTGTCTTCTGAGAAGATAGTGGGATGGGCTCTAGCCCTGTAATCACGCTCGCTCCCTCCCCCTCTCCTGGCCCAAAGATTTGTCTGTTACTATAAGATATTTTATTACGTGCATTCTGTTCCAAATGTTTATCATGAGCACTGCTCTAGGGCATTTTGTTCTAAGACAAATTCTTCTACAGTGGGAAGATCTTACCTGTATGACTGCGAGCCACTTTGCGTGCTTTTCTGTATCTAAAGCCATGTGGGCTGAGGTAGAATATGAGGTCATTGTGGTATGGAAACGTCCTGAACCGCAGGTTAATCAGATCACTGAGCTCATACACTGCTTTGATGTATGTATTTGTTCCACTGCAATGAGAACATAGGCAAACATGTGAAGTTCATGATTATGCTTATGCTTATGATTCAAGTTGCTGAATCAGTAAACAACGGAGCACAGAGTAGATCTAAATTTGTAAATGGCGGGAAAAGGTTTACATGGACTCACCTCTCCCTCTGACAGTTGCTGCTGTCGCTGAAGGCACACTTCAAGATGCTGTCTAGTGTCATAAGGCTCACATGATTAAACAATTCAAAGGACTCATTGGTTTTTGCATAACTTTCCCATTTGTCCTGAAAACAGTGAAAGAACAGATGTGACATCTCTGCAGGATATGGACAAAACTCCAACACACTTATACGTTCAACCAGCTTTGACATAAAGTATGTAGACAGCCCAAGCCTATACTTTCTTAACATTTCTTTGTTTGCTTATGA
Organism: Etheostoma cragini; assembly: GCF_013103735.1. NCBI lineage: Eukaryota > Metazoa > Chordata > Actinopteri > Perciformes > Percidae > Etheostoma > Etheostoma cragini. The sequence goes on along the minus strand of NC_048412.1, from coordinate 20,833,324 downwards.
ATTCTTATTTATACAACTAAACTGTCATTTACATACCAGCATAGTTTTTGCAGAGTCTGCCACCAGTTTAACATATGGTTTCAAAACATCATAATGGAAACCTGGGGTCAAGAGCCTTCTGTGCCGAAACCACTTCTGACCTTTTGACACTAATAAGCCTTCGCCTGAAGACAGAGACAGACGGAATGTGTGTCAGTGAGTAAAGCAATCACATCTCTGTAATAATGTGCCAAAGTATGCTGTGAGAGAAATGCAAAGCAGTCTTACCAATCCATGACTCAATAAATTTATATGACAAATCATCTTTTGGCTCTGTTGGAAAAACAAACAAATCCAAAACCCTGTAACATGAACCTTTGGTTTTAAAACAATGTAGCCAGTTTTCCTGGAGATTATAAAAAGCATGGAACTAACTACATGGTTATAATGCTGCATCATTTTAGTAAAGATTTAAAAAAGAATCGCTCACACACCTGTTGATGTCAGTAACGTTTTTACATAATCCGGATGGTGAATGTTTGTGAAACAGACAAAGGGTCCAAACCACACTGGGAAGGCATAAGGGTATTTTTGTCCCCATTTCACAAACTTATCCAAGTCTGTCCCATCTTGTTTAAACTAAAAGAAGAAGAATTAAAACATAGGAAGCTTATTTTACATACATACATACATACATACATACATACATACATACATACAT
>NC_048412.1:20800728-20832532 GCF_013103735.1 Etheostoma cragini | reverse complement strand
ATATATATATTTGGGCAAAGGGGCTACAAACAGCTACAATCAACATCAATGCAATGCATGCTATGAGCCCTTGATAAATGATTAAATTAGGCCTACAATCCTTATTCCGACTTTCAAACCACTTTTTCTCTTTTTTTTCAGGTGCACAAAGTTGCAGAGGCTGCAACGTTACTGAACATTACTGTTGACGGAATTACCTCCTTCACGTGTCCGAAAAACCAGTGTGCGGGTGGTCCTGGAAAAGCTTCAATTTTTCGAAACGCATCCCTTCTTTCGGCGAGCAACATTGTTAATTTGACGACGGCAACAAGACAAAGTAGAGCAAACAAGTGATGCATTTGGGGCCAGCCCAACTGAAATGTCACGAAAGCGTCAGTTGACTCCATTCCTGTTGATGTCTCGCTGGAAGATGATAGAAACCAAGTGAGGTGCAAAACAAACTGCAAAGTAACCTATGTGCGGGTAAATATATGCTCGCTGCTGTTCATTGGAGCGATACGTCGAAGCGGCCGCCTTATTGGGACGGACTATAATGCCTCCTCATTATGTAGGCTATGTCTGTCGAGGTAGGTCTGTTACAAATGACATGTAAGCTATTAGAGACAGGCTTGGTTAAATTAAAATTAAGGGGTGATATACAAAATACGCTACCTTGTCCTTTGTAAATAGCTAGTGCGTAGCCTACAAGTTCTGCCGCCTCCATGATGAATTCTATAGCCTATCGACAACAAACTGTCAGCGCGTTCACGAAGCCATCATGACCGCGCAAAGTCAATTGATAACTCCATCTTCTAAACATAACCATACTGAGAAATACAGAGAGAAAGTTATGTGGTGCAGATAGGCCTAGTATTAGCTGTGTAGCAACTCGGCAGTGGCTTGAATGTAATGGACATTCATTAGGCTAATATTAAAAGGTTACGCACTAGCCAAAGCTTTAACTCTCTATTAACACTCAGCTGTGCAGTTCAGTCCAGCTACCCAGAGCATGGCTACATAAAAAACATAATTTTAATTTTTTTTTTAAACTATACCTGACATAGCGTTAGCTTAATTTAGTGTCATGGCAGCACACTTTACGTTTATTAAAAGGACTCTGATATTAAATTCAACACGTTCGTAACAGTTAAATGTTGTAAAACACTTATTATGGTCAGAACGGGTTGGGTGTCCGACCCAAGATGGCGCCTGAAGAGACGCATCTCACTTTGGCTAAGTTTCAATAGTGGGTCAACATGCCCCCGTTCACTTCTCCTAAGCACTTGCCCTCGCTCTCCCCATTGATGTATTAAGAGAAGAGAAAAAGCAGTAATACTATTTAGAAATAATATTTGTATGTTCCCTTTCATACAAGAAATAGACCTACTGTACAATAAGGAAATTGCATGACATATCAGACATAGAATTAACATAAAACAGGGCTAGAATGCAATAATTATTAATAATTTAAAAAATATATATGAATAAAAAAACGAACTTAAAGCAGTAGGCCTAGCCCTACGTCGATCCGTATAATTTAGGCTGGAAATTATACCAAGGGCTGAGGGGAAGTGTAGGAAAAACTAGTGAAACGCAGCCACGATCTCACAGATCTCACAAGTTTGATGCGGTAGTTTTCCGCCCCCTATACTTTTTCCATAACACCAGTCACATCTTAAATTCTCAATTAGATCTTTATTTAAGTAGGCATAACATAATTTTGATTACAAAGTAGGAAGATGTAACCCACAGCTACCATTTCAGAAACTTAAAACTATTTATTTAGTTAGTTTAAATTGAACCATATTTCTTACATACAGTATATGTATATCATTTTAATATTAAACTTGGAAGGCTACTGAAGAAGAATATATTGTATAAGAATAAAATGTCCTGTAGCCTTGGATAGCCTCGCTCCCATCGGTCTGGCATGTGTATGATAAGACATTTTCAGAATTACTGGAGCAAAGTGCTTCTGATAAAGATTTGGAACAGAATGCACCTAATAAAACATCTTGGAGTAACAGACAAATCTCGGAAATCTCGCAGAATCGGTCAACATTTTCCCTTCACAACGTATCTGTGAGTTTATGGGAAAGAACAGAAGATTTTGATCATGTTTTAGAGAGGTGCTAACTCTCCGGATGTTTTTGAAATGTGTGGTGCTGCTCATCACTGATTGTCCACATTCTAAAATGTGTAAAATCACAACATCAAAACTTTAAGCAGCTCATGACTGAACGATGCAACAACATTTTAAGTCCTCAGCGTTAGCTCGTTGTTTCTTACATGTGACTCACTTATCCGTTTTGCACTTTCCATACATGGTGCTTGTTACGGGTGTCTGCTCTGTGTTAATAACATAAATTATATTTTTTCACCTTCAGAGCAACCTATACAAAAAAAAAAAACTTTAGCACTTTTACTACAGCGCAGATTAACCTAATTTATGAAATAAAGGTCAGTTCAAATTGCCAGATGAGTAAATTGCATCACACAATTAGTTTTTGTTTTACCCAAATACACAGCAGTGAGCAGAAACAATTTGACACCTTTACGTGAAAAATGACTCGTGTTATTTCTGCATATACTGTATCTCAACACCTATGCTACTTCAAAAAGGGGAATCTATGTTGTATGAAGTAAAGTAAGAGTCATTGCGAGAAACTCTAGATAAGTTTAAGATTAGCAGATCAGTGAAGTAAATTGACAGCACAATTAGCTTTTGTTTTAGGCCTACTCAAGTGATCTAATATTGTAGATGTAGAAGCGGCAGTGAGCACAGTGTGACACCGTTATGTGAGAAATTAGACTTGTTGATGTTGCATACAGTACATTGGATCAACACCTATGCTAATGCAAGCAGTGGAATAAATGCCTCACCATCAGAAAAACAGTGTGGGTGAAAGCCACGGTAAATTTCCTCTGCATTGGCTGTTGGACCACTTCCGATGTGTCAACGTGAAGTTAGCTCAATCTAAAACCTTTGATGCGATGCAGTTTTATAACTGTGTTTTGATGAGCAAGCAGTAAAACACAACCACAGAGGGGGTGTTTCATCTGTTCAGTATTGTCTCAGTTTTTTTTATTGTAAGAGATTTGAGTGCCCCAGGCACCATGCAAAAGGCCTTTATTTTTCTTTTGATTATTTGGAACTCATCTACTTTCTCCTCCGAAAATTGTAAGTAACTTACTTAATCATTGGTATTACGCTGTATTTAAATTACAATTCTAGGAAGTTAGTGATGTCTGGTAATGCATTATTCATATTTTACATTTGTTAAACTACTATTGAGTGTTTAACACTCAAGCGACTTTGAGCTTGGGAAAAGCGCTATACAAATTCAATTTAATATTATTATTAACAGAAAACTTATATTTTGACAGCCACAACTCACCTTCAATTCTCACTGGGATGTCCAGCTGTGATACCTTGTCAACATTACAGAAGTGATTTACAATCTATAAAATGGTTTTACAAGAAAGATGAACATCATTATCCAATCCAGATCTATTTTCAAGATAAAAATGGAGTGCAACGCCATCAGCCCCGCTTGCGCTACAGAATGAAGGTGTCACACAATGGTTCTTTGGTCATTGATTATTTCACAGAGGATGATCAAGGGCTTTACTGGTGTGAGAAAGCGGACATAGTCATCAGCGTAAAGAAAGGTCAGATCTATTGGGATTACCATCATTTGTTCTCTTTAAACTGAATATTTAGTACCCAACTGCTTTTTGTATCCTGTTATATACATTTCCGAGCCAATCCTCTATTCAAACAATATATCTTTTTTTCAGAAATTCTGAAAGAAACTGATAAGACGGTCTACGTTATTGCAGGCAGAAGTTTTACTCATGCATGTCCGGGCGAAATGAGTAGCTTCAAATGGACATTTCAAGCAAGTAACATGAGTGAATTCAGGAACTTGGTACAAGGATCCGAATCAGACTTTGTGATTTCGGACAAGTCTATACACATTGTAAATGTCAAAAGAGCCAATGTCGGGAAATATACCTGCTGGAAAAGTGGATGTAATAGCCACAAGCAGAAGCTGCTTACAATCAACTTGTGTGTAATAACAGGTGAGATATAAACACACACACACGCATGTCTTTTGTCAAAATTGACTGCTTAACTTTGAATATTTGTTTGCTTTATTACAGTACACCACAGTGATGACACATCTGTTTCTTGTACTGTGATGTGTGACATGGAATTCAGTAAAATCAAACCAAAAAGCACACTCAATGTGGAGACAGGCACAAGGACAATATCAGTGTTTGTAGATACAAATGGAATAAATTGCAGTGCAAAGCAAATGTCTGATGGATGCAGTTCAGTTAACAGCACTCATGGACCATCAAATGCTTTAAACAAAACAACAGGTGGGTGTTTTGCTGTATCTCTCTTTAACGAGGTCATAGCCAAAAGCAAAGGAATTACACCTCTTATGTTTTTTGGTTTTACAGATATACCTACAGAGCTTGAATATCTGATTCCAGTTGTTTATGGAACATCAGCAGCCCTTACATTTCTTATTTTAATCACACTTTTAATTTGCTACTTCAGACAAAGATTGTGGGCAGGTAGGACATGCAGCTCTTTGTCTTATTGAACTTCCTGTTTGTATATTGTTATGCTGCCTTGAAAAAGAAGTAGATGTTGGACAATGCTAGGCATGCCCCCCCCTGATTCTGTTTTTATGTCTTCAAAGCGTTTCCTGTTCACCATTGTTGCTGGGGCAGGAATGGCAGGGTAAGTGTTATATAAATATGGTTGTGATGATTTCATAACCTATTACTATCTACCATGCAGCAATAAACAAGCATGTGTGTGTTGTTTTGTTGTTGTAATGTAATTTTTACTTTGTATTACAGGAGGAAGAGGAGACTGCAGTGGTTTATTCATCAATTGTCATCAGGAGACCTGCTAAGACAACAAACAATCATATGAGCAGTGACAGTAGTTGTGTGTATAGTGAAATAAAAGTACAGAGAACAATTCCATAAATTCCACTGTTATGATAGTTCCTATAGTCTTTCATTAGAAAAAGGGTTTGGAACTTCACCCACGCGGTTCTAAAGGGGAATTTTGAAGCTTTGGGTCGGACTAGAAAGTTTCCTAACTGGGTGAAATGATCCAAGCTTAGATTTATGGGATGTTATACTTTACTTGCATTGGCCCGGGAGATAGATATATTGCATCCTTTAACTCCACTACATCAATTTGGAAACTACAGTGGGGAGAACAAGTATTTGAAACACTGCTAATTTTGCAGGTTTTCCTACTTACAAACATGTAGAGGTCTGTAATTTTTTGTCATAGGTACACTTCAAATGTGAGTGACGGAATCTAAAACAAAAATCCAGAAAATCATATTGTATGATTTTTAAATAATTGATTTGCATTTTATTGCATGACATAAGTATTGGATACATCAGAAAAGCAGCACTGAATATTTAATACAGAAACCTTTGTTTTCAATTACAGAGATCATACGTTTCCTGTAGTTCTTGACCAGGTTTGCACACACTGCAGCAGGGATTTTGGCCCTCTCCTCCATTCTATTGGGTTCAGGTCTGCAGACTGGCTAGGCAACTCCAGGACCTTGAGATGCTTCTACAGAGCCACTTTTAGTTGCCCTGGCTGTGTGTTGTGGGTAGTTGTCATGATGGAAGTCCCAGCCACCTTTAATCTTCAATGCTCTTACTGAGGATGGGAGGTTGTTGGCCAAGATCTTGCGATACATGGCCACATCTATCCTCCCCTCAATATGGTGCAGTTAACCTGTCACCTTTGCAGAAGAGCTCCCCAAAGAATAATGTTTCCACCTCCAAGTGGAGTTTAGACCAAAAATCTCTATTTTTGTCTTATCACACCCCATGACCTCCCATTCCTCCTCTGGATCATCCAGATAGTCATTGGCAAACTTCAGACGGCCTGGACATGCACCAGCTTGAGCAGGGGGACCTTGTGTACGCTGCAGGATTTTAATCTATGACGGCTTAGTGTGTTACAAATGGTTTTCTTTGAGACTGTGGTCCCGGCTCTCTTCCGGTCATTGACCAGGTCCTGCTGTGTATTTCTGTTCTGATCCTTCACTTTCCTCATGATCATTGATGCCGCACAAGGTGAAATCTTGCATGGAGCCCCAGACCGAGGGAGATTGACCGCCAGCTTGAACTTCTTCCAGTTTCTAATAATTGCGTCAACAGTTGTTGCCTTCTCATCAAGTTGCTTGCCTGTTGTCCTTTAGCCCATCCCAGTCTTGTGAAGGTCTACAATTTTATCCCTGATGTCCTTTCACAGCGCTCTGGTCTTGGCCATTGTGGATCGGTTGGAGTCTGTTTGATTGAGTGTGTGGACAGGTGTCTTTTATACAGATAATAAGTTCAAACAGGTGGAGTTAATATTGAGTGGAGAACAGTAGGACTTCTTCAAGAAAAACTAACAGATCTGTGAGAGCTGGAATTCTTACTGTTTGGTAGGTGACCAATTACTTATGTTCTGCAATAAAATGCTAAATAATTATTTAAAAATCATATAATGTGATTTTCTGGATTTTTGTTTAAGATTCCGTCTCTCACAGTTGAAGTGTAACTATGATAAAAGAAATTACAGACCTCTACATGCTTTGTAAGTCGGAAAACCTGCCAAATCGGTGGTGAATCCAATACTTGTTCTCCCAACTGGTCACCTTCTAGATTTGAAACATAGAATGGCTTGTTTAAATCTTTTCCACTGTGACTAGTAACAACAATGATTGCGGCTTGCTTATTAATCATTGCAATCATATATGAAATACTTTGTTGAAGACAAAAGTTGCAAGTCTAAGCTTTTATCGGAACTTTCCAAATGTGTCATATCATAGAAAACTGCAAGAACAGGATATCAGATGTGAGTGCAATTAAGAGGTTGAAGTAACCTGAACAAATAAGAACATTATATAATATTGTGCAGTGCTTATCTTTTCATGAAATAAAGATATTATGTTGCACCTCCTTAGCCTCCTAATAAATTATTTGATTCATCCTCAGCACATTTTGTACTTCTGCACCTGCAAAATATTTGGTATGCAGCACTTTTGAACTAAGATTTTATCTGAGTTCTTCCACCACTGCTCACACGTCTATGCATCATAATGAGAATCCAGTAATAGGCCTATAACGTTAACTGAAATCAGAATCAGCTTCAGTGGCCCACAAGTGTTAACAAATTTGACTCTTGTTTTTTGTTGCTAATGTACATACACAGAAATAGGTACCGGCCTACGGCCGAAAACAAGGACAATAAACCTGAAGAAGGTAAAAGTAAACATTTAAATAACGTTACAGTTAACGTTAAAATATGTAGGCTATAATATAGGCAACATATTACATACATTAAATTCATCACATTTTAATAATTACATTAATTACAAATTAATTACATTTTAACTGAACTAGGTCTAACATTTAGATATTGTGCGTCTAGCATTCTAACTTGAGGAGAATTTTGTATTTTTATTACCAACGCTATATTTTCGTTACTCCAGTAGGTGGCTGTAATGCGCCTCAAAGTTGGATGCCAAGTACCGCGGCAAATAAAAAGCCGAGTAAGAAATATTCTTTTCATTCAGTGCTGCCGGGGTTTATTTTTTCTCTGAGAATTAACCGAACAATTTGCTTTTTTTGTTTTTCCTAGGCTCTTGGTTTCCACAGATAATGTGTCATCCCATTTAAGTGAGTTAACGTTGAAACGCTTAGCACGCTAACCTGCGTCTGAGTTTACATTGTGGCTAGCTAATTAGTGCTGTCTTTGCTAGCTAGCTGGGTAGCTACTAGCTAGCTGTGTGTCGATAGAGCACACAGCTAGCTATAGATCGAACACGGTGAGGCCTACCGGATCCTCGGTCTTTACTGTGGAGGTTCTACCGAAGATGACCACACTAACCTTTATCCTACACGCCCCAACAAGTGAATAGCTGCATTTTGTTTGGGGTTTTTCGGGTAGCCACTGTTAACGGCAGCGATAATAAAGCAACAATTATTTCCGTTAGCTGTTAACTAACGCTAGCTAACTAACGTAACATTAGGTAATTAGCTATGTAGCGTTAGGTAATTAGCCAGTTTGCTTTATTTAGATAACACTGGTTAACAGCATAAACTGTATAAAATAGGGTTGACGTTAGCAAAAGTTAAGCGTTTGAAATTGACATCTCAGTTAACTGTCTAACCCTACCTAGTGTAGACGGTAACGTTACTTGTACGCCACCGATTCAACACTAATGCTAGCTAATAACATGCTTCTTCAGATTCAGTAACAACGCATTGCCTGAGAAAAGATGGAAGCTCCTCCTGTTACAGTGATGCCTGTCACTGGGGGCACGATCAATATGATGGAATACCTGCTTCAAGGTGAGCTAACGTTAAACCCGAAACATTAGAAGGTAGAAAATGAAACCTATCTAAATTAACTATAAGTATTTAACATGGCCTGTAAGACTGAATGATACAAAGAATATATGCGATGATTAACATGTTTAGAGTTACGTTACTGCTATGGTGGTATAAGATAACTTGTCAACTTCATGTGTAATGTTTGAAAGTGCTATAAATATAGATCCCAAATCATAATTTCTTATTTAAAGATAACAAGCACATGATGTTGGAATGATGACAGGAAATCTCAAATGAGAATAAGACTATTTAGTAGTGTATATAGATTGGAGACAAATGAAAATTAAAAAAACTGCCGGAACGTTTTTGACATGGGCTACATGCTCTGGTACTCTTGTTGTTCTGATGATGTAGTCCGCCCTCATTGATATAAAGTTATAGTATCATGTCCCACCAGGAAAACATTTTAGAAACATATTAAAATACAATGGAAACATTACCAGATGAAAGTCTTAAAAACAGTTTAATCAAAAACTGTTTATAATGTCCTTCATGAAGGTAGGAAAACAGCTCTTTAAACTTAACTTACTACTTGGAAGAATATTTGCTGTCTCTGTTGTCTTTCTGACAAAGTTCTGTTTCCTTTCTGTCTCAGCTCTCTGTGTCTTTAGGAATCTCAGCTGATGTAATGTTGGAGAAGTTTTTAATTGTGTAAATCTATATCAAAGCTACAGTAAAACATATTTTGCAACCCAGATCATTACACCACATTGTTTACATGTTGTTTACTATTTATACTATCTGCTTCTCTCTACCCGTTATTAATGCAGGCAGTGTGTTAGACCAAGCCCTTCAAAGCCTATTGCATCGTCTTCGAGGTCTATGTGACAACATGGAACCTGAGACCTTTACCGATCATGAACTGGTTTATCTTCTGAAAGGCCAACAAGGGAACCCTTTCATTCTTCGTGCCCGGCGCTCCCTCTCCCATCCCACATCACCGTGGCACCTACGCTACCTAGGCCAACCTGAAGTGGGAGACAAGAGCCGCCATGCACTGGTGCGCAACTGTGTTGACGTGGCTGCCTCTCACAGCCTGCCGGAGTTCCTTAATGAGATGGGCTTCCGCATGGACCATGAGTTTGTGGCCAATGGCCACATTTTCCGCAAAGGTGCTATGAAAGTTGTGGTTAGCAAGCTGTCACGCATCCTAGTACCGGGGAACACAGAGAACACAGAACGTCTATCACTTTCATTCTTGGTGGAGCTGAGTGTGACAGCTCCCGCTGGCCAAGACACTGTCTCAGAGGACATGCGCAGCTTTGCTGAGCAACTAAAGCCCCTGGTTCACCTGGAGAAGATTGACCCCAGCAAACAGAGACATTAACTGACATCAATTAGTGCATCAAGTCATTTCTGACTGCCTTGACATGGACATATTATACCGTTTTTTTTTTCTTTTCTTTTTTAAATATAAATACTGTTTTCTGTCGAACTAAAATTAAATACAGTTTAACTTTGATGTAATGGTTACACTTCTGGTCAATTTGGAAAATGACTCCACAATTACTACAAAACATGACTGCATTCCACCAAAGCGTGGTTTTGACATAGTAATCTTATCACTTTTTCATCTATTGATGCATCCATTAGGAAGCTCCTGCAGAAGAATCCTCCATCGCACCGTGGTGTTCACTATGTTTTTGAAGAAACAATATGGATGTGTTTGGGAATAAATATAAAAAGTGTAAGAAGCAAGTGTGATGCAGTAAAATAAGTAAGTATTATTAAAAAAAACACCAAAGTGATATTTGTCATAATTGTAGAACAGGACATAGTTCTCTAGTTGACTGGGAATTTATTTCTTAAATAAGTTTAAGTTCATTAATTCTCTTTAAACGGCAGGATTAACGCCTACAAACATTAAGTTTTATATTAGTTTAAATGTACATAACAAAACCATAGTGGACTGCTCATATAGTGACCCTAAGTATGATGCACAGTGGCCTTTACATGTTCTACTCAAGTGATATATTTTTAAATGAAGCCTTATTTGATTTGTGTTCTATGTTTAAAGATATTCATATGTTGATTGTATAGCTTTTCATGAACATGTTCATTTTATCCCACTAGGGGTCTCTCTTGCTCTTCGTGTAACTGGCTGTCTTGCCAGCTGAATGCCACCTCAGATCATCTACAGGAGCTGTGGTTGCCATGGAAATAATTAGCTGTGAGATCTGCACATCTTTTCCCCCCACTTTAATTAGCTTTCTCAATTGCTTAATGATACATAGACCTGTGAAAGCCTTTCTTTCTTCCCCTCAACAAAAGCATTGATTTTCCCTCTCTTCCCCTCTCATTTCTACTGTTAACCCATTAATGCCTCTTTTATGGGAACTTGAGCTGGGACTATTACACATGAAAGCACTACAACTGCCGCAGGTTCTTCACTCTTCATGTTAAATTCCAAATAGGCTTGTACACTTGTGTGTCCACACATTATGGCCAATCAGCTGTGGAGACCGAAGTAACTAATGCACATCCTGTCAGTTATAATTATGTGGGAAATAAGACGAGTGCAGGGTTTGCAATGTAAAGTGACCGTGTGCGTGTCTGAAGGGAGAGCTTGAGGGCAGATGGCTGTCTCTACATGTTGACCTACCTGCATATCAAGGCTGTTGAGGACGAGCTTGCTGAGGTGGAAAGGTGAGATGACATTGCTTCCACATACATTTGATGTACCTAGATACACTACATTATATCTCTGTAGGATGCTTCTCTGTTAAGAAGGCAAATCAGATCTATGCTCAAATCTGACCGAATGTTATAGCTTGGCATCAAATGTTGTAGCTTGGTATTAAGTACACAAAAATGCCCGTCAATGAGAGACAGGATTATCTGATGGAGACAGTTTAATGTTCCAACAACCAGAAGCAGACTACTGGCCCTAAGGACTAAAGCGTGATGTTTCAGCTCTGAGTGAATTATGTATTAAAGAGGCAGATGCCTCCTTGCCTAAGGCTTTATATGTCCAGCATGGATACACTACATTCTGCTGGCTTTCTTCCACTTAAACTTGTGTTTAGCACAGTGCTCTTTGGTGATGAGCTGGACTCCCACAGCACCTCCATGCCACATTGCCTGGAGAACAGAGGCATAGTTAGGCTAATCAGAGTCTTGGCATCAGGCCTTCTCAACTGTTGTGGATGTTGCCAACTGAGGACTACTACAAGTGAGGGATTTGACTCATTTGCCAGAGCCAATATAGTATTTTGCATGGTTTATTTCAAGAACCGAGACTAGAGTGACACTCTCTTCTAACACATGCATGCAAAAAATCCTGGTAAGTATGAATATGGTGTCAGAGGAGATTATACTTACAGTGTGTACCTGATCATCAAACTGATTACTTTTCATTGTGGGATTGTTATTCGGAGATTCAAAAGATGCTTTGAGTGTGGGTTCGTACTGACACGTTTCAGCTGAACTACTGCAGCAAAGCTGCAAGCATTTTTACTTGAATTTAAAATGATATAAATTGGAGCAAAGCACCTTGAGATTTGAGAAGCTTAAACTAGCAATACATTGATAACATACCTAAATGATTAGTTGATCTAGTATAGACACCTGATAACACATTGTACAATCTTATTGCGATATGGTTTCTTTTATATTTAATACATACCGAATCCTTGATTTGGAGTGCACAATTTCTGTGCATCAACATAACTCCACTCGCCTCTACTGCCTTTAAACGTCTTTGACATCAGTTTATTATAATCCAATTATGCTTGCTGCCCTTTTGGGTATGAAAGGAGTGCACACAGATTTTCCTCTTTTGGTTCTTGTGGGTCTTTAACTTTCAAATACAATTAATTTGCCGAGGTAGATAGTGTTGGTTAATCATATTTTGTTAGACGTCTGAAATGGGGAGAGACGCCATCACCTGCACATGCCTTTTCCATTCCATAACCCAGTCTTAATTAAAACTTGGCACCAATTGTCTTTGCTGCCTCTGGACTTAATGTTTATAGTTGGCAACAACATGCCAAGATGCCACAGAAAGCTGGCTCTTGCTCAGGGCAGGATGTCTTTAAGTCATCCTACTTTGGGCCAGCGCCACAAAGGGGTGACATCCAGCTTCGTCTACTCGGGAACATTACCAATACTTGGATTTGAGCCCTCTCCTTCATGTGTCATTGGGAGCCCATATGCTTGTTAGAGTGTGTGGGTTGTCTGCTGTGAGGGGAGGAGAACTAGCCAAAGTATTTTCCCAAACCGGCATCGATCTCCCAAGGGTGCTCTTGTGGCTTCTCCATCTTCCTCTCGTCCTAATCCCACTGGGCAGAATGGTTGCAGGGATTAATTGAAGAACATCATGAGATTGCAAGAGAGGTCTGGAGTGACAGGGCCAAGAAAACGAGGATGGACCTTGAGGAATTGATGGGGGGAAAAATGTGTCCTTTTCTTGATGTGAATGAAATTCCAGATAACTTTTTGACAAGCAAAAAGCTCTGCCTTGTTGTTGATGTGGTGCTCTGCCTTGCTTGTGGCTGCTGAGATGATTACTGCTGTGCAGAACATGCTGTTCCAGGATCAGCCACTCAGAGACTAACGCTTGCCACGCTGCCTCTGGAATGTCTGGAATGGGGACAGCGTAGCAGTCTACCTGGAAGGGGCCGAACACATATGTAGTTTTTATAAGTCTGGGCCTCGCTCCTCTCTGTCTGTCTGAGTTCTCTCCCCTCCCTGACTCTTGTTTCGCTGGAGATGCAGTCCTGCTGTGCGCCTCTGAATCTAGTCATTTGTATTCACAATTACTTTTCTTTCACTTCATGTTTAATAATGTGCACTGTGTAGTCTTGGGTCACCAACAATATGGCAACAAGAATTATGATTTGTGAACAAGAATCACAAGTAGTACATTGTGTTACAGACTAGAGGATATGAAAGGGTTGGTATTCTTCAGCATTTGTTTGATTTTTACTCTTGGCACATGTAAGTGGCCAAATAATAGTTAACATACAGTGAATCATTTCCCATTAATCAAATATTTAAGTGCAATAAGGCTTGAGGACCTTTGCACCAACAAACTATGAGCAACATGGCATTTTAACCATCTGATCCTACTGATATTCAGCATTAAGTAAATTCCATGTCAGACTATGACACATCCTTCCGCCTTTAAAGGCGTGCTATTTTTGACACACATTTCTCAACATCAGTAATGTCTGAGTGCACACAGTGTGGCCATGTTGTGCAACTTATAAATATAGCTTCTGTTCATGCACACTTTGCACGAACAGGGCGGGTTCCTCAGGCAATTTTACTACAGATGCTTGTTGTGATGGTGCTCATGAGCTGTGCATGCGTCACTCTAAAATATGAGTGTTTTATTTCAGCTAAAAGCTACAAATTTGTTTAAAGAGAATCCCCTCTTAAGTTTCTCACTCTGCCGAGAACATACGCCTGGGTGTTGAGGAACAATTAATTTTTCAGCTATTTAATATTGCTAATGCAGTCCATTCATACCAACATGCCCCCATAGTTCATACTAATTATTATGGGCAATTAAAACACTTGCATGAATGGCTGCCTACCTTCCAAATATTATCAGAAATTGTAGGTGTGTTTGCAGACAGTGTGTATGTAAAGGTAGGACTGCTGGTAACAGTCAATGATTAAGTAAAATTGGCCCTCATTTATAAAACGTGCGTACGACCTAACAGGCGTAGAACGGGCGTACGTCGATTCCTACGCAAGCAAGGCATTTATCAATTTGAACGTGAGCGTAGACTGCGAAAAAACAAAAAACTACTCTACACGCCAGAAAAATTCTGCAACATTGTTTTAGCCTTTGGGGGTCTCCACAACATCTTGCAGGAAAACAGGGTGCCATAAATGTAGGCCCAGTGATGGAGCCAGCTGACCCGATGCCCAGAGAGCAGTGTTGGACAGCGCTCTCCCTCACAGCTCATGGCTGGCTCTGACTCACGAAAAAAAACAAGAGAAATTAAAAATATATATATATATATATATAAATAAACTGCATAAAATCCGCTCCCGTGTGTTTATTTAAATACAGGTACACCTACATGTAGGTCTAAGAGATTGCAATATAAGCCTATATATTACTATTAGGATTATACGTATGTCAAGATGTATAAATTAAAAAAACTTCTCTTTCTATTCCGCATTCTTCCTACAGCCAAATAACAGTTTTAGGATGCCAAATAGGACACACTTTACTGCAAATTAAGATGAGATGTCAGGGTTTCAAGCTCCACCTCTGAAAAGTTCTTCTTAGCCGGATTAGGTCTGGCCATGTCGTAAACTGTAGGGGCGAGGCCTCAAAACCAAGAATGTATTGGGTCGTGATATTTAAATTGCGATCGTTTCCAGCCGCTGCATTTATCAGTGTACGACCGTTCTTACGCTCTGATTGGTGTGATACGATCGTTTCAAGAATCCCACGTGAAGCCTGACGTAAGAGGATTTCTGCGCTCACATGGTTTCCACCTTAGGTTGATAAATGAGGGCCAAAGCAGGTGTCAGTGTGCATATAAAATATGAAGCAGACTGTTGATGAAGAATATCTTGGGAGCTCATCAACTCCTTTTGGATAAATGCGAGGTGGAGTGTGATGCTACCACCCCAATAAAAAAAGTCGAAAAGCATTTTTATGTGAGAAATAAACAGCCAATTGGATCCGAGCCCCTTTGTGTCCACCTGTCAGATTCAGGTGCGGGGGGATGGGCGGAATCCCACTCGGTCAGTGTAGCAGAATTACGCACATGGGTCTGACCAAGGCTGTGTCTGCCAGAGAAGCGTGTCTTGCGGTTTGAGATGATAATGTGCAAGTATGTTATGCCTCCTCACTTTGGGTGGTGTGCGGAGCAGAGATGATCTTTCAATCTGGCCTCTGAAAAACCCTTTTTCACCTCACTCCTCCCGGATTAAAATCTAGGGTTACCTAATCTCTCCTAATCTGGACTAAATCTGTCTAATCGACATAAAAAATCACACTGGCTGAGGTATAGCCCGCAAATAATCAACAGAGGTGAAACCTCCAGCGCACCGTGGTTCTTTGTAAGGCATTTGGACGCTGCACACGTTGTACGGGACGATTTGTTATGCACGAAGGCAGATCAGACACTGTATTTTTAAAAGTCCGAAAAAAATCGGGATTATAAAGAAATTTCACCTTTTGTAATTTTCACATTTTCTTGTTTTATCCACCACTGGACGTGGAGTGCTGCACACAAAGCGCCGGGTGACGCTTCGCCAGAAAGATTATTATGCAGAGTTTGGATAAAGAATTTTGGGGTTTGCTGCCTCTGTTCATATCAGAGATGGAGAGAGAGGGAGGGGGAACGAGCAAGAGAGAGAGAGAGAGAGAGAGAGGGATTTCGCTGTAATCATGTACGGAGAGTATTGATTTCGTGAGCGCACTCCAATTGGCAGCATCTCCACTACAGCGCCGGCGCGTCATCCTCGGTTCACATCGACGGAACTAGTTGTAAGCAAATGAGAACATGTGTGGGATCCGAGAGAGTGAGAAAGGGCAAGGGGGATAGAGGGTAGCAAGAGGAGGTGTGATAAAAGACTATTTCATCAACCTGACAAGTGGATACGAAATTCGATCGCTGGACTATATCTTTATTTTCTTTATATTTCTCAGACTGGGAATTTATCGATTCGTCATGCGCACTCCTCTTCATTATAATTGCAGACAGTTGGGTGCTGTTCAGGCTGAATAGACTTGAATGTGCCGCTGCCAGCTTAATCCGTGCAGACTGGAAGATTTAATAATTCACGGTAATCACGCATTATCGCCTCAGTGGATGCTCTCAACACTGCTCTGGTGATTTCTCCCTCTGTTTCCCCTTTCTTCCCGGTGTCTTCTGGAGGATTTATCGACGACTGCTTTGCAAATATGCTCCTTATCTGAAATATCATCTGTTGCTGCAACTGGATTGAAAAGCCCCCATGACTGGCTCTCACACGCGTTAAAGATAGACTGCCCTTTGGTGATGTGGACTTAAATAGGAAGCATTTTATTCACCTTTTTGATATTTTACTCAAGGTAAAATGGACGAAAAATTATTACTACTTTTATTACTTCTCTTGTCTCTACACGCGAGGCTGTGATTTTGAGGCTGTGTATTCATCATGATCCTTTTACTCCGCTGAATTGCCTCTTGATTGATTCAGGCTGTAAGCTTAATAGCATTATTACAAGGCAAATTTCAACGTGAAGTGATAGGACTGTTGGATACGGGAATCGTGGAGGTATTTCCCTCCCTTGCTCTTTATTTGATTTTTTTTTTCTTCTCCATTTTTAACTGAAGGGTAAATGTTGATGATGGAGGACGACGAATTAGACACTCATCAGGTTGATTCGGATTTCGAGCCGCAGAGCCGGCCTCGCTCATGCACCTGGCCGCTGCCATGCCCGGAGGATTTCCCCGGTGGACAAGAGGTCAGTGGGGTTCTTCCACTGGCCAACATCAAGGTGGAACCAGAGGACGTCCCGGCTTGTATAGCGGGGCTCGTGGGTGGAACGCCGGGAGAACTGAAGCACCCAGCCGGCGCCCCGGCACCCACAGGCACGACGCACCCATGCCTGGCTGGCGCGCCGCTCGATGTGAGCGGACCGCTGCGCAAAGCCAAATCCTCGCGGCGGAACGCGTGGGGGAACCAGTCCTACGCGGATCTCATTACCCGCGCCATTGAGAGCACCCCAGAAAAGAGACTCACACTGTCACAGATATACGACTGGATGGTCCGTTATGTGCCCTATTTCAAGGATAAGGGCGACAGTAATAGCTCAGCTGGCTGGAAGGTAAGGACTAAAACACACGATGGGGGTTTGACGTGTTAATCACAGAGGGTCTAGTGATAATATCGAGTATTATTCCCCTTCACCAAGTCATATGTTTTTATTCCTCGTGCCATACACATGGGATTCCTGTCGGTTACGCATTAATGGTGCCATGCGTTATCTTGTCTTAGTTCATTCATGCCGTCAGTCATTCTAATGGACCATTGATTGTCAGAATGAAACAGACTGGAATGTAGTTACTTGCGGTGTGTGTATTTATGTGTAACAAGGCTTTGATCATCTCAGATCAGCTCACGATGGGCAGCAGCGTCTTTAGTAGTGCATGACATCCTTCCACCAGGAGCAGGACCACAATGGTTAATGATTTATTTCCACATGCTGCGACTAAATGAGACTGTTAAACAGAATACACTATTCAGTGCGTTTTGATGCAAATGGGCATCACACATTTTATTTTACTTGTCAATTTAAAATAACACATCAACAGAGAGGCACTTGTAGTAGCTCACAGGTCAGCTGTCCACAATGTAAATATTCAGACAGGTGTTCACAACTGACCACACACCACCACCGCTGCCTGGCTGGCTGGCTGAGAGCCTAGAGCAACCTCCTGGACATCTGCCCATGTTGTCAGCCGCTGCTCCCAGCCTCATTATGTTGCTATTCTTTATGGCCATCTAAGGACAGGGAGAAGGGGGACAGAGATCAGCAGAGCAGAAGAACTTATTCTCATGGTGCACCTTTACTGAGTTGAGACCTATTGTAGTTTGCATCTATAAAGACCATTTTCAATGCGTCAGAACTTATAAGGCTGTTCACTTGGATAGCTCTTTGCGGATGCATTGTCAGTCATCGGAATCTTGCAGTTTTTCCTCAAGGAGACTAAACGTGACTTCAAATTGGTTAGATATTACTGTTTTCCAGCATAAACACATTATTGACAAGTCTGTTTCAATGGTTGAGTTGGCAGTAGCACGTGATTAATTCCGACCCACAACTACCAAGGTGTGTCATTCATATCATCAAATACAATCAAAAACCCAAATAATGGCATGAATCCAACAACATGCATATATAGTATTTTCCTTTCTGAGGAATCAGTCTGTTGTCAAAACTTGTTGAGTTTCTGTTGCATAACATGAACTCTGTTGTTGACTTGAGTCTCTGCCTTATTCACAAGCACCTGAATTGACACCTTAAGCCTGTCCCATTAGTGAACTGCTAAGGTGTGTCTCCACGTAGAATTTGTTTAATCGCGCAGCAGTTGCACCAAGAGTCTTCCACCACAAGGCCTCTTTATCTTCAGCGCCAAAGTCCTAGTCTGCTATTTAAGAAACTGCAAATTAGGGGGGGGTTGACAGTGGCAGTCTCAGCTCCTGGGCTATTTCAAGCCACAGGCGAGACATGGGGCCCATTTCAGGTAATGATGGGGCATTAGGTAAGTCGTTTAAAGCACGCAGCCATAATGTAAGTAACAGGGCTGACCTGTTTTGGTCAGTCACAGAATGGTAATGTAAACATACACTTAGGAATCCCATGTATAGCTTACTTAAAGGTACCAAACAAACCACATATGGACAAATTCATTCAGCAGCACACTTACATGCAGTAAAAGTCTAATTTCAGATCTTGCATGAATGTGTTAAACTTTTAAGTGAACTTGACTCATCAAATGAAACTTTGAATTTGCAGGATTATGAATACATAATGGAGCCATGTTTTGTTGGGAGTCTGACATTAATTTACATGCAAATCACTTCATGAAAGTATTTATGGAATCAAAAAAATCTAGTTTCATGAGGGATTAACAGTGGGATATATAGCATGTAAAGTCAGCTCGTAAAACCAAGTTTGACGAAGTTGAAGATTAATATGAGTTCAAACGTTCAGATTCAATCCATAAACCCAGGACCCAAAATCATGCTCACTTGCACACCACACAGGTGCACTCATGTCATTTTACAATGATATCAGGCAATTATATTTGACAGCAGCGTTTGCGAGTTGGGAAACATTACTTGTATCATCCACTACATGTTCATCTCAATCAACAATATCATACACGAGCAAAGCATTTCATGCAAAACAGTTTTTTGTTGTTGTGGCAGGGAAAGGAAGAAAAAAGATAAAAGAATTATTGGTTAGCTGCTGATGAAATAAAATGAAATGAAGTGGTATAGCTTGGCAGTTTGCGTAGGAGGTGGGTGTGCGGGGGGTTGGGTTGGAGTTGATGGCTTTATGATGGGTGCTAGACAGCCAGTACACCTAGACAGTACCATTAAGCTCCTATAAATACCTAATGGCTTCTGACTTCTAGGAAGTCTGCAGGATTCTGAGGTCATGGCTTCCTAATCACCTCCTTACTAAAGAGAGGTTACTTAGAATCTTGCACTTGTGAACCTGGTTATACCTTCCACAGTCACTACTGCAGTGTAGATTAACGGCAACTTCACTGGCCTCTATTTCCCAGTGTTGTGTAGCTAAGCTGATTCAACATAGAAATTTGCAGGATTCTTTGAAGTTTGCGATTGTTTCTGAAGCCCCCCATTTATGGTTGGGTTTTATGTCTTTATGGCTTATTATATCTAAATACATTCATGGCTGCATGTGGATGCACACCGCATTTGTGTGTGGGAGAAGCACATGTCAATTACAATAAAGCGTCAGGGCTGGCAGTGTTGTGTGTGTCTTTGTGGGGGCTAGTGCAGGGGGAGGGGCTGTCTTCTTCTATAGACATGTGTGTTTGGCCCCGCTGATTGGTCTGACAGCATGTCACTGCAGAGAATGCGGGGTAGTCTCGCTCTTGACTTCATAATGCCTCTAATGGTGGGGTTTAAAGGCAACTTGGTGTGGGGATTGCCCTGTAGGCGCCTAGAAGTTCATTAACTTCGAGGGGGTTCGGTACTGCCATTGTTATGCTGGGGGAGGGGGATTTCTTTATTGTATATGTCAGCGTGGGTAGGTATGGAATACAAAAACCCATAATACATCAACCCTTTTGGTGTATTAGTATATTAAAGTAATAATCTTGAAGACTTAAATTTAATTAAACTTCTGTTAAGCCACTTGCCAAATGAGGTAACACAATGGTGATTAAGCCTATGGCCCACTGATGAAAGCCCTTTCATCAATATTACAAACTGGGTTACTGTGGTGACGTTTGTGACGTTTTTCCCATCCCCCAGCAGTGGTTGGTCTGCCGGAGAGCGTAGGCGGGACAAATGCAACAGAGTCACTTTCCACTCACTAATGTGTGAAGCTGTCTTTTTCCGGTCACTGATAGCATTGCATATAGCAACAGTTACTATTTCTGAACAAACAAGACAAGAGCGATCAATCTGTAAAAATAAGTGAACGTGAGATCCAAAAACACACCTGCAATACCCAAATTTCGCCATAGGTGCCGCAAAAGAGAACAAAACAGAGCTCTTTAATATTGTAACTTTAAATAGAAGTGTGTGATACATGCCTCTAAGATATCATTACAATATCCTTGGGGTGTATGCAATTGTAAATTTAGTGCATCTGTATGGAGTTAGTCTAGTTTCTGCCTACTTTATATATTTTACCTTATGGTTGTTAACAGGGCTTTTTGCGGCAATTGGGGCAGTCAGATGCCACGGGATTGCGTAACAGGTCGGCGAGGATGCCAGGCAGTCACTCAGATCCAAATCTTATAGCATAAATAAAGTGTCTTTAGGTAGTGGTCTGTTAAGGGCCAGCAGGGCAAAAGTCATGGGGGTTCCTTTTAATGACAGAAATCAGACAGACCAGAAAGTTGGAGCTAAAGAATGAGAGCGAAGTGTGACAGTGACTGTAAGGGAAGAGAAGAGGAAAGACAAACTGCATGTGAGGAAATGAAGAGGAGAGAAATAATAATGTCTCTCCAGGTGAAAGTATAGTATTAACCTCTGTAAAGGCACATACGCCCTGTGTAGTAGTATTTATATTATTTAATACAGTAGTATTTATAACAGTTCTGGATCATATCTCTCTATCTAATTGATTAATAGGTAAAGAGACAGACAGACTATCATAATAATGTCCTATGCATGTGCTCAAGCGGCTCCAGTAGAGAAAACCAAATATGAGGGATATGCAGCAAAGTGTGTTTGACAGAAGCTTAGCATGAAGTGGAGAAACTTGAAACATTGTGTGTGTGTGTGTGTGTGTGTGTGTGTGTGTGTGTGTGTGTGTGTGTGTGTGTGTGTGTGTGTGTGTGTGTTGAGGAATGCATGCTTGTGTCGCTTGTTGATGATGGTTGGTGAGACTGGAAACTATCCTAGACTTTAGCTGATTCATATTTTATCCTCCCTCTTGGCTCAGGGGAGCAGAGTAATTTGAGAGTGTGACAGACACACATCCACACACACACACACACTCACACTGAGAAAATGAGACCATATGATGCATGCTGGACAGATTTATGGTGTAGGATTATGAGCACCTTACATCTCCCCTTGGCTCCTGCCGCTCCCGGAGCCAGGTTGGGTTCAGGCAGTATATTCGGGTTGAGCCGGGTATCTGATGCCAAAAAGCCCGTTCTCACTGCCTTTTCCCCCTGCAGGCAGCCGTGGCAGTTCATTTCTCACTGAAAATGATTAATGTACATGCAAATTACCAAAGCATGGGCACGCATTCAAATGCAGGAGACAGCAATCAGGAGACAGTAATATGAAAAACAGTATAATTTTGCCTTTGATATTACTTCGCTCTCTCCCATCACTCCATCTAGCAGACACCCATGTTATCTCCTCTTTTATCTCTCTGCCTTTCTCTTCCACTCCATCCGTCTATTAGACATTCTATACATTCTCTCTCTTAGTGTTTTTTGGCACACAGGCCAATTGAGGTGAGGAGTGTTTCTCAAGTGAGCTGTGGCGTCAGTCTCCTGCCAGTGATCTAGACTGCCTTAAGCAGCGTGCCTCCTCATCTAAGAGCGTTCTCATATCTCACATTATCTCAGAGATAATAGGATAACAATGCTGGGTTTTCCCTAACTCGACTCCTCTCAGCTACTGGGTCTTTTGGAGCAGAATACAAGGGGATAAGACCGTCAAGTTCCCAGTTAGACAGGGTTGAACTAATTTGGATGTTCTTCTCAGCTGAACTGAACTTCTTGCCAAGTCTATTACCCATGGCTCTTCATTTGTATGTTTTTTTTCTTTTTCACAGTGGTTTGGTGACAGTTACAGTTCATTTAGTTTTCCTAAACTGAAGAAGCATCATGAAGCAAAGAGAAATTGTCATTCTTTTCCCATTGCACTATTTAGGGTGATGGTTTCCACTATTCCCTCTGGCTCATGCACACACACATTTGCACGGAACACACAACACACTTGTGCCTCTTCAAACCACCCATGGAGGAACACTCTGTTCTTGGGTGGGGTGAACCATTTTTAGGAGAGGAAGGGGCTGACCGAGAGCGGAAGCGACTTTCTGCGGTGTAGTTTTGCTGTCTGATTAGTTTTGAAACCTGTCTGACTCGCGGCAATTGGCTCATGTGGAAGGCGCGGCTCTGTTTGGTAAGCGCCCGCAGATTTTTTGGCAAAACCGTTCACAGCTGCAGGGAAAGAGTGTGGTGTGTGTGTGTGTTTCTCTCTGAGGCTGTGTAAGTTTGATGTCATGAAGATTTGATGGGAGGGAAGGGGGGACAGCATCCTTGAGTGTTACACCAGTGCAGGGTGATTGGAACACATCTCTTCCTATTTCTAGGGAATGGGTTATGAAATTGGGGAGAAGGGGATGGAACAGAATAAGGTCCTCTTCTGCTGAGGGGTCCGTATGTCTCGATACACAGTGAGAGCATACAATCACAATACAATATATTCAATAAAATGGGAGTAAAGGTTGCTGGGTTCCTTCTTAATTACCCTCCAACTACATCCTATTGACACCAGTAGCCCTGCATCTTGTAATCCTTCTAATACATTGTTTGTATTGCTCATATTCTGCTAGTTTAGCTGGTTTTCTGAGCTTTATTATTCTAAGGGAGGTTTTCTTAGAATAAAGCATTTTTCACTCATTACCTTAAATACTTTCCAAAATGACTAATAGGCAATAAATGACTCATCTAATAATTGGCTTACTTCTCAGTAGTGAAATACCTGCTGTTTATCAATATAATGTCATTAAAAAAAAACATGGTTACTACACATGCTTGATCAGTAGAGTAAGCTGAAGGAACAGGGATAACTCATTGAAAGGGGTTCTTCTACAAATTCAGTCAAGAGTTGAAGTCGCTTATTCTAGAAAAGAGAAAAGTTTGTCAGTTTCAATCTGATGGCGGCGTGTGATGTTATTTTGTCGCTGAGAAATGTTTTTTGTATTGTAAATGTTTTGAATGACTTTGGATATTCATTTCAACGTGCCAAAGAAAACGTGTTGGCCCTCGTGATGCTTGAAATTCTGGTCTCTGTGTGTAGCAGCCTGCTTGTTGCTCATCTGTGTCAATGTGCATAATGTGTGATTGTCGCTGTGCCTGTGTTGATGTTTATGACTGCATATTTCTCCCTGTTCCCTGCATCAGTGTATGAGTGTGTGTGTGTCTGTGTGTGCATGTGGGTGTGTTGGGTGGGGTTGATGGGCTCAGTGGGAGCCCGGGTCCCGGGGGAACAGCTCTCGTTAATAATTCAGACGAGGCTCATTATCAAGGCAGTGCAGATTCCTCCCTGATTCCACCTTAATTGCAGGCAGCCTGCTCCACTCAGGCAGGCGGTAGTCACGCTGGGTCGACTCTCTCTGTCTTTTTCTCTACCACTACAGGGCCTGCTCTGCTCCACTCTGTTCTGCTCCGTCTCCAGTACTCACCCCTAACACAGCAAGACTGCCTCAGGCTGGCCTACTCCATATTAGTGTACACCTTAATAGCAGTAATGTACTATGAACATGCTATTTTCTTTGTACTCAAAGATATGCCTCGTATATTTCTGATTAGATACAGACCATGCACTTTGGGCATTGCTAAGGAATGTTTAGTTTTGTTGGCCAACAAAGACGCAATCTGCAGGATGGTGTGGTTCGTTGTAGAGCTGAAACGATTTGATTTATCATAGTTGATCAGCTGAAAAAAATGATCAGCAACTATTTTGATAATTGATAAATCTGACATGGTGTAGACTAAAAAAAATAATTGTAAACGATAACCTTTTGATGAAGAAAATAATCATTAGTGGCAGCTCTTGTTGGTTACAGGGTTTACGGTTCATTATCACTGAAGTACCATTTAAACATTTGCAGATCCATCTAAAACATAAGCCATATAATGCTTTATGATGATGCACACTACAAAGCCTGATGTGTTTTGCTGTGGTTATATGCTTTGTGATATATTATAATAGTGAGTTTATCCTTGAAATAGCCAATGGCATATTATCATATTGATGACACTATAGAAAATGTGTTACCATGATTGATATCAGGCTACAATAATACTCCTCTTCATGCCCATCTATAGGCTTATGTAATGTATCTTGTCTTCATAATTTACACTGACTGATGGGTTTTCATTCAGTCCATTCACCGAAGCCCTGCCGAGAGAGCGACATAATGGGCTTGATCTTGTCATACATGTATATGAATATTTCAAATCAAGCCATTGTAACTAGATGGGGCTTTAGATAAACAACACAGATGCTTCTTCCTTGTTGCGCTCGCTATAAGATGAAGTGCGCTCCAAGCTGTATTTCTCTCCCAGCCACAGAACTCGCTTCCCACAAATCATGGTGCCCATATTTCCTAATTCAATTTTTCTCTTCGTTGGATATCTCTTCCTGTATGCAAGGGATTGATGGCCATGAGCACGTGTGTAAATGTGTGTGTTTGCGTGCACGCGTATTGCCATGTCTGTCCCTGAGAAAGAGATGATGGATACCGAGCTAAACGGTGTATTTCACAACGCTCCATCTCTGGGCCCTTCATGGCAGCCACGTGCCGGGTCTCTTGCTCCTCTTTGCCTGTCCATCAAGTCATGTCATGGGCCAAAGAATTGCGGGAAGCGGAAGAAGAGCATATAAGGGCCGTCGATCAGCTTACTTGAGTTTGGCGGCTCCTGCAAGTGATGGAGGGAGCCGGCTCACAAAGGGAAATTTAGTTAGCGTTGACTGATTGGAGCAGGTGAGGAGAAAATCTAAGGGCAGCAGAGTAGCAAGAGTTATGCTCAAAAAAGATGCTTGTTATGCTAATGCCTAGTGGATATGCTGCGGCTGGGCCACGTGCCCGCGGCTGATGGATAGAGCTGCTGGGGTCACCTATGGTTGTTGCTGGTTTCAACCAAAACAGCACCACGCAAAGCTGTAATGTCTGCTCACCTGAGCTTAAAAAAGAGGAAACTGACTGGGGAAAGAAATAAATCGTTTACACGCGTAGTTCTTCCTGGGCACATTTGTATGTGTAAAACAACCCATGTGTGAGCAAATCTGTGTGGGAGCCAGCATATGTGTGGGAAGGTTACAGGATTGGGGCGAGGTTGTTGGGTTATGAGGTGGCTGACAGACCAGCTGGGATTGAGGGGGAAGGGGGGGTGTTTTTGTGTGTTCTAGGGGAAGTATGGTCAGACATGATGGAGGGAGGGTAAAAATCTTCCCTCCCCAATTGGATTTGTGTGTCACTGGCTTGAATCTGGGTCAGGACACTGGGTCCGGTATTTAGTATGCTGACTGTGTGAGGTCTGAACTCCAAGTCGGCACATAGCCCTGAATGAACCCAGCATGTCTGCCTCGCTCTGTCTCCTCTCCCCCTTTCTTTAGGACCTTTTTTCCATCTCTGTCTCTTCCCCTTCTTTTTCCTTTGTTTTCTCTCTCTGTGCCGAGAGCCTTTTTCTATCCCCTCCTTAGTCTCTCTGCCTTTTTTCATTCCGTACCCAAGGCTTTTTTTTTTCATACCCTTCTTTCTCGTGCTCTCTTTTTCACTGTCAGTCACTCACGGCCTTCTCTTCTCTCCTCACTTGTTCTATTTCACACTCACAGTCCTCACCACAAAGTAGCCTTTTATCACTCATTTTCCTCTTCCCTCGCTTATTTCTCCTGCTCCTTTCATGTGCTTTTGAAATCCCCTTTTCATCTTCAACTCTCTCTCTCTCTCTCTCTCTCTCTCCCTCTCTCTCTCTCTCTCTCTCTCTCTCTCTCTCTCGCCTGATCTGTCCCTCACACACATACACACATTCTGGCTCATTCAGTCATTCTTTTATTATCCCAAAACTAAAGTGATAAATGGCTCTCTTTCTTCTCCGTAAATGTCACTCTGGGAATTGTCTCTGCTCATTGATTGACTGGAATAGAAGGATGGCCACACATGCACATGTGCCATTTGTGCCCACGTGCACACAGCCACAAAAGGGAGAGAAAGAATAAGAAGAGAGCATGGAAATGATCTATCATTAGAAGTGCAGCTTGGCTGGGATTGCAGCCGTCAGGGTTAACATCTGGCCCTCACAGGTCCAGCTTTCTCTCAGAGCCTGATGCATCATTTGAAGAACTTGTGTGGTTGGTTTATAATGAAGCATCAATTCTCAACAGGACTTGGCATTCATAGGAGTGCTGGGAAGCTGGAGCTCGACAAGGGATCAATCACAGTTAAACAATCTGAGAAGACAGGCCGGGCTGGTCTTGCCATTCTTTTCTTTCTAAAGTGATGGGACGTAGAATGCATAAGTGTTATTCCCAGTTTGATCATTTATCTTTAGCGTATCCTTCAGTGTCAAAAAAGTGCCGGCCAAGGAAACAGGCATCAGAGCAATTTCTCAGACCAGACAGTGTGCCACATGTGTGTGTGAGTAAGTAAGTAGGGGTTAATAATGCTCTGTCATTCTCTTAATGTCTCATTCAGCATGCCTTAGGCGTTAGAGCTTGATAAAGGTCAAGACTACTGGTGGTTGCATGTCATCTTCCCTTATTTCATTCTCTTCACTGCACAGCAGGAGGGGGGGGGGGGTAAGAAGAAAGAAAAGTCAGTGGCCAGCAAGCAAAGATACTGAACCAGGCCTCTTCATTCTCAGAACCAGGATAAGACGACTTATTAGGGAGGCAGTGGGGAGTCAATGAAACAGGGATGACAATATCAAAGGGAAACTATAATATAGCATTTTCAGGTTCATACTTGTATTTTGTGGTTTGTACATGTTTACATGCCTTAATGTTCAAAAAAACACTTCTTACTTCTGCCCATGGCTGCTGCACCCTCTGTGTGAAACACCTTTGGAACGCCTGTCTCTTTAAGCCGCCCATCCGAAAAAGCCCAGTTTGCTCTGATTGGCCAGCATGTTTTGTGGAATCTCTGCTGTGCTCCAGTGTTTTTTCACTAGTAGCAGCTGGCGCTACTGCTATGGAGTATATAGCAGAACGTTTTGCTCACAAAAATCACAAATAAAGGATGCTGAACCAAATACTTAATGTTTCCACAGTAATGTCACCTGAAACTGGGGAGAATTTAACAACCTGGGCAGCAAAGATGAGATCTTTCACTGCCGCCAACATGCAGCTCCATTTGACAATGTTAACACCACAGTAGTTTCAAAAAAGACTCCCAGTTCTGCCTACCTGGAGCAGATGACCAATCATAGAAGGCCGGAGAAGGACGGCTGAGTGTTGCGTAACACTTCAAATCTAAACGTTTGAGCTCACTGGGATTTCTCTAAATTATGTTTACCTCATTATTTATATAGTGTTGGGCATGATTAACAATTAAATCTGACTTTATAATATTGTGGACATGACGGGAAATATGGAAAAGCTTAATATGTCCACTTTAAATTGATAGAAAGACAGAGATAGAAAGGAGAGAGAAGTGAGGAAAATGGAGAAGGAGGAGAAAGGGAGCTACAATAGTAGAGAGTAGATTATAGGTCATCCAAGCAGGACTGGAAGCCAGACTTGGCTGCACTTCAGCTACACTCGGCACTTTTCAGCTCAAGTGTGCGTCCATTAGTGCACTCCCATTGCACTCAGAAAGCCACGCTCTCTGAGATGCAACCCACATGCACACACAAACACAGTAATTTTCTTGGATACTGTTCATACGTGCAAAGCCCCACCGACAAACAGTACAGTTAGCTTACAGCAGCTCTGCCCTCACACACATTTGCTCAAAAAGCTCCGCTGACCTAGTCCTGCTCCGTTTCTCTCTCTCTCCTCTTTCTCTCTCACACTCTCTCACACACACACACACACACACGCACACATACATTCACATTCCTGATCCCTTCACTAGCCACCAGATTGCTTCCCGTCAAAATAAATAATTAAATGCGTGCAATAACCGCTTCCGAAAAAAGATCCCTCAATTAGTGCAAAATGGGTAAATGGTGTGGGGTAGGGGCTGTGCGGGGGGAGTGGAATATCGGGAACACACACACACACACACACACACACACACACACACGCACACACACACACACACACACACACACACACAATATATATTACATAAGGCAAATCATGACCCAAGAAGGTTTTCACACAGTTGTGCAAGGGTAATTTGCCCCCTCCCATTTAGCAATCAGCTTAGTGAAGTCTCTTCTCAAATCCTTACAAGTGATCCATGCCCAAAGACCGGCCGGGGAGAGATCTAGATGAGTGCCAAGGAGGGGCAGCTGAAAGGATGTGGCTGGGGTCGTGTGTGCGTGTGCGTGCGTGTGTGTGTGTGTGCGTGTGCGTGCGTGTGTGTGTGTGTGTGTGTGTCTGTGCTTGCGCGTGCATGCATATTTCCAGTGCTGTGTTAGCTGGAACGGTGATTACAAAAAAGCTTGTAGTTCATGCAAGGGAATTTGTGTGTGAATATGCGAGAGAGAAAGAGATACAAAATTAGACCTTGGTGTTCCTCTTGAGAAAGGTGCATTCGTAGAGGATCTATGCCAAAGGGTACAGGTTAATAATAATATGTAATGTAATACTATAATGTATTTTTTATTATTTATTTTCCCGAAAGGGGAAATTACAATTTACACTTTGTTGTTATTACACACATTATACACAGGCCTGAATTACACACACATGCTCAGTACCTATGCAAATGGAAAGATGTCAGAGGGAGAGGGCTGCCCATGGAAAGGCGTAGTGGTACCTGGCTTGATGAGAGACTGAAACTTGTTGGACAGATGCGTGTCAATTGACAAGGATTGGCGTGGTTGGGAGTTTTACAGGGAAGATCAGTTATTACATTGGAAGTGCCAAATCCCTTTTGTAGAGATAAAAACTTGATTCAGACTTTAATAGGGCTGCAACTAAGAATTAATTTAATGATTACTTAATCTATGGATTAATCCAAATTCTAAATGAATTGTATAGTGCATACAATCAATATAATCCAGGGACAAAGCCTAATGCAAGCAGTGGTCACATTGAGCCCATGTGCCACTTTTCAAAACATCTCTAAGAGACAAAGTAGGGAGTTGTTTCATTGTTGGCCTGTGACTGTCACACTGTCCTTTGTTGCAACAGGGTGGTCACGCGTTCCATGTGCAAACGCTCACATGCCAGTTTCATTTCTGACTCGATGCCATCCAGAAGTCTTTTAGCAGAGCTGGCATCTGGCCAAATTGTACTGTTGTCATCAGCAGGGATATAATACTAAACTATGCTCACAGCAGGTGCCAAAACCAAGCCCACAAATGTTTCACTGGGACAAATATATATAACAGGATAGGCCTAATCTGTGTGTGATAAATGCTCTGACACAACAGCAAACAGATGGATCCCTGGGCCTGGAAACCTACTGAGTAAGCAAACTAAGAGAGAATTAGCACTTGTGTGCTAACACAACTTGCTTTGACAAAGCTGTTCTGTTTGGTAAATGTCAGGCATGTTGATTCTGGTATTCAGCAGCGCAGGTCACAGACCTGGAGGGATAGAAGGAGATCAAAGGGATCACTCTGACTAAAGAGAGGGAGTTAGTGAAGGGAATGATAGGGAGAGGCTGATGGTCGCGTATTGCACCAATGACTGTGGACGTGAAGCATACTGACACAGAGCGTCAGATGAACGGATAAAATGATGGGCAAATGTACAAATGAATGAGCTTGATGGTTGAAGGAGTGAAGGGCTGCCACGGACCATGCACAGGGCTTGAAGTGCTGGGACAGAGTGAGGAAGGAAGGCAAAAGAGGTGAAAAGAGCTTATGTGTAGAACGGTTGTTCCTCCTTGCTGTGGTTAAGAGTAGGTCAACTTGCAATGATGCTTAGTGCACGGAGGAGAGCGGCTGTATGATGCAGAGCGGGTGAAAATTGGAGCAAGGGGCAGAAAATGGAAAGATGCAAGCAGAGAAGGGAAGTAGGATGGATAAATCTGGAGCTGGGGAATGAAAAGCTGAAACGCTTGTGCTTAAGTGAGGGTGCATGTCTTGAAAGATATGGGGAGGGACAGAGAGGGTCAATCAGAGATGCAGGGTGAAAGGGCCTTTGATGGATGGAGGGAGGGAGAGTGACAGAGGGGAGAAAATGACAGAGGAGGGGGCCACAATGGGGTCTTTGCGGAGGGTCCATTGCGTGACTGAGAGGAAAGTGCACTGCTGTGTGTGTAATGCTCTCAAGACGGATATTAAGACGTCCTGCCCGACTCACACAGTCACTGCCCCTTTTCTCCTTTACTCTCCTCCATTCTGCTCCCTCTCTCGCTCCCTCCGCGTCCACTAATGATCCTCGCGTCCTGCCACACTGCCAGGCTGAGTGATGACCGCTGACAGTCGCACTCAGGCGGAAACGCTGCACCCCCATTCCAGGAGTGCTGTGAGACACACGCACGCACGCACACACACACACACACACACACACACACACACACACACACACACACACACAGGTGAAACATTTTCTCACACATATGTATCTGCTCATGCAAAAGCTGATAACGTGTGTGTGTGTGTGTTTGTTTGTGAGAGTGAGAGAGATCATTACCCTATCTTTGGACACACCAAACCCATCCGTGGTACTCACAGTCACACACTTAATGTAAATATGCCTCCATTCAGCTACATCTGTCTTTAGGAATTTGTATGTGATGGATAGACGTGGGCCATCAAGGTAATCACAGGGTAAAGCTAGCACGATAATGAGGATTCCAGTCTGTCTTATGTCTTGTGAGCTTGATGAAAAATGAATTTATAAAAGCAGACATGGTGAAAATGAGCAGACAATACAGAGTAGATAATAGATTTTGAAGTTAACCACTGTTCACCGTACCTACACAACGGTTAGCATTTTCATTTTGCATTTTGCTTCTGCAGGTATGGCATCAAAATGTAAATTATTCATTTGACATACTGATTATGTAATCCACTTTATTTTGTAATTTAGATGACAGAATTAGACAAAGGGTAATAAATGCACTGGATTATCTTGTTGACAGCAAAGTGAAATCTTGAACTCAACCTCTTAAAGTATGGATAGCATTGCCAATGCAGTCCCTTCACAAAGGTTAATTCCCCTCTCAGTACCTCCACTGGTTTCCCTCTATCATGCCTAGAGTGTGTTGGCAGTCAAGACAGGAAACGGGGGAGAAGGGGAGGGAAAGCAGATTGTGGTGCTGCTGGTTTTTAACTCAGTCTGTGGATACAGGCCCAAATGCATGAGAGAGAATCCTATTGAGGTGGTTTTTTGTCGGTAGGAA
>NC_048412.1:20744749-20800627 GCF_013103735.1 Etheostoma cragini | reverse complement strand
ATATATATACATATATATGTGTGTTTCAGTGTATGTGTCAGTGTGTGTGTGTGTGTATGTATGTGTATATATATATATGTGTGTACCTAACAAGAACACAGAATTTGATTTCTTTATGTTTTCTTGAGGTACTCTAAGTTGGAAATACTGCAGTGACTAGGAGCCCTCGTTTATGATCAACAAATAATGCCCAACATCCATAATGTATCCATACAAATTGGAAGGCATGTTAGTCAGCATGTAAAACCTAAAGTCTCATTATGTTCTGCAAGTGCAGTTTGAAGTCAAATGTATGGTAAACAGTATATGACATGATGCACAGTGTCACACATTGAATTTAGCTGAAGTTGTCTCACCCTCTGCTACCTCAATTCTGTCGTCTAATTTTCCATACTCCCATCATCCATGCTTCTCCCCAATCCCTTTCCATATTCCTACTTCTCACTGTGAGGCACCTTCCATTTTCCCGCCCTAATCCAACCGATCCAAGCCGAGGCTCTGATCCTGACTGCCGAGGAGAGGTTAGGATTTAGGTCACAGCATCTCACTCCTCTAATTAGATGCTGTGAGTGTATGCATGTCGGTGTATGTATGTGTGTCTGTGTATGCGTCTGCACGCTGGATGCTCTTAATCCGTAGGTGGCCTCTATGGTAATAGAGTCCTGGGAAGACGCGTTAACCCGCATTTCTGTTACTCACCACATGTTATTAAAATGTGTCTGACGTCAGTACTTGAAGTGACGACGAGGAGAATACTCAGTGATGAAGATGCCAAGGCAAAATGTACCCCAAGGGTGAAAGAGCGGGTCAGATTCAGCTATAAAAGATGCATGTGAAGCATTAGCATTCCCAAAGAACGAGCTTCAGTTGAGAAGGCACTTTGGCCTATGCACGCCCTGCGATGCAAGCAGGTTAGGATTCAGCCCATCAGTGAGATGTAATTTCAACTTCTCTGTTGAAGTATATGGCATTTAAGGGGAAGAAGCGCTTCACCTTGCTCTTCAAAGCCCTGGGGTTTTGTTCCATGCTCTTTCGGAGATGTATCCATGTAGGGGGCAAGGAACGACATTCCTGCCTCTGCAGTTTTAATGTCTACTGATGTTTTTGTTTATCTCAAGATGTGTGTATGCGTTAACGTTAACAAGAAATTGACATATTCTTAAAAAAAGCCTTTGTGAGTCATTTTGAAATTTTATACCCAGAAATCTATTGTGCATCATCTCAGCGGGGTGCATGTGAAAGGCAAGGGGATAAACAATCAGTCTGCACTGGGAGGTGAGAGGATGAAAATGAAGGATCATAGTGTGTGTGTGTGTGTGTGTGTGTGTGTGTGTATGTGCGCGTGTGTGTGTGTGTGTGTGTGTGTGTGTGTGTGTGTGTGTGTGTGTGTGTGTGTGTGTGTGTGTGTGTGTGTGTCTATGCAAACCAGGATCTGTGCGTGGGAGAGCGAGTCAAAGAAAGGAAGAGTAGTGCGGGGCTAGTCTTAATTATGTTTTCAGGAGGCTCTTAAAAGGTCACGGCACGCCTCTGCGCCCCCTCACCAACACCACGCCCCGCCAAAAATTCACTTTCCCCCTTCCCTCCCTTCTTGCTCTCCCTCTCTCACCTCCCCGTTGAGATCTATCCAGTCATCAGCCCCCCATCTGTGCACATTAGCCATTCATGAACACACTCATTAGGGTGGGAGTTTGAAGCGATTGTGTTCACTAGTCTGTGGCTGGAGCGTGGCGATTAATATTTCAGCGTCTCCCGTCGAGGAGCTGAGAGCAAGTTTGGCCCTCTTAGGCTAGAGAGAGAGAGAGAGAGAGAAAGGGAGAAAGAGTGCGCTTCACCCATCCTGTTTCTCCCCTACAACCCCAACAAGCCTTCCTACTCCCCCCTTCCCCTCTCTGACAGTCTCTACAACTTACAGTACGTTGCCCCCCTATTTCCATTTATTGCACACACACACACACCCACACACACACACACACACGATTTGGATACACATTTTTACACACACACATACACACACACACACACACACACACAAAAGACCCTAACTGAAACTGACTTAATTGGGCTCTTTTTGTCTCAGAAAACAGAGAAGAAGTGGAAGGAATGAGGGAGGGAGGAGGGGAAAATCTTGTCTTTCCTTGTCCCCCATCTCTTCATTCCTCTCAGTTGGCCAGGGTTTAATTTATTTTTACGCTATATTCATCTTCTATCCTAATGCAGTCACACTGATTTGGTCAAGTTTGGGTCTGGATGGATAAGGTTTAGGTGAGTGGCAGGTGGTGCTCAACCGTTAAAAACCTCATGGAGTTCATTCAGAACAAATTGATACTCTCCCTCATTCATACTTTATACTGGTACTTAAAGTATGAGAATTGAAGGCAGCCAAGAGCATCATGGGTTATCATGCAGTCAATATTTGAGGCGCTGTTCCTGAATACAGAACACACTTTGACCCTGTCGGAGGTGAGCTCGCTTCTCTTTGATTTCACAAGCAGCCTTCTTCTTAGGCCATGTCCACACGAACATGGATTCATTTTCAAACACATTTTTCTCTCCATATGAATCTACACCAAGGCAGCATTTTGAGCACCAACAGTTGATCTCTTTAGAAAAAAGAAAAGGAAAGATTTGAAAATGCTGGTTCAGTCATTTGTACCAAACATTTAAAGAAAAAGAAAAGTCAGCTATGCATTCTCATTTATTCTCATGCATGTTCATTAATTTGTAATTTACATTTTACAATGATATATGAATGCCACTGTTCAAACTTATTAGTTTGTAAGGAGAATCTTGAGTAATGCCATCATTGAATCCCCACTTGAGACCACTTTCTTCCTTATTTCTGAGGCCATGAATGCTATTATGGATGAATTTAAAAATACAGTTTCTCAGTTTTTTTCCCTTCCATCTTAATCAAAGTGAGACACACCTGAAGAGGAAGTGGATACATCTGAAAAACGTCATGGATGCTCATAAATGCTACCTATTAACTAAGGTCAATAGTACTTAGTTAGATGAAAGAAAATAATTTTATTCTAAAACTATTTAATACAAATTGACAATTTAATCAAATTTTTTAAACTTCTAATCACAGAGACATTTGTAAGCTAAGAAGTTTGAATAATTTGATTAAATTGTCAATTTATATTAAATAGTTTTAGAATAAAATTATTTTCTTTCATCTTAGTGTGGCAGCCCACAAGTACAGTTGACCTTGGCTGTGTTGGCGAAGCTTGATAAGGTGTAAATCTTGCATTAGTGTTTTCAACAGCTCCGTTAACAGGTAGCGTTTATTGCTCTCATTCGCAATCAAATCACTACTTTATAGTCTGACAACAGAAACTAAAAGATATAGCATTGACAACATCCCTAGTGTGTTGTTGGTGACAGTGGAACACAAAATAAGGGGCCGGAGAGTGTGTGAGGTGGCTGAGAGGAGCGTTGCTATGCATTGTTTTGAACTATCCAACCAATCCTACAAATTTAGTGATAAGTAAGCGGCACTTTCAAATGTGCGTTCTTTATTGGGGGACATAAATCAAAATGTGATCACAAATAGTGAAACAGCTTGCAGTATGTTATAATATAAATAACCATGCAGGCTATACAGACGAATGGTTGCAGTTGTGTACTTTGTTATACAGCCGGATTGTATGCAGAAGAAGCACATTGAAGGATAGAGAAGGTCAAGGCTGGTTAGGAAGACACACAGTTTCAGCAGGAACTGCTTTCATACAGCCTTGAATTAGTCTACCACTCTTTCAAGTGGGCCCCCACATTCAAGACCCTCTCCTTTGTTCCCCTAATTCACCCACCTCTGCCCTCTGCAGACACACCGACCCCCCCCCCCCACCCACCCAACTCCCGGCTTTTCATTCTAAGCATGCCATTCTCCATCTTCTTCTCCGTATAGGTGTGCGAATAAGTGGGAGTCTATAGACTGTGCATAAGTAAGTGGGAGTCGGCATCCTGAAGTGTTGCATGTGGGTAGGCATTCCTAGGAAGCAGTGGTTGGTGCGGCGTGCACACTGATGGCTAATGAAGTTCCTCTGCACCTCATAGCCCTATTAAACCACTGCCCCCTACCTCTACCCACTTCACCCCCCACCTCTTGCCTTGTTTCTCCCTGAGGGAGAGAGTTGGCAGGGAGCAAGCTGGCTGCTATGGCAACAACAAGGAACCCTCCCTCTCCCACAGGTCTCCTTAGCAACTGGTAGCTTGGCATTGCAGTAATGAGTGTGCCCGGTGTGCCAGGCTTTGTGTCATGTTGGCGTGTGTGTGCAATGTGTGTGACTGAGTGAGTTTGTGTGTGTGTACACAGGTGTGTGTATGTGTGGTGGTTGTTTGTTATAGTTTGCCAATTTAGGTGAGAGTTAAAATGTGTGATAATAAAGAGATGTGGATCCATTACTTGGTGATGCTCCAAAAGAATTGTGAAGCTTATTTTATTCAAATTTAACCAGGACTTGACTAACTCTACTTGTGTGTGCGTGCGTGTGCGTGTGTTTCTGTCTATTTGTGCATTATTTTTGCTTCATTGTGATTGCAGTCATTCTTCTCTGTACTGTAAAAACTGAAGCAATTAAAGGACGATCCGATGAATTTTGCATGGCTGCCTATGAGTTTCCTGCTCTGCTGAAATTAAATTAAACACTGATGTTTATTAAAGTGTGATCAGAGGTGTGCACTGACCTTTAGAATGGGGGAAATGAGATTCTCATTGTTATGAATGAGATTATGTGGAGGCCGAATGTGAAAAAAGCCTGGGCCTGCATCGATTCCATCGTTGGCCAATAGTTTCTTTTTATATAGCAAAGGGAGGTTTCAATATAATCAAATCCACACTGTGCCTTTTTGCTATTAAATGGACTGATACAGAAATATAGACACACAGCCGCTCACATAAATGCAGATTGACTCGTGCATGCTTGCACACACGCATATCATGCAGATCTTGTAAAAAGAGCCGTAAAAAGCCTCTCCAGAAACGTGTTGGTCTTTAACAAAAGCATGGCAAGCCCAGTGGAAAATGTTAGTTTACTCCCTAGACAAGGTGTGAAGTGCGAGCAGGCGGCCGGCCCCACAGGTGGCGCAGCCCAAACACCTGTTGTGTGAATCCTCAGTGGGAGGGCGCGAGCTCTGCCTACCTTGCATGTCCCAGTGGAAAAACCACACCCATGCTATCCTGTGGCACGTGCTCATTCGTGTGCTCACACCCACTCTGAGGCTCCCCCGTTTTGTGCGTGGGCATCAGACGTGATGCCCAGATTGTGTCCCCATTTGCGCCCACCGGAAACACTCAGCTGTCCCTGGCAGTAGGCGAGCGGATTTTCCGATCCCCTGTCCAGGTCTCAGATGCTCTACTAATCTGTCAGCATCTATTTTTACCCACCAAAGCTGTGGCAGCCCTTCTCTATCCCACACCCTGCCACCCCATTGCCAACTCTTTCCTTGGCGCCAGGGTGGGCACGGCTGATGACTTGCCAGCCATTGGATGTAATTAGTGCACAGTCAGGCCGGAATCCCCTACCAACACCATTACACCCCTCTCCACAACCCCTTTCTGATCTGAGGCAACCAGACACACTACCACACACTTGCTTTCCATTTTAAGCCTTTTTATAAATGGCACTCCTGCAGTGTTGTGGAATAATAGGGTCGAATACAGAGCACCTTTCACAGTGCTTGAATCACTCTACTGTGCAAACTCAGTCTATTCAAGTGCAATGGCAGCCAAGGGAATGCACATTTGAATTGTCGGCTACCTGTTCAGATTTTGTGTTGAGATTAAGTGAAAGTTCTGTCCATAATAGGACAGCTGTTGGTGAAAAGTCCTTGAGTTACTCTGGCTCACTTTAGTTTTTTATTCCATAATGATTTCAGAAGAAATGAGAGATGGAGGTTTTTGACTCTTTCCAGTAGATCATATTTATTCAACAAGAAATTAGAAATGCTAGCCAATCTTCGAGACCTCACAGTGATACACTGAGATAGATGCAATTCGTTATCCCAGGTTAATTTCTTCCCCAACAAGGGCAGGAATGTGCCTCACATACCAATGCAGTCGTGACCACTGCCGTGGAGGCGATGATGGCATGTGGCAGAGAAGTAACTGTTTCTCACCTCCTTATAAAAGAGACTCCTTTTTAATCTTTTCAATTTGATTGCATTCCAGAAACAGGCCTGTCTGGCCATCTGTCTCTCTTAAAGAAGCCTCCTAAAGGGATTTTAATCATCTGACTCTGGGCTTCTCAGGCAAATAGCTACTTCTCTCTTTCTCTCTCGCACACACACACACACTCGCTCTCTCTCTCAAGCACATACACACAATTTCCCATTTTCTTTCTTGTACTCACTGTCATAGTCTCACTTGTCTTCTCTTACTCTCTGATATCGTCTTAGCTCCATTGTGCCAAATCTGTGCAGCCACTAGGCCCTTTAGTCCCTCTTCAAGTCCCCCTCAGACACATAAAATTCCCCCAACCCTGTCCCTATTAATCCACATGGCTCTAAATTCTTTATTTTCCTTCAAAGGGACAACGCGAGCCGTGACATCAATCATGGAAAGCGAATATTTAGCCGGCGCTAATTTCCACCAATAGCCTGGAGACAGGCTTAGCTGACAAAACTCATTCCTGTGCTGAACAAAACTGCTTGTGTTGGAACCTCCCCTCCCCCTGATCCCTCCTGCTTTCTGCACAGGCAAAAACAGCATCACAATAAACACAGTTAGTGCGTCTGTTACTCCCCCTTGATTTAGGCTTATCAAATGAATGTGCACCATAGAGGGATACCCTTTGACAATACATAATGGCTCCAGTCTGCATGAAATGGTTTGGTAATACCAGTCGAGTGTGGCAAACGGCTTTACCCGGTGCCACTACAAGAACAGCTGCTGTGTTCTTAGCTGGGCAAGCGCACCACGCTGCTTCACCCTTGAGGTTGTTTGAATCGGGTGAGTGGTTTCTTTTTGCTGGTTCCCAGACCCCACTCACAGTCCTTAGTTCGTCACTCTGTTCTGTTTGAATGAGTGCACATTTGCCACAAGATGGTTCCTATAAACCGTTTGACCTGTTTCCTCGCCCTTCGGTGTGTGAGCATGTGTGTGGGTGTGTGAGCGGGAAAAACCCTGAGTGGGTTGTGATGGGGAACTAAAGGGGGATGCGGCAAGTGGGGGGTATTTGAGGGCACCCCTTTGTGTGGCATGGAGGGGCCCCTTGCGGTACCTCTATATTCCCACCCTTTACCCCCAGGCCCCTCCACCTCCTGCTGTACCCCCCACCACAGGTTATCCTAGATGAACCATTGAGCACAACATAACAGCCCCTGCCCCCATACTCATATTATCCCAGTACTACTGCTTGACTGACATCTTGGGAGAGGCAACAGAGGGACACGTCGGGCACCAAGCCAAGTTGCACAAGTGGGCACAGTCACCTAACTGACAAGCCTGTTGCAGTTTTGACATTGTTGTGTGAGCATTGGGGATATGGCATACTAAGCACCCATATTAGCCTCATAATGCAGGTGGATTGTGTAGT
Source organism: Etheostoma cragini (assembly GCF_013103735.1). NCBI lineage: Eukaryota > Metazoa > Chordata > Actinopteri > Perciformes > Percidae > Etheostoma > Etheostoma cragini. Next base: position 20,793,089 of record NC_048412.1, on the reverse strand, counting down.
TGGTCAGGCCTTGATGTGTGCTAAGCCTCAGCACTGATAGTCATTAAATTTCATTGATTCCAAAGGCCTCTTCATTCCCTGAATCAAAACTGAGTTTGCATGGAAAAAGGGAGGTTTTTTTTAGTACTATTGATTGATGCTATTGGTATTGTAAGATTTCCAGAAGCCAAATGAAGAAATTCTAGTCTTAGTCCACTTGTGTGTTGTGGAAAAAAGAGTCATCATGTCAGATTTGTTCAAAAAGAGCCTTAGCTTTTAGTTGGAGGACAAAGAGAGCTGACGTGCAACTTGGTAGCTATTTTCTAAATAAGCTATTAGGATTTTTAGGCCTTAATGAGAGTTGAACCCAAGCTCATTGTTATCCTGCAACCAATAGAACCTTCTCCACCTTAATTGGCTTTGATTTGTCCATAAACTCTTACCCTTATCCTCTTTTACTTTATGTCCAAATTAACCCCTTTTAGCCTGATTGATTTTGTAGACTGACGATGATGTGGATATCCCTGATAAAAAAACAAAGGAGTCACATCACTACTTATGACTCTGTCTGTTCTTTTCAGTATTATGGGACCAGGCAGTGCATCTCTCTGTATAAGCCCAGCCACTGCTTCATTCATTATTTAGAGCAATCTCTACTAGGCCCATTGTATTAAAGGGGTATGATTTGAATAGGAAGCAGCCTCCTGGACCCAGGCGTGTGATGTGTGTGTTCTGTCATTGTATGTTTCTGTGGGCTTCATCCGTCTGCCTTAGCAAGCCAGGGGGCTGAAAGAGAATTTCCATTTTATGAATATTTAATACATAATAAAGTTTTCAATTTTATTCTATTCAATCCGTAGGGGTAAAAATGTGGCAAAGCCAACCCTCAAGGACAGAACACAGAGTAAAGGTAGTTATTTTGATGGAGGCATCAAAAATGTGGTTAACATCAGATCACCGCCTCCAAAATCTACTAAAATTCACAAACATTAGGACTAGTTTAATACCACATCCTATAAGGGGTTTACAGTGTTCCTTTTTCCCACATTTCAAACATCCCTTATGCTGTATTACTATTGGATCATAGCATATCCGGGCAGCCTGCTGTGTCCGTGGTGACCTGGCATGGCTCTGTGTGAGACACCCAGCTGGGAGTGCCCTTGGGATTAGCCCAGGATTGTCTGGGATTACTCGGGGATGGAGGGGATTAGCAGTGACTGCTTGTTTCGGGGGCGTGAGGGCCATAGGCCGGCCAAATTGCCCCTGACTCAGACTAAGGGAACAGCAGGTGGACAGAACCACACCCACAGTGAAACCACCTGCAACCTGGGCTATTCTTAGATCCTAAAACACACAAACAGGATGACAGAGAAAAACATGTGGTGGAAAACTACACAATGGGATGCCAGCAACTAGTGATGATGATGACGATGATGCCATGCCTGGCCACAGTCCGAAATCTCTCAAATCTCTCTAGCAGGTGGATTCATCAGATAAAGAGGGTTTGGGATGATGACAAATCCATCCAAGTTCAATGAGGCTGCTCTTCCCTCATACAGGGATAAATCGCGATTTGAATCAGACAGGTCACACAGAGTTGCAGCATGAAGTGGTTCAGCTCTCTGAAAGACGCCCCATTTACAACCAGCCGTCGTGGAATGGCATGAAAGCTTACATAGGTTTTAATTCAGGCATGCACAGGACTGGATGGGGATGATTTGGGGTGGTTTGATAGGTGGATGATCCAGCCATGGTGAGACAGGGAGTTGGTGCGGCACGTAGAGAAGCCGTCAGAAGCAGGGAGCGGGCATCCCCTGCGGACCTGCACTACCAAGATGAAAGGCTGTTTAGTGTTGGAGCAGCAGCATCAAACAACCGCCTCCTCTTGCATCCTTTACCCCATCCCCCACTCTCCCTCCATCTCTTTTTCACTCTCTTGACTCTTACCACTATATGATATAGTTCTGCCATGGCACGTTTACCAGGTTGTCATGGTTACCCAATGCCGGAGGTGTCACATTGAGATAACCCAAGGAGGCATTCACAGATCACATGAATTCACTTCGCCTCCCATTTATGTGTTCTGCGCCGCAATTTGATTCATTTGTTTCCCTGCCGTGCAATTCAGTGTGAATACAAATAATCCGCAACATAATGGAGATGGTGGGAGTGTGAGTACCCCTCGATCTGAAACAATCTGTTGTCCCAGTATATTTTCCTAAACCACAGGAGATGCTTTTGATTTGATATTTTCCTGCATGAGCATCAAAATGCCTCACACACAACAAAAAGCAGAATTGCAATGAAAGACTCTGTTGCACTCCAGGAACCTTCATCATTCAGTAAACCCTTGAGATGTAAATGATAATAAAAAAACTATATCCTATAAATTACTGAGTCAGTGACTGTACATGCAGGTGTAGAGGATAATGGGAAAGTAATTGGTGACACACTGTGTAATTGAAGACACAGAGATTGAAAGCAGAAGTGGAAAATACTGTTGTGTGCAAAGAAGTGTGCGAAATAAGAAAAATACAAAATATGTAGTACTCATTGGCAAAAGAGAAAGAGGGATTGTGATAAAGACAGAACAAGGGAGGGGAAGGGAGATAGGCAGTGAAGGTAGATGTCAGAGGGTAGGATACATCCATTAGCCTTCCTTGCTCCCGGCTCAATCTTCCGTTACATCCCCCAATTCAAGCTTTGAATGCAAAAGAGACAGGGCTGGCACTAAGCCAGACTGGCACCAACTTCAAACATACAGTACGCCCAACCACAGCAGCTTACATCAGCCCAGCTAAAAGAAAAAGTAGAGGAGGACAGATGGATTGATGGAAATGAAAGTGGGAGGATTGATGTGCATAAGGAGAGTGTCTCAAGACTGAGTCTCAGGTCGTTTCAGGTTGGTTGAGACTGACAGGGTCATGCTCCGTGCCAGCTGTAGCTGTCTGTCTTCCGAACATGTTTGTGTTTTTGAATGTGCCTCAATGTTCTGACTTTGGTTGCCACTGGTTGCATAGATGGTTGTGTATCTACTTCTGTGTGTTTTGTGTATAATCATAGATGGGGAGCGACCTGATAAATTGGTTCATTTTTCTTTGTCTGAGCATGTATAGGCTAAATGATTTTTAAGTAGGTTTATCCTCATTGTTGATTTCAACACTTTTTTAATTCTGGAACATTTTATATGAATCTTGTGCACTCATAACTAATGTACAAATGATAAACGATGTGATACACATATTACAATTTAAATACATCTCTTTTTGACTGTGTGTTTGTCTCATCTCTCTGCAGAACTCCATCCGACACAACCTATCCCTCCACACACGTTTTATCAGGGTGCAGAATGAGGGAACAGGGAAGAGTTCCTGGTGGATGCTGAACCCAGATGGAGGAAAGATGGGAAAATCTCCCCGACGGCGAGCGGTCTCCATGGACAACAGCACTAAATACCTAAAAAGCAAAGGCCGCGTCAGAGGCAAGAGGGTCGGTCGTCCTGGAATAGGAGCAGGCTCTGTTGTGGTTGGGCTCCAGGGCTCCCCTGACCAAGGCAGCCCACCACGGAAAGGACTTGCAGGAACTGGAAGTGCATCTGGGACAGATGGAGAGTTTGATGCTTGGACAGACCTCCATTCCAGGGCTAGTTCATCAGCTTCCACATTGAGTGGGCGTCTGTCACCCATTCTCGCAGAGGGAGAGCCAGAGGAACCTGAAGAGGGGGGCCTGTCTTGTTCCACCTCCCCCAACCTCTACCCGTCACCGACCAGTGCACGCTCGCCACCCATGGGGGCAGGGAATCTCTGTCCTCCCCTCGAGCAGCTGCCTCAGCTGGCTAACCTGACAGGTGCCATCAGCCTGGATGAGAAGCTGATGGAGGATAGTTATCATCACCATCACCCACCGCAGCCACAACACCAGCAGCATCCAACAGTTGGCAGACATAAGCACCAAACCCCTGTCTACCACTACAGTTCTGGAGTGAAGGGGCAGAGCCCCTATGGTGCAGGCGTCTATGGTGCAACAGGCATGGGGATGCTACGCCACCACTCACCCATGCAGACCATTCAGGAGAACAAGCCAGCAAGTTTCTCTGGAACCATGCGGGCATACTCCAGCACGAATGCCCTCCAGAGTCTGCTAACAGGGGGTCCAGCTAGGCAGCAATACTGTTCCAAGGACATGATGCTGGGACAGGAGAGGGAAAGCCATCCTATGATGGGTCAAGCTAGTAATGGAGTAGGGTCCAATCATCACAGCCACCATCCTGGCCACCACAATGGCCACAGACACAATGGACCTCATAGTCACAGCACAGCTCATAGCCATAACAGAACTCACAGCCATACTAGTCATAATCACAACAATGTCACCAACCACAACCACAACTCACCTCACAGCCTCACTCACAACGGTCACAACCTCAGCCAGAGCCATAATCACACACCACCCCGGGCTGTGGCCCTCATTCCACGCGGCAACAGCAATCAGCTGCAGACCTACAACCACAAAGCTCCCTACCTGTACAGCCCCCCATCACATGCACATCTCCCTGCTTCCACCACCCTGCCCCCAAACCCAGCAGGAATGCTTGGCATGCCTAAGGACTCTTGCCATGTGGCCACTGCCCCACACCCCCGTCACAACCATTACCCCGACCCACAACACCAAGGCATGACTAACGGACCCTACCACCATGGCCAGGGGATGGGGAATGGTAGTGTTGGTAGCAACTACCATGGCTATCACCAACCTCACCCCCATGAGAGACTACCAGCTGACCTGGACATTGACATGTTCCACGGTAGCTTGGACTGCGATGTGGAGTCCATCCTCCTCCATGACATTATGGACTCTGGGGAGGAAATGGACTTTAACTTTGACTGCTCCCTAGCCCAGGGGGTGGGCATTGGCATGGGCATGGGCATGGGTGTGACCATGGGCATGGGAATGGGAATGAGCAGTCTGAATGGTCCACAGCAAGCTCATAGCAACCAGAGCTGGGTGCCTGGCTGAAGTCTAGGACAACACGTCTTATCCTCTGAACTAAAAGAACTACCCTACCCATAAAGCACTGTGCTCAACTGTGACATTCCTGACTTGACACAGAGACTATAGGACCAACAGTCATGTCCCGTTTGTTGTCTTGACTATTCTTCTCTCACCCTATCCTCTTTTGATTCCCCCCCCCCCCCCCCCGAGAGCTAGTTCATGTCATATTAGGTTTTTCTTCATATTAGCTATTCTGTGATGACAATCTCTCAGCTGTACTTGCCCAACATCGCTTCTCATCTACCATGAGAAATGAACTCTCAATGCACTTTATTGCAAGTGGGTCACATCTTGCAGTGTGACACGTTCACAGAGCAGCTCAGGCAGAGCTTGACATATTTTGTAGGTTGGCTGCTGTGTTTGACGGCAACAAATGAGTAAATTACAAGCTCCGTTGATAGTTAAAGTGTCACATATTGGCACTGGATTCAAATTTGCCTCCTTTTCTAATATGCTGTCATTGTTAGTGGTGGGGACAATCTTCTTTGTTTTCTAAAAGATTTGTAGTTGCTTTGTGATGAGATCCTAGTTTTTTTTAAGCTTTAGCTCAACATTTAAGAGACTGCCAATTTCTTATCATCACTCAATGAACCTAATTTAAAATATGAATGAATACAATATTGTTAAACATAACCCTGGGTTACTGGGTTGAATGTATTTATGCAGAATATTTAAATAGAGACCTGATCTGAAACCAGTTTATCATTTTAATGTCAATGACTCACATTCTCATCAGATCCAATTAATTATCTTACACCAGCAATCCTGTTATGTAAAGCTACATGTATTTAGTCCTTGGTGCTTTGACTTTTCTAGTGGATGTAACATTTTGTCACTGCCCTTTTGCCTTCTGTTAGAGAACATTGTCACTACATCATTAAATGGATTCTATCATTACTGGCTAGCAATTTGGTGAATTAAAATACCGAATCACCTTGTCTCACCTGGGCTTCTTTTGCCAGTTTCTCTCTCTCTCTCTCTCTCTCTCTCTCTCTCTCTCTCTCTCTCTCTCTCTCTTTCTCTCTCTCTCTCTCTCTCTCTCTCTCTCTCTCTCTCTCGCGCTCTCTGCCTGCCAGTGGAGACAAAGTGACCATTCCTCACACTGAGCCATTAATGTGGCTTGATTGAAATTCAGCATCTTGCTTTTAATCTCCAAAGTGATGCGGCAGCGATGCGTCATTATTGAGAACCTAACGCGTTGTCCTCCCATCTCTCAACCTGGCCATCCGGGCAGCCACTCGCCCCTCCGACTTAATGTGCCAAGAAAGCAAGACAAAACTGTGATTAACGCCAAGTCACTCTGCCTGCTGTCCTGCTCTGAGAAGAGCCAATGTCACTGTCCACTTGCTTGCTCACAGAGGGTACAAAAAGGAAAATATGGAGACAAGGATAGAACAAAAGTCTGTTGTTGCAGTGGGATCAATCATCAGCCTCAGTTTCCATACACTTTGGGTGTGTGTGTGTGTGTCTGAAAACCGGTAGTGTAATCGTGTTGTAAATCATTTCCAATCTCTGTATTTTGTATTCCCCTGTGCCCATGTTTTTCAGAGCTTATACCCTAAGCTTCATATACTCAAAAAGGTGCAAAGCAAGGGATTTAAGGAGAAAACAATCAGCCAATTTGAGTGGCATGAGTCCATGTCAAACAGGTTTGTAATGCCCCACAGCCATCCACGTCCACTTTTGTGTGTTTATTCTGTTGTCTTGTAGTTGTTGTTGTTGTATTGCTCAAATTCTAAGGACCAACAAGGACAGTGCTGGAAAACCCATAGTAAAAGGAGTGAATTAAATGGTGAAATGATGTTGGCAGTGCAGTATGACCTTCCTATGCTCCAATAGGCCTACCTTACACCCCTCCCACACGTGCTCTGCCCTATTGTCTGCATTTGTGAGACGGGGAGCCTGAAGCTTGTTTCCCACTGGCCTTGAAAGAGAAAAAAAACCCCTTTTCTGTTGTTCCAAGTATCACACACAAAGGAAAAGATGGGGGGTAAGGGCGGGGTGGGGGTTATTGTTACAACCAAAGGTCAAGCACGGCACAGACTATCAGACCCATTACTGCGGTAAATACCTTTATTTCAGGGCTTTTAGTCGCGGTGGTTTGAGCTAATCTTTGTGTGGAAAATGCGTGGAATTTCCTAAGCAAATGTCGCACAAAGCATTTATGTTATGACCTATGCTATAGACATTTAACAATGCCCTGCTATTGGAATGAGAGCTATATATGATGTCTAATTTTCCTATATTTATTTATGAAAGAGATTGTTTTTGTCACTCCTAAATGTGGTAGTTGTTTGAGTCAACTCCTATACCCCTCCTCTTTTTCTTCTTCTGTTTATTAAGATGTCACTCTCCCTTTGCCCCTTTTCCTGACTTTTATTTTGTACAAAATCTATATATTAAGAATATTGTATAATAGTTTTTAAAATCTCAAACTAATATCAGTTTTGTTGTCTATTTCTTTTTTTAAGAGAATGTATCTCATCATCTGGTGACTGTTAAATAAATTAAATTAAAAATAAATATGAATCTGACCAGATTTGTTTTTGTTCATGAAAACACAACAAATTGACCTTTTCCTTACAATTCAGAGTCTGAAGTGGATTGTCCTGAGCCCACTTGTGCTTGCCAGTTGCTGTTTCTCTAATGTGGTCGTGTACACTATCAGACAAGATGAATCAATGTGGGTTGCTTGTTAATTTATTTCTTTAGTGTGTCTTTGTTTCATTTTAGTAATATAGCTCCTTTCACACATGCAGACAACCCCTCTTGGCAGTCGTGTTTGACCAGGACACCAAGTCGCTGAGTGGGAGGGAGAAAGAGTGGGCTGTATGAATGAAAATGGGAAAAATGTACCTTCACATATGTCGAGAAGCATCAGTGCTAGAAACTGCATGAGAGAGAAATAGGGTGAATTTTTCTGTTTGTGTGTGAGAGAGTTCCTGACGGACAGAGTTGGCAGGATTGGAGTAATAGGTGTGTGTGTGTGTGTGTGCGTCTCTCTCTCTCTCTTTCTCTCTCTCTCCCTCTTTCTCTCTCTCTCTCTCTCTCTCCCTCTTTCTCTCTCTCTCTCTCTCTCTCTCTCTCTCTCTCTCTCTCTCTCTCTCTCTCTCTCTCTCTCTCTCTCTCTCTCTGTCTCTCTGTCTCTGTGTGTGTCTGTCTCTCTGTGTGTGTGTCTGTGTCATAGCGCTTGTTATGGCCCATGAAGCGGTATAGGTTGGCCACAGCTGTCCTGGTCCCATTGGAGGCGTTTTCACAGGAGGAGTGTGCAGCGCTACAGCGCCATACTGCCAGGCCCCAGGGGAGCCCCCGCCTCTTCACTCACTCAGACATTTGCACAGACACAGAAACACACATTCACACACATACATTTGAAAATACCGCAAATTCACACATTTACACAAAGAAGCACACAGCGCAGTTATGAAACCATACGCACCAACCCGCACACTCAGTCATTTCTCACTTAGATGTACAGTTTTAATTGACTCCACTTGGCAAATCCTCCCTGCAGGGAAAGAGAAAGATGTAGGTGTGGAGGGAGGAAGATAGGCATATATTTAAAGGTAAAGGTGTCCAACACAAAAAAACATACTTAAAACGTGTTTTTTGTATTTAAAAAAAAAAATGTAGGGTACTGATGAGCTCAAACATTGCCAAGTAAGTTAACAAGATGTTTTATAATTTTACAATTGGACCAAAGTGAGTGTGATTGAGTGTAACTGAGACTGAGAGCCTGGCATGCGGCCAAAGTCTCACTCTTTGCTGCCCATCTCCTGAGAGACACAGCGGCTGAGGTAGACAGAAAGGCAGTCCACTCCAGGTGCTGCGCCTCAGGGAGGTTCTGCTCTTCTGTTCCTCATTATCAGAGAGAGAGAGAAGCTGTGTTACAGTGTCATTATTCATCTACTCAAGCATCTGGGAGCAGGTCCTTTCTTACTTGGCCCAGTGATATTGTTGTAGAGACCGCCCTTGGAGGTAAAGGCTGGCTGGGGATACTGCTAACTGCTAACAGACAGACCCACCCAGGCAACGCTCCAGGGTGCTGATGTCCTTCAGTGCTTATGAGAATTCAGCATTTCGCACTTTCAGGCTGTGCCGACGTGAAAAAACGCTATATTTCAACAATTCATCACATAGCAAATTAATCCACCAATATGGAAGGGTGGAGTTTGATGTAATGGAGACTTTTTCTAAGCAACTGCAGCAACTGTAAAAAATAAATTAAATGAACAATTACTATACCACCAATAGCATAACATCATCAAAATTAAATCTATCAACAACGACTTTTTAAAATGTAACCAAGCTCCACAGATGCAATCAAACTGTGATCCGTGTCTTAAAACAACATTTTACAGCTTTAGTGTGTATACTTTCTGTTGCCCCATGAGGAATTTTAAGTAATGAACTGTCCGTGGGTCCATGTGATACAAGCCTTCCATGACTGCACACCGCCCCACCCCTCCACCACGCAGTTGCGAGTAGCCAAGGAGAACTGTCTAAAATCTGTCTTAAATCAAAAAGGTTGGTGTAACATGATCTTGATTTTAGACAGGAAGAAAACAGAGAGTTTAAAATATTTCAAACAAGGAGGGATAAACATGGATTGGTAGATAAACGTTAACATGCGAAAATATCGCTTAGTGAAAATATTGGAAACGTTAGGCTGTAAATTTATTTTACTTCGATGTGTGGTGTTGTTGTGAGGATGCCAACTGGTCCGAATGATTGTCTATGACAGTGACTTCGTATGGGAAATGTGCTCAGAGAGGACACCAAAAGGCCACCAGGAGAGGTTTGCTGCTGGATGAGCTATTGAAGACCGAGGACAATTGAAGGCCACAGAGATTTAAAAGAATATAAATTGAGCACTCTGCTTGTATCTGCTCGCCAAGAGCAGTCTTTGTGCTCTGAATTTCCAAGATTGTATCTAAAGATACATGTTTTTGGCCTGAACCTTAAGTACCGTAAAAGCACTTAAGAGACAATCACAGTTCACAGGATCAAGGGTTTTCTTAACGAAGGGATGATCCATTGAGGGTTCAACTAAAAGTGAAATAATGTGACTGTTCTCTCAAAAAAATTACTGCATCAAACTGATCTTGAGGAAAGCCTGAGGGCCAAAACGCCATTTAAATGAAAGAGAAGTGCACATGAAGCCACAGTGTTTGACACTTTTTTCTTTCATATAGAGATTTGGGCAAACAATTCTAATTTGACAGATAATCGTCAATTATTGTATTACATTGTACAATTGTACACATTTTTAAAACTCTTTTTGCGGTCAAAAGAAGCACAGCATCAAGCGGATAGTCAAAATGTGTTGGGGTTGAGGTGAGGCACTTGGGTAGTGTTAGAAGAGCTTGTCAGAAAGGCCTCTGAGACTTTTCTGCTGAAAGTAGAGTTAAACGCTTTGGTACTGAACTCACAGACACCAGCAGCATAGCAAGACAACAGCATGGTAAAAACTGGCCTCACGGACAGATAGAAACATTTCTTTAAATGCAACAAATGACAACTATGTTCACATGTTTCGCTCTCTAAGAACTTGATATGAAGTGTTAAGAAAGTTGACACTATGGTACGAGATGTTATTTTCGTATAATTCTTTCCAGTTATTCAGACAAATCATGAAAGACTGCACAATTTTAAGTTTTAAGGCTGTATATACTAGACCACAGAAAGTTCTTTGCATCCCTTTACACAACTTGACTTTTCCTCACATTGATGTAAACAAACCTTAACAGCATCAGCAAACATTAATAACTTGGATTCATCATTCTTGTCTGGTGTTACAATCTGTATTAAAATACCTGTCAATCTATTTGGGAGTGATTGGAGTTTTCAGTCCTGTGTTTTTGGTGGTGAGGCTATACTTTCCTTTATTTTTGAGCCTTAATAATATCTACCAAACTGGCTTTCTCATAATAAATGTTTTGGGATATCAGTGAATCAACCATGCAATCAACGATTTCTTGTCAGCTCTAGCTGAAAAATAGGTTGAATAGCTTACAATGATAAATCAAGTCCAGTTTTTATGAAACAAGTCTAATAATCTGGTGCGTATGGTGCTTGATAACAGTATTTATCTTTAATATGAAACAAATGAGGTCTAATCATTTTAAAACAGGAGCTTGTGACTTTACTTATTTGTATTTGGCAGCGCAATGTGATGTTCACGAGCACACTTTGTAGTTGCTCGAAGGGTTGTATAAAGTAAGAAGTATATCAACTGCAGTTTGGATTCAAGCCAACTGTGATGCACACTGAGGCGATGCAGAAGGAGGGTAAAAAAAATAATTGTGGACACAGCTTGTCCAAGTCTTCATGGCATAGAAAGCTGGGAATCTACATTTGGGAGTCTACCTGATGCAAATGTTTAAGACCCAAGCCTCCAACTTGCTGGAGTGTCCCTGGACAAGACACTGAATCCCTGCACGCTTTAGTATCCCTACTCACTTTGACTAACCTCTCCAGGAGTGCTTAGGGGGAAGGATGGGCTCTCTGCTCGGAGAACGATAGAGGACACACAAAAAGCAGTCACAAAAGGGTACCCAACAGTTAGTTTTAGGCTGAGCTAAACTGTTGAGCAAAAGTAACACATGAAATCTGCCTCAGGATTGGTATGCAGCAGCAATAGATCGATCCATCACTAACCTGGTTTGTGAAGTTCTTCCTAAATTCTTAGTAACAACTATAGTTTGTAGTGATTTACTGCATTGGGATGCACCATTAAAACCTAAACGTCTTAGCTAGTGTAGACTTTGCATGTGTAAAATGATTGCTAAGCTCTGTGGTGCAATATAGCATTTGTAACACAACTGTCCAAAATAACAGCCAAGTGATACATTAAACTTAACTGACTTTATTTAATTTGTAGGTTATGTGCAAACATGAAGAAATGTGTGCGTTCCAGTCGAGTCAGTAATATTAATTTAGAATTTAGGAGAAATAATTCATTATCCTAACCTACATTACATGCTAACGTTAGAGTCATGATAGTTTTTTTATTTTTGTGAAATTTAGGCTTGTTCAAATTCTTTTCAGTTTATACCCTTATTAAACAGCAACATCAAGTCATATACTGTCAACCATGTTCCATTACTTCATATCTTTATCTAAGTAGTTCATGTGCTAGCAAGCTAACATTAGCTATATCATTTGGTTCTTTTGGTTATGTTGCCTGTTACACATGGCAGTTACTGGGTTTAGTTTATGTGGCGCAACCCATTTTAATTTAACATGAATATCTATTTAGTAAAAACTTAGCTACCATCCTGCCACCAGCAGTTGGTTCCAGTTGGCTGGTGCTTGTAGCAACAACTACAGTTCTATAATAGTTACTGCTCAACTTTTTGACAGATCTATGTCCAAGCAGATACTGACAGCTAGTAATAGACTGATTTCACACAATTTGCTGCCACTAAAAACTCAAAAGTCCAACTCGTTAACTTGAACCTTTATTGGAAATGTGTTGATTAGAAATGTATTTAGTTTGCTGCAGAAGACTGAACATGCAATATAACAATAACAACGCAATAATAACTAAGTTTGAACCTACAACAGTTAAATGGGCTGCGATAACAACGAGAGAAACTGTAAATTTCAACTAAAAGTTCTCTCAAAGCGCATGTCATTAATTATTTCTCAAAAAAAATGTAACCCCCAAAATGATCCAAACTCCAAAAATAAAACAGCTTACGTAATCAAGTCAAGCGTCCCTTGGGTATCCAGGACTACTGAGGTTTTCCTGATTAAAAGAAAATGACCCACCAGGAAATCCTCTTATCCTCTATTGGTCTTTTTCGTGCATTATTAAACCAATCACTGGCCTTAATGACTCCAAAACCCCCCCCCTCCTCCACCTCTTCCTCTTGTCCCCATTTCACCCTCTTCCAGTGCAGACAGACAAGACTGATCTAATCAGATCTTTTCTCTTCTCATCCGCCAATGATCTCCTCACCAGGAGTGGGCGAAGAGGAGAGGTGTGTGTCTGTGTGTGTGCACAGAGGGGAGGGGTTGACCTAAAGCGGCGATGACACAATTAATGTCAAATTAATGCTCCTCCTGAGCACAGACATCGCCTCACCTCCCTCTTGTATTTCTTCCTGCCCTCACCTCTAAACCTCTGTCTTCCTCTCCTCTCTTCCTCCTTTATTTCCCTCCCAAGACACATCCAGCCTGCCTCACCCATCCCTCCCTCCTCTCCTGCTTCTATCTAACCGCACACGGCCTAATCTCACATATGGAGGAGCTCATCTCAGCAGTGTGCTATAGCTACTGTGCAGCAAATAGCTTAGCTCGCTCGCACACAGAGTATGATGTGGAGTGCTAATAGGGGATAGGGGGGTGCGTTGAGAGGGATAGCGGAGCGGGGGCCTGATTGGTGTCTCTAATTATGGCTTGATACTAAAGAGTAATTAATGAGTTTGTGGCTGATGGCAGCAGCTTTGGAGCATCAGACTCCATCGCAGGAGATAAGAGCTGTTTGTGCTGAGGCAATGCAGGCTCCCACAGGACAGGCATACATACAGGCACACACATACACACACACGGAATGTGCTTACAATTACTAACAGTTTCTCTTTTTAATGAAATAGGCTACCCTGCTGAGGTGAATCAGGGTCAATAATGTATCTCACAATTTCTTTTATTAAACCAATCGAAGACAATGGAGATTTATAGCTGTTGACATTATATAGACTTTGGTAATAGCATTTGTCCTGTACATTCAGTATATTATTGACCAAATGTATTATTCAGTTAAAAAAAAAAAACTTCTTACAATTATGTTTTTAAAATGGCAAATACTTTTAGTTGCACTTTTATTGTATAAAGTAATTCCGTTAACTCAATGACTTCCACATACAGAGAAAGACTTAGACATGTAAGCTACACATACTGTTAAGGAAATACAACCACGCCCACATGCAACATACAATACAGTACTGGCGTAGTCAGGATTTTTTTGGAAATACAAAGTCTAAAAAATAAAGACTAATAATTAATATATTTTTAAACATTTAATGTATCCAGTCACAGCAACTGCTCAATCATATTGTATGTGAAAATGTATTTCCCAACATCCCAAGTAGTCCAAATTAAATATTTTGGATCTAAATGACTAGAATATGACTGGAAATGACAACAAATACAAACAAGTATCCAACAATTGGAATGTAATTTTCCCAGAATGTTCCAGATTTACATTTTCATTTCTAAAAGGGTCCCATTTTGGATTACACATTTACACACAGCTTGTCCATCTGTTCACACTAACTTAATGAGACATATAAAACCCCACAGTCCCATATGCAGTATTTTTATGCAATTCTTTACTTTACAACAAATCAGTTTTTAGTCTTACATAATTTTGCTGAGAAAAAAAGAAGACAAGTCATAAGTGTGAGCATGTTTTAAAGTTACATTAGAGCTACCTTTTCACAGTCAGAGGGCAGAAAATAGATTCCAAAACAAAGAATCAAGAAGACATACAGTACTATAGCAACAAAAATAAACATTTTTTAAATGCTGTTTCAAAATTTACTCATAACTTTTCAAAGACTTTACTGTAAAATGTAGTTATTAGTTTTCTTGTGCTACGTGAAATTGACATACTTTATGTGTTTAAATCAGTGTACTCCAACTTGTGCTTTTGCGATATCTGGATGTTGTTTGGTGAAAATCTGTAATAAGATAAATTGATGAACCTTGTGATAAGTGGTCTGTTTGAGAGACAGATAAAGAGAGATAATGATGCTAAAAGAGAGGACGAGGAAGTAGGCAGAGATAAATAGGCTACAAAGCTTGAAGGACACTCTGTGTGCCTGTGACTTGGTGTGTGTGTTAGGCACTGTGAGACAGAGAGAGGAAGCTGTGTGTGGTTGTAAGAGAAAGGGATAGAGAGAGAGACAGCGCGCTGAGGAGTGTCTCTAAAACAGGGGCAGCTGTAGTGTAGTTAATGAGGCCTGCAGTCGAAAGCCCAGTGTGTGAGCATGTGTGTGAGCATGTGTGTGTGTGTGTGTGTATGTGTGTGTGTGTGTGCGTGTGTGCGTGTGTAACTGCGTGCCTGCGTGCGTGGTTGCGTGCGTGTGTGTGTGTTTCTCTGAGTTTCTCTGAGAGAGAGATTGAGAGACGGTAAATGTGTGTGTTTTTGTGTGAGCGAGGTGAGTTACCCAGTGTGCAGTCTTGCTTGACCCTCAGTAAGCCTGTCACCTGGAACCAACGGGCCTCAGAGAGGAGAGGGAGAGCAGGAGGGAGGGTGTGGGGATGAAACAGAGACAGTGAGGGGGAGTTTATAAAAGAGGCGCCTCTCACTCAACTGAATAACTGGAGCAGACTTTAAGCATGGCTGCTAACAAGCTTTCTGTCTCTCTCTCTCTCTCTCTCTCTCTCTCTTTTGAATCTCTCGTTACTACCGCGTTTCTTATCCCTCTCCAGAGTTGCTCTCTAATGAACAGAGTGCGTGCAGCGGCCGGGTTACCATAAGAGATGCTTCACAAGAGCTTCTGATTATAAAACAACCCATGTAAAGAGACAAAGAGAGAGAGAGAGAGAGAGAGAAAGGGCCCTAGTGAAACAAGCTCCAGCTTTTCACAGGTCCCCCACACAGGGAACTGAGCTGACAGGCGATATGACTTCCACTGCCTTTATAGCAGCATGCTAGGCTAGCCACTAACAGCTGCTCCCCTAGTGGCTCCTAATGGACTTTTTGTTAGAGATGGTTGCTATAACAACAAAGTAGCACTGAAAATGTTTTTAAAATTGAGTGTCAAGTTGTTTTTTTCCTGGATGAGTTGTTAGAATGGTTCTTAAAGGAAATGCACATATTACTGTCTGCCTTAGTTAGTTAGTTTAGTTTTTTAAAATCAATCATTCCCTTACATAACATAAATGATAAAAAATTGTCACCTTAGTCTATGCAGTGTCATCTTAACTCCTTTATAATCAATACTGATTGAAAAGGTGTAGGTTGACACATTTGCTTATTACACCTTCCCTTTATACAATCTATGTTATTATTTTTTTGTTCTTAGGTCCCTCAGGATATTATAAATTCATATTAAATGTATTAACATTAATTTCTGTTTTTACACACTGTACATATTATCACACATATGTGCTTTCTCTAAATTATATGACAAGATTTATGTCGATTTTAGAAGAAAAGCAAAAAATCAGTTTTCCCTTACATTTTACACTATTCCTTCATAACACATTACACATTGTGCCAGTGCAGTAGACTATTTCAACCTGTTGCTAATGCAGATCAACTCTCTCCACTATCACAGACATTCATTAAAAAAATATGGAAAAAGTTTAAAACAAGTAATTTGTTTGAAGAAAATAAGGTTTTCAGGACTAAGTTATAGAGAATATTATCTGATGAGATGAAGAATTTTGCTGTGTGGACAAGGGGACAGACACAAAGGGAAAGACATCGGTATCTATCAAACTTCCTCGGTGGATTCAGCACCAGTTTGTTTTCTATTTGTGAAATATTAAAGCGGCCTCGTGGGCAAACAGCGACAAGAGTGGAGATGGATGCTGGTAAACGTGTAACTGAGTACTTCTGATGACTTTGCCAGTGGAGAGGTTTCTCCAGAACAACATACGTTCCCCTGGTATTAGCAGAGGGCCCTGTGGTGGAGCTTCGCCATGGGTTTGCCTATCAGCAAATAAAAAGCGGCCTCTGCAAGCAGTGTGCATGATGGTGGGATCTGGATCGCCGTTTTTTTTTGTCAGCCTGTGAGAGTAGAGCCCTAACAGGCAATCACAGTGGAGGAGGGTGTGTGTGAGGGCATCCATCATAATATTGTCTGCCCAGGGGCCAGTTTCTCACACACTCGAATTATAGAGATAGCAATGACAGTAGCACACACTGTCACTCAGACATGTCTGTGCACGATATACACAAACAAGACAAAAACACACACACTCATTCCTCATAAATACAGCTCTGCCAGTGTACCCCTCAGACACACACACACACATGCACACACACGCGGTCAGTGCCTTCACATGCTGCTTCTACACACCTCTTAGACACAGCCCCACACACACACCCTTCAGACACACACTCTCCTCTCTCCACTACACACACACAAACCTTGCCTCTTGCTATTCCTACAGCAGCAGCAGTAGGCATTGTGCAATGTGTGTAGTACAGTGCAGGGTGGTGTAGTGGTGGTGGTGATTCTTTGCTGGGAGGAGAGGCCCAGTCTAGACGGAGGCGATAGACATCTCATTAGGCTCTCGCATGCTCTCCCTCCTCTATAGCACCCGCCGGCTAGCAGCCTGTCCTCACTCTGAGGGCCAGAATAGAGAGGGAAGGAGGAAGATTATGGACAATGGAAGGGAGGAAAGGTGAGAGACATCAGAGACAGAAAGAATAGGAAGGCAGAAGAAATGACAAGGATGGGGGGGGGGGGAGTGAGTGGGAAATTAGACAATGATGATAGCAATAATAGTCTTGATCCTCTAAGCGGCCCACTCCCACAGGCTCGCTCTCTTTTTTTCTCTCTCTCAGTCATGCTCCTTCTCTCCTTCAGTCCCTCTTCCGCCCTCCCTCCAATCTTCCCTCCTGCTGCTGTTTCACTCTTAATTAATTTCTCACTACTCACCAGAGCCCGGAGCTTCAGCTCTCCTCAGCTGGCCTCCGAGGCTACTCTCAGATCAGCGCTCCCGTTGCCTCACATCCACAGCAGCTCATCTCTGCCTGCGCTACGTTCGGCTTCAAATCAGCGCTGAAGGTAGGCCTGCACCGTGACATTGCCACGAGGTATGGATCTACACTTAGTTCAATTTCACTTGCTTAAGACACTGTTAGGCTATGTGCTCTGTCAGTCCATTAGGCTTCACGGGGGTCAGATGATGTTCACTTGGTGTGCGGCAAAGTCAAACGGCCTGCGCTCCAATCAGATTGTTTTCTTCCATAGCCGCAAACCACTTGTGTGACTTTTGAACTTCCCCTGTCATCTGCCTTACATATTTTGGTGCTAATGTAGAGAAATCCAAACAAATTAAACCAAAGACACAAAGTTTTACAAGGTGCTTCTTTAACGGACTTGGTTAAAAGTGAAAGCATAAAAAATGGTGGAAAATATGAATCAGGTTTATGACACCTTGGATCTTATCTTTGTATTCCTATCAATAAATAATAAAAATAAGTTGTAACAAACTGAATCGTCTCCTAAACGATACAAACGTTAATGTCTGCTTGCATTAGCAGTACTTAAACACACACACAAACACACACACACACACACACACACACACAAATAGACACATTTAGCCCTCCGACCCCTGCCTTCCTACCTAATTCCCAGCCAATGGTAATCCTAGCCCATGGCATACCCTAAGTACTCACTGAAGCATTTTTTTGCTAGCTACTTAGTGCAGCAAGAAAAGAGGAAGGAGCACCGACCTCAGGTTTACCACCAAACACACACACACACACACACACACACACACACACACACACACACACACACACACACACACTGTCTCTAATACCCCAGAGCTCTCTTTCCTTTGCAGGAATTGAGATTCCTTTATTTCTGAGAGTCCTATGGCAGTAATCTTTCAGTGAATTTGGGGTAGGATGGTAGGACAAAAAGAAAAAGAAAAAAAAGCAGGGAAATCTCAAGGTCGCTCTGTGAGGAGACAGAAAAAGACAGAAAGAAAATGTATGGATGAGCTCAAGGGCAGATCTGTGTTGTGACCTTCCTCAGGGGAACCAATCACTATTGGCCTTTAGTCTGACCTTTAACCCCCATGGCCACCAATGTAACTAAGAGTAAACCGCGTACAGCACTGCACTCCCTTTTCTCCCAGCGCAACTACTCACAATGTTTATCTTTCCCTTTAGAGACCACTTGCCCTCTCTCTCTCATTCAGTGCACTCTAGTTACCTGGATAGTCTCAGCTGTCTGCAGGTTTTTATGAATGTCACATCATGAGAAACCTGGGTTGCTAAATTGGGCTAAAAGATGAAGACAGAGAAGGTTAACACGGCTAGATTTCCCCTGAAGAAACTAAATTTCTTGTCCATTATGTGTGACAGGGATTTTTTGTATGTGCATGTGTGACACTTTAGACAGCACTGTGCAGCAGCGAAGGGATGAAAGGAAACATCATTACTCATAGCGATATGTCCTTGGATCCAAAGTGATTCGATTCAAAGTCTGACTAAAACTGAAAAGTCTAAATAAGTCAGTTTCCATGGCCACATTAACCCCATTTCACCCAATAATCAGATCTCTTTTGTGCATGTTATCATTCTCTCCTTTTGACCAAACCTTGCTCTGTGTCTCCTCTCCTCTCGTCTCCTCCCCTCTCGTCTCCTCTACTCTCGTCTCCTCTGCTCCCTCTCCTCTCCTCTCCTCTCCTCTTGCCGCCTTTCCTGGTTAAATGAGGCACAGGGGAGCATCAGGCAAGGTATGACCTAGCAGCTGGAGCTTCCAGCTGGGTTAAGAAGGAGAAAGAGAGGGAAAATGAACAAGAGACAGAGTAGATTCTCCTCGTGAAGAAAAAGCAAAAAATAGGGCTTACTCTGATAGAGCCTGACGCTCACAGTAAAGTCAAATGTGTTCCTTGTTTGAGTACACATTTTACAATATGTTACAGAAAACATGTTCTTTCCCTGCTCTGTTTTTAAACCATCTCCTTTCACACAATCTCCACATAATTTGTTTTATGTAAATTTGCATGCATTCTTATATCTCAGATGTGATCTGATTGTTGTTTTTGTGAAAACCTGAGTAAAACCATGTATCTGTTTTAAGACATCCGGATGTACTTGCCAAGTCACCCCAATGGAAACTGGGAAACTGTGGAATGTAAACACTTTACCCAGGTTGATGATCACTTTCTGCTCTCGGCACAGGTGAGTAGTCAACTGGAATAATGAAGAACTTAATCAGAAAAACAACTATTATAATAGATGATATAATGATAATCTTCCTGCTGAGGGTGCATCACTGCTGGGTATCACTTGGAGCTCTAATTGTTTAGTGACAGTGATATGGAAAGCAACAGTGTAACAGTATATTCAGACAGCGTAAGATAATGGTGTGCATGTAAACGTATACTCAACAGAATTGTGTCTTTCTGTTGTTTGAGCCCCATCTATCTTCTCTCATCACTTTGTGAAAGTATCTCTGTATTGCTGTCCTTCTTGCTTGTTCACATCTGCAACGACCCTCAGCCCACAAACCAGTAACTTGAGGTTTAAGCTGGAAAAAAGTAATCCCCAAACCTAATGGGAATAGACCACTGGGGCAAATATGATGAAAATCACATGACTAACAAGAACTAGGGGCCTATTTCACCGCATTTGCAAGATGCAAACTGTGATCTGCAAGTGAGACACATTTTACTAATTAAAACAAATGCCATCCTTGCCTGCCATTCATGAACATGCTAAAGCCCTGTAGGACTTGCAAATTGACAGCACTGCTCACACATCGTTTTTCTGAAAGGGGCTCCTGAACCACATAAACTCAAACCTTACCCGGAAAGATCTCAACCAAATACTGTAACTCAGCCATTTCCAATTCCTTGCTTGAACTTAAGGTTTTGTACTTTGGATCACTCTCAGTGTATGCAACCATAATGCCAAAAGATCCCTAAAACTAAACTTCTCTCTAAACCAAAGAAATCTTTTCGCCACCTTTGTTTAGCGTCGGTTACAAGATTTTCATCATATTTGCTCTTCTAATGCCTCTTAACCTGATGCAATTTAACTTAACCTTGTGAAGACAGGTGAAAAAGGCAAAGCCATCAGCGGTGATCTCTTACAGTAACATGTGATCTTTGTAGCTTTCAATTACCACCTTTATTTGAAAGAAATGGCATAGTTGTATTGGAAATCATAAAAAGTTATTAACTTCGGCACGCTTAAATGCATGCTGCTGTAGCCCAAAGCGGTCACTTGCCAGTCAGTGTGAGTCAGATAATTAAAAGAAATAATGTAATGTGTTATTAATGGGGTCTATTAGGATGAGGAAGAATTGAACCAATGAATGAGTCAAGCAGTCTGGCTCTGATGGTGAAATTATGTAACTATCCTGATGTTGACATATGGAGGTATACTTATAAAGGTAGTTGTAAGGGGTGCTAATCCCAATCATTTGGACCATTCAACATCACCCAAAAATGTGTAGCTTCTAATACCTTGAACTATAAATTTACACTTAAGTCCTACAATAATTTGATTTGAAATGCATAGGGGCTAATCTGGGATTGTTATTTTTGATGCTGTTTTACACATTTTTTGCTACCATTTAATGTTTCATGACAAGTCTACCTCACCATCTGTGCACCATGAAAACCATTATAAATGCAAACGTCTGACTTGAAATTGGCATCCCATGGGATTGTCTTTATTTATCCTCCATGTTCTCACATTTAGAATAACACTATTATCACATTTAGGAAATATATATCAGATCAAACTGTAAGGAATCCCCAATGGCATCTCGTTCATTATGATTTGAAACCCCAAAGTGAACCTAAATGGGACCTGCTATTCTGTACAAGGGAGGAGGGGGAAGGTAAGAGGGTCGATGGTACAGGCCAAGCATGAGCAGGCGAGCAGGCCAAGTAGACAGGGACTGCTCCTCAACCTCCCACCCATGAACACTGACACTAATTGAGAGGTCTATGAAATATAGATGATCTCTGGGGTGGCCCCCCTCTCACTCTCACTCGCCCTCTCCTCTCCACTATTCCTCACGTCCTCTGTCTGCCTGCTTGAGTGACTCGATATCAAGATTGCATGCAGACGCCGTGTTGGCATGCACATGCCTCGCTGCACACTAGGTAGATCAGGGATGGTCCAATGGGCATGATTGGTCAACCCAGTCGGTCAGTGTGTGTTTTTAGTGTGAGTGAGACAGAGACAGCATAAAGAGGTAGGAGGCAAAAGTGAATGTAAAGGATTGTTATCTGAACATGAGCAAAAGAGAATACTTGTAAAACAATAATGAGTTTATATGCTTGCATGTGTGTGGTCTTGCTATTTGGTGTTTTTGTTCTTGTAATCACAAAATATCCTGACAGGGGTAGAGAAATGTGAGAAAAATACTTAAAAACAAAATTCCCCTTACTTGGGGACTATTTTAATACTCGGTTGAGGTTGAGGTTGTGGTTAGTTTTTTTTTTTTTAGTTTCCCTGTTATTGTCCACATCAGAAGGGACATATTGGTGGTGAGGAGTCATGGTGGGCAAGAATGTGGTGGAGAGGAAGTAGTAAACCGGAAACATACAACCCAAAAGATGAAGTCAAAACTCTCACAATATTGTTAACCAATTTAGGTGGCAGTGTAGTGGGTGGCAAATAAGGCTGTGGGATATTTTGTACAAGTTCCATCTGCCAGCCACAATCAAACACATATTTTTGGTTGCAAATCTGGCCCCAGTATCCATAGAAGTGATGTTCATTTTTGTACAATAACAAAATTCAGGTCAGGGTGTGGATAGGTGTGCATGACTTTAATGCCCAAATCCCAGACCCTAAGAACAACAATGCATTTTGACTTTTTTTTACTTTAACTATGATGCTTCCTTGAAGGAATAGTTTAACCTTTTGAGAAAGACTGTTGGAAACTCGCCAGAGTGTAAAAATAACAAGTTGCAGTGTCATGGGTTAAGACTCAAGAGGGTTACTGCACCCATAGGAAAAAGTTTGGTACATAACCCCCAGTAGAGAGTGGTATCAATCTTCTCATCTAACTCCCAGCAAGAAAACAAGAAAGTATATTATCTAAAATGTTAAACTATTCTTTAATCTTGAATTTGAATTTACCCCGCAAGGGTTGCCATTTGCTAATTTTGTAGAATAAGTCATTTGAAAAGATTTGGCACAAAACACAGAATTGTCCAGTATAAGGGTTCTCTATGGTGATAAGGTTGGTGCAAACATTAATGCAACAATCAGTCAGCCTTAAGCCAGGGAAATACATGTTGTTTTATTTGTGGACAGCAAATTTCTGTCTTGACTCTCCCAGATTTGCAATATCAACATGATTTGCCAAACAAGGCCAGGAGTTTAGGAGGGTGCATAAATGGAGACACACAGACCATCTATCAGTCAGGTGAGAAAGGGGGGCTCCTTTCTGTCTCTGCCTCTGTGTTCAGAAAATTTGTTTGGAGTCAATTATCTAAGCGCTTGGCCTTATCATGTATGTAGTGTAGTGAGTAGAGGTCAGGGTTAGAGGTTAGTCTGTTAAGGTCTTCACAAGTGTAATTATTCAAACTTGTGTGTGTGTGTGTGTGTGTGTGTGTGTGTGTGTGTGTGTGTGTGTGTGTGTGTGTGTGTGTGTGTGTGTGTGTGTGTGTGTGTTTAGAGGGAACACAAGGACGAAGAGGTCACTAACTTGCCCCCGCAGCTACAGACGAAATGTGTAAAGGCCAATGGTAGAGGACAGATGGAGGCGCAATACCAGTGTTGTTATTTTTAGGGGATCCACACCAAGCACACCGATTCCACAAAGAAATTAGAGTATATCCTTATTTTTCAACTATTTCATCTCTCTTTTTCTCTTTCAATCCCTTAATCTCTCTGATTTCTGTGTATCTTGTTCAAAGTTTTGGTTATCTTGTGGCTCAATATAGTCTGTTGGCATATGTCAGTTCAGCTGGAATAATTTATTTTTGGTCAATTTAATCCAATTGAAAGCAGCTATTTTCAAAATGTTATGTGAACATTACAAATGAAAGCGATCAATAGCCTACAATAATCAAAATCTAAAGAAGTAGTAAAAGTAAAAATAACTGTGAGAATTTTAAAGATCTGCCCTTGTGTGTGCATTTCTGGCAAACCAACACACACACACACACACACACACACACACACACACGCACACACACATACACACACACACACACACACACACACACACACACACACACACTCCGGTCCCGCCTTTCAAGAATTCCAGGAGAATGTTGCTTACCATCAGCACTTTGCCTTGGCTGTCAGTCGTCTCCCTTCACTCTGCGATGGCTCACACACAAGTGGGATATCGTAACTCTGTGTGAGTGTGTGAGTGCATGTTGTGTGTGTGTTCTCATGTGCTGATACACTTGACTGTTAGAGAACATGTGTGTTTGTGCTTGATCAGCTAAAAAGCCTTGGTTCGTTCTCAAACTGTACTGTGGAACAATACTGTGTGTAGCTCAGAAAAGCAGCTCACTCTGTCTGAAAAATAAAAGATCTTAGTTTCAATGGAGTGCCGATGCTCAATTTTACCCTTTTCCAGATGATATGTTACACAAGCTGGCATAGGGGTCAGCCATGAAGTCAATTGTGGAGCTGTGGAACGTCATTCTGGACAACTCCAGTGGTGTTAAGCCCGTTTAAATCTCATTATCTCCCTTGTTGGCATCTGCAATGCATTTTGCACCAAATGTCACATTATAATTTTTGAGAGTCCAAATCAGCCATACCTTACTGTACAGGTGAGTGTGTAAAAATCAATGTAGTGAGCTACAGGAGCAAGTCAGGGCATGGGAGAATGAGACAAACAGCAAAAGAAGAACAACGGAGAGTAGTTGCTGTGCTTTCTTAGTGTCCATGAACAGTTGTTTCATCCACTTTTGTCTCTTTCTTTCTTGATTACAATCCCTTTCACCTTTATTTTTTCTTCTATTTACTGTATGTTACCACAGTCTGAATGAATTGTGACAGATGAAGTGCGGACTGCTGTAAGTTTAACCTCAAACATTTGCATTCCTCTGTGTGCCCTTTTACATATTCTCCACATTTTTTGCCTCTTTTATCCTGTATGTTGTAGTATGCTTTAAATGTCAAAGGCAAAGCCAATCTTATAGAGATGAATATCTTATCAACCTTATTTATTGTGACCATTACTGCCATGTGCATCACACCCCCAACCAGCACTGTCAGACTCCGCCTACCAAGCGCCTGGGCTCTGGATTTCTTCCTAAAAGGGAGTTATTCCTTGCCACTGTTGCACTGCTTGCTCTTGGGGAAATTCTAAAATACTTTGGGCTTTGTAAATTATAGAGTGTGGTCTAGACCTACACTATCTGTTAAGTGTCTCGAGATAACTTTTTTTATGATTTGAGACTATTAAAAAAAATTGAATTGAAATTGACCCTTTGGTCCATATTTATTTTTTAAATATGCTCAGGGTGGAAAGCACATGAAATGTTCAGCAGAGTGTCTATACATCTACATCTGCTTTAAAGGACCTGCCCACCCACACAGGTGTTTTTAATTACGCTGGTTGATTAGACCTCTGCTCAGGTTCAATTGGTTTGCACATGTGCTATGAATTAATTCATGTGACAAAACTCTATAACCCAATGGGAATGATAACAGTGTGTGTTGCCCTGGCCTAACCGATGCAACAAAACTAACAGTAGGTTGTGGGACATGTCAGTCAAAACCAGTCTGTACACACCGATACAGTCCAGAGGTCTGATCAGGTAATATAAGTAAACACACCTGTGTTAATGGACTATATGTGCGCAGACTAGATCTGTTAAGCTAGGCTACTATACATGAACTAGGCTATAGCTAACTGTATTCCAGTGGCTTTAACTTTTAAACATGAACTTACTACTCCTCTGGATATTTTGAGATCTAGATATACAGTATGGTTGCTTCTAATATAAAAAGCGTTGAAGTTGTATTTTGCATGAAGATTATACTGTTTGATACCATTCAAAAGAGCCCTGGTGCTATTGCTAAGTTAATGTGATTTGTTTGAACAGGTGTGCAAGTGCTTATGCCAATTCCAAGACAAGGTCTGGTACTTAATTTATTAATTTTTAGAATTTTTCCTATTTGGACCATCCAATAAACCCTTCCACTGGACATTGCTGATGGACATTCTGACCTGTCATAGCGGGAGAAGCACAGACGTAACTAACAGGAACAGAATTGTAATGTGAAGGTATTGTTTTATATTGTTATAAGTTATTGTAAGACTTGTAAAATTGTATGTTGTATTTCCATATCTACTTTGAAATAATAGTATTTTGTGAAATGGGGGCAGGACAAAATAAGCTATTTGCTTCTGCGTGCTCCTTTGTAGTTAAATTCTGTTTTATTTTGTGGTTTTTATTTTATTTTTTTGTCTTGCAACAATGTTGATTGTTCAAGATAAATAAAATAAATGAAATTAAATGAAACAACTTTTCAGGCGCTAGAAAAAATAAAATGCAGCCTTATTAGTTGTTACACTTGTGCTTGACAAGGTAGTGAAAGGTCTTTTTTCTTGGTCACTGTTAACTCCTGCTGCTGCGAGCTCCAGGCGCTTATTGAGCCTCATTGGTAGGTAGCTTGTTACATTAATAATAATAATAATGTGTCCCTTAATAATCCCGCAAGGTGAAATTACAATGTTTTCACGCTGTTGTTATTATACACAGGCCTGAATTACACACACATGCTCAGTACTTATACATGCATTAAATGGAGAGATGTCAGAGTGAGGGGCTGCCGATAGAAAGGCGCCCTGAGCAGTTTGGGGTTCAGTGCCTTGCTCAAGAGCACCTTGGCAGTGCCCAGGAGGCAAACTGGCACCTCTCCAGGTACCAGTCCACCATCATACTTTGGTCCGTATGGGCACTTGAACCTGCAACCCTCCGGTTCCCAACCCAACTCCCCTAATAACTAAGCTACTGCCCCCCCATTAATAGCATTAAAGTTGCTGTCCTCCATTTTCCAGACTTCATCTCTCTTTCGTAGCCCTTCAAACCCCTTTGTGTCTTCTTTCATACGGCCACAGTCTTTCCATCCATCTCTCAAATCATCAGTTTTTTTTTTCTTCACCAACCCTCCCTCCCCCCCCCTTCCCTTGACTGTCCTCCGATTTCCTTCTCCCTCCTCACCCAGGTTTGTCGTCTGCCACTGTGGCATGCTAACACTCTGACAATGCGGCGAGCTGAATAATTGATGTGTGGATGTGAAAGTTTGATGCCTGACTCGCGGGCAGATTGAACCTGCAGGCAGCATGCCTTTGCCCATCAGCCGACTTCCTCCCCTCTGCGCCACTCAACTCTCTCTCTTACACACACACGCACACACACACACACACACACACACACACACACACACACAGACACACACACCTTACATGCCTAGCTCCCAAATGACTCCTCCAATTCTTCTCTCAAGCTTATTGTAAAACCTCTCAGATGTTTGCTGCAACATTCTGTAACTGTTACATGAAAAATTGACCTACAATAAATTATATTTTTACCAACAGGCCTACTTGGCCTATCATCTTTATGATACTGATAGAATAAACAATATGTTCTGGAATAATGAATATGTAGTCCACAAGTAAAAAAAAAACACCTAGGTGTTGACAAAGGAAACACTTTGTTTCATGAAGACACAAAATGCCAGAGTTACAGAAAAGGGAAGTATACAACTCAAATAACAGTAGGCCTCGAGCACACACATTGGACCCACTGTCACATAAACGGAACCTCGCAATTTGAAGCATTGTATAGCATGCAAGAAGTAAATAAGGAGTGCTCCACTGGATTCATAAGTCTGTATGTGTGTCAATTCACTTGATTTATCACCCAAAGAGAAAACATTACCTGTGATGACTGACCAGGCAATGTCTTTTTTAATATTACCTTTACAAAACAAAGGCTAGCTGTTAGTGGTCCGTTATACCTCAACAGTACGTTTCTCCTTGACAGCTTTAATCCACCCAGATTAAGACGACATATCACTAAACAAGAGAAGTCACTATGTGCTGTGTGAGCAAGACTTGAGAGGGAAGTACAACTTTCATTACAGTTGACTCATATTTTCCAAGTGATTGGATTTGCTGTATTCATGAATTACTTAAAGGATCATGTTAAGTACTTAAATAGAAACTAGTTTACTTAAAATACTCAACTTAGTAGGATATGGCCCACAATCCTTTTAGAAGGCCCATTTCAAACAAAAGCTAATTAACATAGGCAATACCATAAAGGACAACCTGTGACTGCATTCACTCCTAAAGCATTTAATAATAATACCCGAGGACTGCTTTCTTTCAGCATCTTTCATCTTCAGCACCTGCACAAATTAGAGATGAAATCAGAACTATAATTAGGAACAAGTCATTCTCTTTTGCAGCTAAAAATAACATGGTCAGCATTTTTTTCATCCCAGTACATAATTATATTTACATGAACATGCTCACACTAATTTTATGCACTGAACAGCGTGTATTATGATGCTGTACATTAATAGCAGAAGGGCTATCTCAGGTTGCAGTTTATGTCCAATCGTTGATTTAAAGGTGTTATAAAGTATTATCTGTCTCTGGGAGCAAAGTTACCATAATGCGGTACATTATTGATTAATCATCTGACAATTTTCTCGATATTTCAAGAAATCGCTTGGCTTATGAAATGCCACAAAATACTCTATAAATCATATTTGTTATTGTTATTTTATTTGACCAGCCCTCAAATATATCAGTTTATGATTGACTAAGATAAAGATAAGCATCACATTGTCACATTTGAGAAGATTAAATCATTTGCAAAAATCCTAATGTTAAATTCCTGTCCAATCTAATTGAATCGACTGATTGTTTCAACTCTACAGTATATTTCATGGTATTAAACCCGGCAGAGAGAGAGGGCCTGACTTGTGCATTGTTGGGGATCCTCCACATTCCAAGGCCCCCTGAACTACTCACAATGTGTTCCAGCACCCATAACCTGAGCTTGTGTGCAACGAAACGTAGACGTGGATACGCAGTTGGCTTGATATCTTTTGGACAGGTAGGAAACTCGATGTAACGACAAAATGAAGCTGACGCAACCCAGCAAACAGCTTGCCACAGGCTCAAATTCATTAAATTGTTACAAACATCCGACACCAACTGTCACTGTGCATTGTAGTCTATCAATTAAGGCTGAGACACAATGAAATACATGGGTGTAGCTTCAAAGGAGCGGTATGCTAGCACATTGTGTTGACAAGCCGTGTGGCACCATCTTACTTGTTTAGAATTAAGTAAACTGAGACTAACCATTTCTATATGAAGCCTCGGGTTATGTCTGAAGAACTGCTGCTGGATGTTAAGGAAAAAAATATTTTGTTAATCACACCCTCAAGCATTAGCTAGCTAAATCAGTGCTTATGCTCAGATTCAAAATGCCTCGATTTGAGTTTTTTTTTTCTCCTTTAATCTACAAGGCCTCCCAAGTGTTTATGCTCTTTTAAATATACTGTGGAAATGACTGTTTATAGCCCCAGGGTGTGTGTCTCATATTTCCCCCTCAGGTCAGAACTGAAATGGGCCGAGAGGGCCTCCATGAACTTCATCTTAATGGAACTTAAAAACGGCTTAAAGCACAGCAGGAGGAGGTCTCCAGGTGAGTTTAAACTGTTAATGAAGAATGTTAAGGCAGACTCAAGATAGAGGCGTCCTTGCTTTGTTCAGTCACGATTTAACCAACCTGTGTTTAAACCTGGACTAGACCTTGTTGGAACAAAACATAAAGAAAAAAAGACATAAAGAAATTCTTTGCATTTTTTTTTTTTATTATTTATTTGGGGGTTTTCCCTTTAGTATAGTGGATAGACATGAAAGAGGGAGAGAGATAGATTGATTTTGTTGAATCATACGATTTGCTGTTTGTTTTTCAACCACAGTTGCAAAAACGCTAAGTTTACACTACACAACCTTCAAAGTCTTCAGATCGCTGTACTGTTCACACTACACACCATGCTATCAGGCATCAGGAGTCTTGAAGTCGTTGTGGTTTTCACACTATGTGACTGGCCGGTGACGGGGTCAAACACTACAAGATTGTTTATCGGGAGGAGTCCCTGATGAGTCTTCAAACTACATTTTGTCACAAAAACACACCTGCAAAGTGACATAGGAAACCATGTGCGAGACAGGTTTTTTTTTTTCAATCAATCCACAGAACTTTCCTTGTGGTCATGCTTGTTGATGTTGCAATTGGCACACATTCACAAAATAGCCTGTTTCCACTTATAGATCCATGGTTTCCACACAGCTTTACTATTATTTGACTGTTTCCTCTCGTTGCAACAACAACTTTGGTCCCTTATGCAAATGCGAGACGTGCATTTCCTCTTGTTACAGGCAACCCCCTCCCCCAGGTTTCCCCTCAACTTGTGTCTTGCACGCTCATTTGCTGTAGCTCCAAGACAGGTGCTTCTGCGAAGCGTCTTGAACAGTTCACACATCATTCAAGTCTGAAAAAAAAACAAAATATGTTTTAGTCGCATCCTTACTTTACAGGATAGGTGTATTTAATGTGTGCCTCCTTATGTGTTTGCATGCATTGTGTGCTATATGATTTCATCCTTGTTCCTCTCTGTCTTCCTCTCCCTCTGTACTGTATGTGAATGTGTCATGGAGGAGATGTTAGGGCCCTGCCTGGTGATTTATTCATGATATGACTTTTAATATCATTTACTGGGACATGGGAGTCTGCATCTCAAATAGACCAGCCGACACCTTTTGTGCACCTACGTGTGTGTGACAGAGAAAGAAACGGACTGCACTTAAACATTAACTTGCTAGTGTTTGTGTGTGTGTGTATAGCGTATGCGCATAGGGGTGTCTGTGTGTATACATTGGCCCATGCCGTTACATTTGTGCGTGAAAATTCTATTTATGTCAAGAATACAATCAAACAAATTTTGTTTATGGCAAAGTGCGTTTGGGCTGGTGAAGAGGTGGACCTCATGACGATTGCCTATGGTGGGGTTGTTATTGAGTTATTGGACAACAGTAGGAAGTCATTGTGTAACGGGCAATAGCCAGCAATGGGGGCCGATACAATCTGTTAAGCAGCATTGTGTTTGGAGAGGAATGTAGGAGGAGGTGTCTAGTTTCTGTGGTGGGTGAGTGTTTTGTTAGCCAATGTGCGTGCCTGCTTGTGTGTTTCCATTTGATTTATTGCTATGTATTGTCGGTACACGTTTGACTGTTGACACTAAACCCTGCCAAGACAGCTAATGTAAAATTAGTTTTGCCTACTGTATGTTGACACCCAGTTTCCATTTTTTTAATTTTTTAATTCTTTCTTGGATGAGTATATATATATTCAATTTAATGACCACAAAGACATATTCCACACATTTTTGTCAATTAGCTCCATATGTGTGCAGAGTTTTTTTGTGTCTCACCAAACCTATTAGTGACTATAATTAAATGATGAGGAAAAGGTGGGTGGGTTGGAACAGGAGGCAGACAGAGAAGGGGGCGGCTGGAAAGCGTGATTTTAATTTGGTTATGATCTAATTTGCTTTGATTAAAAATGTATGCAAATCCCTCTTAGCATAAGGGATCAGTGAGGAATGGCGACACCGCTCTTGCTCTTTCTCTCTCTCTCTCTCTCTCTCTCTCTATCTTGCTCTTCCTCCCGCTGTACCCCCTTCACCTCCTCCTCTACTTTCAGTCCTTCTCATCCCTCTGTCTGTGACCACTAAAGTAAGATGTGTGAATTGCAGAGCGCGGTGTGTACATGTGTTGTTGGAGGTGTGTTCTTTTGTAAAGCAGCAAGAGGAACCCACTCACTTTAGGTGTTATTGCACCTCATATTTATTGGCTGAGTATCTGCTATGGGGTTTGTGTATGTGTGCGTGTGTGTGTGTGCGTGTGTGTGTGTGTGTGTGTGTGTGTG
The DNA here is from genome assembly GCF_013103735.1 of Etheostoma cragini. NCBI lineage: Eukaryota > Metazoa > Chordata > Actinopteri > Perciformes > Percidae > Etheostoma > Etheostoma cragini. Next base: position 20,761,394 of record NC_048412.1, on the reverse strand, counting down.
TGTGTTTCTTTTTGTTTTTGTGTGTGTGTGTTTGGCCTAACCTGTCTGCCAGTGAGCCCTGTGGTAGGAGTGACTTTGCCATATCTCCCAGAGGTTGATCCTCCCCACAGCCCGACACTGAAGGTCAGACCGCTGTAGTGAATGCTAACTCCCCTTTTTCAGTTTCCTTTAAAATTGTTACGTTTTATTAAGTCTTTTCTTTCACACATGTACACAAACACAACCTTATCGGCAACTTTGTCCAGTCTGTCCGCTGTGCTCCCGGGCAACTGACAACCGTCAGCCTGAAGGGAAAAAAGTAGCCTCACACACATGGTGCATGTGCACCTCCACTGTGTCCATGGTTCTCTTTCTTTCTCTGTTTTTACCTGCTACACTGCATTTTGTGTTTGTGATTATATTCAATTGTGTCTGTATAAGGAGCAGGCCATCTAGGTAACTGCATCTATTTGCATGAGGGCTCAGTGTAGTCACGCCACTCAGTTTCTTCCCGTCTCTGCACTCTGTCTCAGCCTGTCACCACTGCCTCTCCAAGTTTACTGTAATGAACTCTGGTTTGCCTTTGTGCTCCCCCTTCCCCTGTCTTCTCTTCTACCTCTCTTCTCTTGCTCGCCCGACTCCAGCCAGCCAGGCAGCCAGCCAATCAGGCTTTGAAGCAGACATCTAGGCAGCCAGCCTATCTATAAGTCATCCAGCTGTAAGTTAGCCAGTGAGTCAGTTAGCGTGACAGCTGTCATGTTAGGAGGATGACTAATTATTTGGCCAGAATCACTAAGCCAGTGAGTCAACTAGACTGACAGTTAAGGTAGGCACAAACATTACAATTGTTTGACTCCGTAACAGTTAGATTTGGGGGGGGGTATTTTCCATATCAATACTGCATTAATTACATGTGTTGGTCAGGCTGTGTGCTTGACAATCCCATTTTACATCAATACAATTGAAGTGAGATGAACAAACAGGGAAATGTTCCTTTTTAGATGAAACAGAGGTTGACATTGTTTCCTTTTGGGGACATAATTTGAAATTGGGATAAAAGCTGAAGTTGTAAAAATGGCAGAATATTCTAATATGTTTAAAATCACAATAATATTGTGTTGTGATGATATGGTATAGTAAGGCCTCTGGTGATTCCCACCCCTATTAGATTTAGACATCTCTATCTTACAACTAAGCGGACCAAGTGCGTTTCAGTCTTGGCGCGCGTGCGTGCGTGCGTGCGTGCGTGCGTGCGTGCGTGTGTGTGTGTGTGATGTTTTAAAGAAACACATCACAGCGGCTGAGAAAACCCCAGAAATGGTGCAAAATAATGTGGTCTTTTGTTCAATTTGAAGAAGAAAAAAATCAACTTCGATGGACGTGTCCTTGCTCGGGCATATTCCCCATTGACTTTGTATGCAAGCGTGCTGCCTCTAACATTGGCTTCGCATTCACAAAACATATGTTTAGTGGAAATGGTTATTTGTGTCTTGTTTTTGTGATTTGAACAATCTATACATCCTTTCCATTATAAGCCCACTAAGTCTGAAAGGTCTTGACAGTTTTCCATCAGTTTGAAAGTCAGTAAATCAGTCCATTTGTTTACTGAGTCAGTTGGTCAGTTAGTCAGTAACACAGCCAGTCAGTCAGTCAGTCAGTTAACTCGGTCAGTCAGCCTGTGTCGCTGTGCTCACTTACATAAGCTCGGCGACAGATGCTGAATCATGAGCTGCCCGCTGGAATGCTTTCTTTACCCAGAGGGTGCCAGGAGGGAAGACAACACACACACACACACACAGACAGACACACACTACACAAACTTAACTGTATGCATCCATGCAAACATTGGCATGCATGTACAAACACACACACACACACACACACATTGCTTGTTATGCACTATTTCACATGAGTCGCTCCTCAAAGTGGAGAAGAGAGAGAGAAGCGATAGAGGCACTCACAGGGGTGAGAGAGAGCAGACGAGGTTGAGTGTGAGACAAGAAGACAGAGAGAGAGAGAGAGAGCGAGAGAGGTGGTGTGTGACACAAGAACAGGGAGAGAGAGGCTTGCAGATAGACTGACAGAGTTCAAGAGAGAGAAGAAAGAAGAGTGAGATCTTCCCTCAGCTGTCTGTGAGGGTTTTGATGTGGTTTAAAGTTTTTTTTTTTAAGTTACGCAACTTTGAAGATGAAGCGTTTGATGTTTAGTTTGCTAGTTTGTTAGCTATTGGATTAATCTCTACCTTCTACCTCTCTTTCTTAGCAATTTATCTGATTAGCGCTAGGGGCTTGCGTCACCCTCTTTTTTACCTTTTGTCTAAAACGATACTCAGAAGGGTGTTTTTCAGCTTCTCTTCAGAAACTTGGCACCTATCATCTATTTATGGGAGAAGCAATTGAAACTGGAATAACGGCCCTATTTGCCTGCCTGTCTAGCCTTTCAAAAACACGACTGAAATGGTGATGGAACAATGAAAACTATTTCTCTTTTTTTTTTCTTCCCTCTCATCTCCCAGTTTCTCTCACTACCTCTTCCAATCTCGCCTCGCCACGTCCCCTCAGCATGGGTGATTCATTTGTCTCCAACACAATATAGCACAACATGGGCTTGCCACCGTCCATATTGCCACAATGCTTATTTGTCGAACGCCGGGGATTTCATAAATGTATTTCCAAATTCTCTCCTTCCAGCATTTTCTTTCTGTGCCCTTCGTCTTTTCCCCTCATTCACTTATTCCCTTTCCTCGCCAGCAGCAACACCCACTTTCCCAGTTTCTCTCTCGCTCAGTTTTTCTCTCTCATCAGATGAATGTAAGAATAGAACAGGGGAAGCCCTCTCACCTCTCTCTGCACACTGGCTAATTAGCATATTCATGAGAGGCCCATAAATTATACATGAGATCTGGAGGGGAAACAGAGGCAGAAGAATGAGACGCAGACACACATTCTCTCTCTCAGACAGACACACACACACACACACACACACCACACTCACTCCCATATGCAGGTATGCTCACACACATAAATAAAAACAGAACACACACACAGACACATCCTCACTTTCTCTTCCTCTCACACCATCTCTCAATCACACAACAGACGGAAATATACAGACAGGTAATTGGTGAGAGAGTGTGTGGTACAGTACATTGGCAGCATGCAGGGAAGACGGCGTTCACAATATTGAAATGGAGAAGTAGAAGTCGCTCTCAGTCAAACTGAAAATGCAGTGCACATACAGGCCCAATGCTTAGGTTGGCTGCATTTTTCTCACACTCAAAGGTAAGAGGGTTTAGGCAATTTTAGATACTAAGTAAGGTTAATGAAGCTAGGGTAAATGCTAAAAGGAAATCATAGAATGAACAAAGTTAAATTAAGACAGATTTTAAGGTCACAGGTTTCCATTATGGAAAACTGAAAGGACAGAAGGTCCTGGGATCTTTCTAAAATGGGATAGCCCTGAAAAAAATCACTGTATAAATATCTTGAAAGTATTAAAACATCATTTCAGCTGGTAGTTGCCTTTTGGTCAAACAAGAGCCTAGAAGGTATGCACCATCATGAAAACTATACCATATTTGCATTAAATTCAATTAATGTGTTTTCCTCTCTTACGTGATTCCATCACTCCCGGCAAGTATTACAGCTTGTAAACGCTTCTTGTAGCCAGCCAATAGTCTTTCAATTCTTGTTTGAGGTATCTTTGCCCATTCTTCCTTACAAAAGTCTTCCAGTTCTTTGAGATTTCTGGGCTGTCTGTCACGCACTGCTCTTTTAAGGTCTATCCATAGATTTTCAATTATGTTGAGGTCAGGAGATTGTGAAGGCCATGGCAAAACCTTCAGTTTAAGCCTCCTGCTGTAATCCACTGTATCATTACTATTATCAGGATCATTATCCATTTGTAGAAGCCATCCTATCTTTAACTTAAGCTTTTTCACAGATGGGAACAAGTGTCCAAAATTTGCTAAAATTTTATTGAATCCGTTTTTCCTTCTACACGTGAAATGTTCCTTGTGCCACTGGCTGCAACACAACCCCAAAGCATGATTGATCCAGCCCGATGCTTATACAGTTGGACAGAGGTTCTTTTCCTTAAATTCTGTGACCTTTTTTCTCCAAACGTAACTTTGCTCCTTCCGGCAAAAAAGTTATATTTTAACCTCATGAGTCCACAGAACTTTTTTCCACAATGCATCAGGCTTGTCTATACGTTCATTTGCAAACTTCAAACAATGATTTTTGTGGTGAGGACATGGAAGAGGTTTTCTTCTGATGACTCGTCCATGAAGACCATATTTGTATAAGTATCTCTTTATAGTGGAATGGTTACTGTTTTTTGTCAGTTTCAGCAAACATACCCTCATGCCTCTCTCGGTGAAATAGATAATCATCAAATGATAGGGAATCCTGCTATATAATATAAGAAATCTTCTAACTCAGTTTTCTAAATCTTTGTTGTGTAGCAGGTAACTTGGAAGATAAGATAATTGGATTGTTCAGTGTGACCAGCTCTGAAATGCGAGGAAATAACTGATTGGGCCCTATGCTTTCTTATATTTTATTCTTATATTTTGTTATTATAATTATTATTATTTCATGTATATTGTATGTATGTATATTTTGTGTGCTGCTGTAACACTGTAATTTCCCATTTTTTTGGGATCAATAAATATCTATCTATCTATGCTTCTTCACACAAGTATACAACTGGTGGAATATTTAAGGGCCGGAGTTCCACACGTCAAGGAAAACTAAACAGGCACAATTTACATATAGCATTTTCACTCTCCCATACATCTCCATACATAAACTAGTTTAGTTTGCAAAGTGACTTCATAGAAGTTTTGGATTAAAATACACACCAAGAAGATGTATACTGAAAACAAAAACTGTAGGCAGCTATTACACACATTACACATACTGGAAGTTAATTGCTTGCCATCTGCATCTAAAAGCATTGGACTTGCCTCAGTACCTTTCTTCAATAAAATGGATTTAATCTAAAGTATGTAACATATTTGAATTGTGTATTTGTCGCCTCATTTGCGCTTATTAGAAGAACTACAAACGTGTGACAGTGTGTTGAATAACAGGCTGCCAGATACCTTTGCACCTATATGACAATCACATTTCCACTTATTTTGCATCAAGAACAATGTTCTTCAAAGGCTTGGGAACTGAGTAGATTAGATTATAACAAGATGTGCCGTTATTAGATAATGCTGTGCCGTTTAGATCCATATGCCAGGCACGACTGGATGATAGAAGTCCTGTTAAAATGATGTGGGTGTGGTAAAGTGAAACCACAGTCTGCTGTGGAGGCAATTGATTTCAGAGAGTTGCTGCTACACATGACGATATGTTGAAGTGTGTGATGTTACCGTTCTTGCTTGCATAATGCTCTGTCATCATTGTAGCCCGCGGAAAGGCGGTGGGGATCCTTCCATACATCTTAATGTGCTTATGACAATTAGCTGATTCTGGGTGGTTTGGATCCAATTGAAACATGAGGGAATGAAAGTGATTGAGAGATTTGACACTATAGATGGAATATTCATGAATATGTAGCCAGGACTTACTGTGTTCACCCATGTCCACCATTGTTCACCTGAAAGAATCTGCTTTCTTTTATCTATTATGTTTCCTGAATCAATTGCTTTATGGTATGGAAACAGAGGCTGAGGATGAATTTTCTAATATGTATGTCATTTATGGAGTTTGTGTGTATGAGAGCTTACACATGCTACCTTTCATGTTTTATATCATTGATTTGTGGTTCACTATATGGGAATTTGTCAGTCTATGTATGTGTCTGCAGAAGTGCATGTTTCTGTTTGTAAACTTATCCATGTGTGTAACTGTTGTTCACTCCCATATATCAAAGTAAGTGCTGACTAATGCACACCTGGTGGACAGGTGTGTAGGGAAAAATTGAATTGTGAAAAAAAGGTTGAATTCACAAACACTGATGGAATCAAGACACATTTCAGCCATGGACCTTCGCCAAGCATCATATTAACACAACTTTACTTCAATACCACAGGCTATGGCAACCAATCACCAGAGACTATTGGCGCATTAGTAATTGATGGCTAAAATATCCTTGGAAATGTACTCCACTTCTGATGCAAATACTAGAAAACATTCAAGAGTTAAAGAACAAGCATGGCTAGAAATGCAATCCAGCGGTAGTGTGAAATAATTCTAACTTGCTATTTAGTGAGTTAGCATTACTAATGTTACCTTTAGTATGTGTTTTGATATTTCTGGTTTTAGGAGCATATTTCTTTTGTCCTCAGGGGTCACCATAGTTTTCACCCAAAAGCAGTTTTGCTCTTATTCATGAATATGAAAAACGAATTTCAAATGTGTGTGCGTCTGTCTGCTTGCAAATGTGTGCACCCCTGTCTACATATGTGTGCTCTTATAGCAGTGGTGGCAGGAGCTAATATCAGATTACGGATGTAAATTGGCAGAGAGGCTCTTCTCTCTCATTATCACTAATAAGACAATGGCCTTATTCTCTGCTCTCTCTCTCTCTCTCTCTCTCTCTCTCTCTCTCTCTCTCTCTCTCTCTCTCTCTCTCTCTCTCTCTCTCTCTCTCTCTCTCTCTCTCTCTCTCTCTCTCTCTCTCTCTCTCACACACACAATCAGAGAGAGAGATGGATTCTCGTCTCACTGAAAGAACCTCTAAGTCAGCAACAGAAGGAAAGAAAAGCAAATAATAGAAAAGAGACGTAGAGAAACATTGTTTCAAAGAGGAAATAATTTCAACATGCACACACTGATTCGACACACACATTTAACACAAATTTAACTCATTGCACACCAACAGCAAACCAGGGATCTGTCATCCACAAAAAAACAATGAAATGGTCCCAGTCTGTGGTGTTGATATACATAGTAATGATAATAGTAATAATAATAATTCTTTTGTATAGAAACTCCTTTTTAAAATAAATCCTCTCTTAACGGACACCTTTTTTTCCATGTCTCTGGTATACCATCCTACATTATTATTATTAATTTATTTTTTAAAGGTTTCTTTTGGGCTTTACCGCCTTTATTTCATAGGACAGCTAGGTGAGAAAGGGAATACATGCAGGAAATCGTCAGGTCGGATTCGAACCCTGGAACAGCGTTGAGGCATAAATCTCTCAGTATATGTGTGCCTTCTCTACCCACTAAGCAAACCCAGCCACACGGCATCCTACATTATTAAATGTAACATGTGCACAGCTACTGTCAGTTCCCCTGTCCTTGTCTCATACACAATTACACGTTTGTACACCACCATTCTTCTCACCTCAGTCCAAGGTTACTACACTAAACGAGACAGATTTATTTCTAGTCACAGATGATATTTAAGGCAGAACTAACGCTTAACATACAAACTAACACAATTAGTCTCGCTAATTTATGTCACAGAGGAACTGCAGTTCATAATCTAAGCAGCAAATCTCTTTATTACATATGCATTTCTGCCCTGATATGCATTAAGATTGACGATTCCATAAAGACTCGCAAGCCATTCTAATGGTACTGTAGAATTAGAATCAATCATGTAGCTTATTGTATATATGGAGCAGCTCAGAGATATTAGTGTGTTTGTGTGTGTGTGTGTGTGTGTGTGTGTGTGTGTGTTTACTTGTGAACAAAACTTCAAAGGATTGCAGCAAAAATGTTCACAAAATTGTTTGAACCACACACAGCACCAATACTTTCAATGCAGTCTCTCTTTGTCTCTCCTCTCTGTCTTGCTCTTCTCTCCATATACCACAGTCGTCCATTGATTACATTTCAGCCCTTATACTTAGCTGACATTTCTGTACAGTTAAAGACAGAGAGAGAGAGACTAAAAGGATAAAATAACGTGAAGCATATATGCATACCTGGATGTCCATTGTGAGCACCCACTGGACTACATGTATGTAATACCATCTGTATTTGTCTGTCTTGGAAATGTGTAATTATTCTTTCTGTGTATTGCTACAAATGTACTGTACATGTGTCTGTTTGTCCCTACACCTTGTCATTGCACAAAATACTACCAGGGTAATGATGTGTAAAGTGATGATGTGCAGCCAGCAACTTGCACCAGGAGGGTCACAACCCTTGGCCTCGGCTGCACCCTTGCATACACTTGAGTTTGAGCATGTGTGTGTGTGTGTGTGTGTGTGTTTCAAGCCAAGCTGGCTGGCGTCTGCTCACTCCTCTATCCACTGCAGGCCGTCTGCTGTCTTTTATTTCTGCTTTAATGACCTATAAAGGGACTGTTACTTTTTAAATAAACCATAAAGCAAGGGTCATAAAAGGGGAGTGCAATGCTGGGCACAGGCCAAGCGCTGAGAAAACTGTGTCTTAGTGTGTGTTTGTGTATATATGTATATGCGCTCGGGTGTGCACATGCGAGTGTGTGCGTTTGCATATGTTACCAATGTGCGCCAAGCTGAACCCGCAGCCAAGCAGATATACTCTGGGAAAGCTGTGTAGCTCTAGTTTTTCTTATTTTACGGTATTTTGGGGGAATTTGAGCCCTTATTTTGACAGACCAGCTACATGGAAGGGGAGAGAGAAGGGGAAATGACATGCAGCAAAGGTCCGCAGGCCAGAGTCGAACCCGGGCCCACTGCGTTGAGGAGTAAACCTCTAGAGACGGACGCCCGCTCTACCAACTGAGCCATCCAGCCGCCCAGCTCTAGTCTTTTTAAATGATGAACCTAAATAAGTGGTGACCTTGCTTCACATAGAGATGAGTGGGTGGGTGAGGCGCAGGTCCAAGGCTGGAGCTGTGTTTTCTTTTTTTTTCTTCTTTTCTTCCTTCCAAGCCACTGTCTTGGAGATGCTGTAGTGGGTGTAGAAAGAAGCGAGCCTGCGGCGGCTTCAGTAGAGCTTCATACAATGAATAAAACCCCTTTACAGCAACTTATACCACGGAGGACTCTATATGATATTCCCATGACCGAGGAAGCTAATGAAAGTGCTTAGAGATGCTGAGAAGGGGTTGAGGCAGCTTCAACCAAGCACTACTGACATTAATATATGGATCTTAATAGGGGCATGGAGGTGGTATCGGCAGGAGGTGTAATTTCAGTAATGCTTGTGACAGGAAAAAAAGAAATAAAAGTTTAGGAAACCGTAAAGTGCCTGTCTTAGAAGAAAGGTCTTTGCACCATGCATATTTACGTCTTAGTTAGAGGAATGTGTGGGTGCAAGTGATCGCTCCATGTCTCTCTCTTCTACCCCCTCCTTATGCGCTGCGATTCTAAAGCCAAACACAAAAAAGGGGGGGGGGAAAGAAATAATTGCCCGTTTTAGCAGAGTGTAACGTCGAAAATGTGTGTCGCTCATGCAGAGCTTCAAACGGGCTCGGCGAGGAACAGAGAGCAAATCTTAGCACGCCGTGTTTAGGACATCAAACGGGCCGCAATCAACCGCTTCGCAGAGAGGAGGAGGAGAAGGGGGGACAGGAGGGGCTCAGAGGTGGCAACGGCAGCGGGGGGCTCATTTCCTTTGACGTTCATGCACTTCTTCTTTTCCCATAAGAATAAGTTTAGCTACTTACGAGAGAGAGAGAGAGAGAGAGAGAGAGAGAGAGAGAGAGAGAGAGAAAATTGGGTGCTACATTAGACATGCGAAAGTGAAACAAAAGCTCCAAGAGGTTATGTAGGTTGTGCCGACAGGTACAGAAGGATGGACTACACAGAGTGAAATCCCTCTGACTTAAAAAATATTTCCCTGAGATGTCATCATCTGTTTGTGGTCTTTTCATAATTAGGAGGTAATCCTATTTTTCATGCAGCTAACAGAATATACTGATCTAGCTTTTACATAAACACATTTCTTTTTGCAGTATTCAAGATGAGCTGTTTTATAGGAAAATCTCTTGTGTTAATATGTTGATTAAATCTTTGGATAAATCATTTTGTCATTTAGTCTATTAAAAGTCCTATGACATGGTGTTTTTGGATGCTTTTATATAGGCCTTAGGGGTCCCCTCATACCATATCTGAAGTCTCTTTCCCAAAATTCAGCCTCGGTGCAGAATTACAGCCACTAGAGACAGTCCCACAATGGGTTTCCTTAGTTTGTGCCATTTCTGCATATGTAGCTTTTGAGGAGGAGAGAGGAGGGTGTGTGGCCTTGACCAACTATCACTTTGTTAGTTTGAAAGCCATGATGTCTCTCTCTTTCTCATGGGCCGGCCAAATTCTCTGGGCGGGCAAAACAGAGAATTGAAGGTAACCTTGCGCCTTATGACCTCATAAGAATTAAGATTCCAGATCGGCCCATCTGAGCTTTCATTTTCTCAAAGGCGAAGAAGGATATCCAGGGCTCGGTTTACACCTATCACCATTTCTAGCCACTGGGGGACCATAGGCCACTGGCGGACTATTTGCAGTCTGGGGAAACTCGTATTAATGTAAAAAAAAAAAAAACTCAAAGTGAAATTTTCATGCCATGGGACCTTCAATTTCCCAAAATGGTGAAAAGCAGCCATGACAACTTTCAAGAATCCAAGGTGACATCCACAAATTGCTTTTTTTGTCATACTATCAGTCTGTGAATGAAATACGTTTACTCAATATAAAATGGTTAAAAACAAACTCACTATTGAGATGCTGGACCCAGTGAGTATTTGGCATTTTTAGCTATGCCAACAGCGTACAGTGCTTCTAGGATTGGCAATATCGGTCTATCAGTCAGTCTGTCCACTACTTTGGTCCAGACTTGACTATCTCACAAACCATTGGATCTATTATCATGAAGTTGTGTACAGTCATTCATGTCTACTACTGACTTTTCTTTTCTTGACTTTTTATCTAATGCCACCAGCTGGTCAAATATTTCACTTATCAAATTTGGTACCAATGCTTTGGTTTATGATCAAATAATGTACCTGCCAAACCCGTCTTCTTCAGCTGTACTTTGTGGTTAGTGACAATGAGCAATCATTCGCATGCTGACACGCAAAACTAATATGCAAACATGCTATAGTAGACCTTAAACACCACCCTGTTAGCATTAAAGCGATGTTAGAATCTGGAATCTAATTCCAGTCATTCAGCCTATAAAATGGACAATATAGTGAAACATTAAATTCAAATTGCTAGTGTTGTATGACTCATAGTCCAAAAAAGACTATTCTAAAGAGGGAAATTCAATTTAGAAGGCTCTAAACCAGAATAAAATAGGAAAACCTGTGAACCTGAGAAAAGTGTGTTTGGCATTTTCACAATTTCATCACTACTTGTACCTTATTGTATCCAGGATACTGTATATACATATAATTGGCACTTATGGTAACTATCGTTAAACATTTAATGCAGAGAAAGACCATTTTCATCCTCAACACTGTTAGCGCAAGACTTGTTAGGGATCTTAACATGTGTACATTATTTACATAAACTGCAACACAGATGTGTTTCACCCCAAATATCTGCTGACAAAAAATTATTAAAAATATCAACGTATGCTTTTAATTTATTTTGAAATGTACTTTTTTTCAAATGCTACAAATTTGCCCATTATTGGATACTGCCACGATGACAAGCTATTTGTTGCAAGCTGTTCTTTAAATTCAGAGACAAAACATTTTCCCTGGATGCATACTTGAGTGTAAAAGTCTTTTCTTTCATAAACCGGCAGTAGATTGACAAGCTGTAATAGAGTGCTCTTTGATCCGTCTCACACTCAAAGCGGCACTCTGCTCATTCCAGTCTTCAACTTGACTTGTAACTTTTACATTACAAAGATCCTTGCTTCCAATCACCTCTTAAAATAAGTCGTCTCTCCGCTAGTCATTCTGTATTTTTTTCTATCCTTGCCTAACCTCTCCTTCCTTTCCTCTGCCAAGTGGCTTCATGTCTTTCTATCGTAATGTTAATTCACCTGTGATCTTTCATTGCTCTCACTCTCTCCCCGCTCTGCCTCTCTTTTTTCCCCCATTCTTTCTAGCATCTCTCCTGCACTTCTTTTGTCCTTGATTACCTAGTAGTGAGCTCCTGGCTGTGTCTCCCCGCCACTGGGTAATGTACTATTTGCATGCAAATGGCAGTGCCTGGAAAGATTAGACAGGGTGGAGTGGATGGTGGAGGAAGCAAGGGTGGAGGAGGTGATTGAGGAAGGCAGGGAGACAGACAGACTTTATTGAAGGAGGGAAAGGAGGTGGAAAAGAGGCTCAAAACCAGATGAAAGGCAGGGATGAGTGCGTTCTGTTTTTTATCGTTTAGGCTGTCTGGAGGTCTAGATGATTGTCTTCATTAAGACGCTATTATTGACAGTTACCTGTGTATATGTCTGTATGTGTGTGTGCGTGTGCATGTATGTGCAGCTGTGTGTTTGTGTATGCAAGTGTATGTGATGCTCAAAGAAAAAGTTTGAACGTCTGTGCCTCAGTATTTACATGTTTATGTGTGCCTAACTAGCTTAGCTCCGAACTTGGGGAAGATAGGGCACTGCGGCATCTCTATTTCTGAAAAATTAAAGCTGGAGACCAAAGGTTTTTTGTCTGGAGAGAGAAGCCCAGGACTCGCTGCCTCCTCCCCCTCATCCGACTCCTCCAAATAAATAAGAATTTTTGATTACAGTAATCAGGGCCATTAATAATGCAGATGCTGTGATGATGCAGTGGAGATGAAAGATGGCTCTTCTCAACCTTTCTGTGTTAGGAGCGAGGGGAGAGAGCTGCTAGCTAGCCACACACAAACACACACACACACACACACACATTCAGCATCAGTGGAGACTTGAGACCCAAAATGCAACCTAAAAGAGATATAAAGTTGTAGGGCTATTTTCATTCAACTTCCAATTATTATTTGTTACAACAGTCCCGACTGGTTTCACTGCTTAGAACAAGGGTTACGTTGAGGTCATTTTGAGAGTTGTTGATAGACATTATAAATATAAGACAGCACAGTAAGTAGATGTTTACTTTTTATGTTATTTCACAAAGATGATTAGATTTGTAGCATCTGATTGTTGTCATAAGCACTCTTTCAAGGCACCTTCTTGCACCTACCCCTGCCTTTCCTCTCACACACACATATTCACAAAATCAGAACATATTATATACCTCACCTTCCTCACTCTTTCTCTGTCTCACACACACTCCTCACACAGTGTATACCTCTCCTTCCCTGAGGGTGAGTTGGCAGCGGGCCAGCAGTGGGGAGAGAATGCATAAAGCGCTATTGTGGCTGTTGTCGTTAATCAGGCCCGTATGCTTTCTGACAGCAGCATGCGAGAAAGGGAGACTGTCTCTCCTATAGCCTCTCTATACACTTGCTCTTTTCCATTAGCTTACACCAGCCAGACAGACCGTCTCCAGTTACAAAATGCTAAAGCGTAATGGCACACAATATCGAAAGAGAAAAGGAGGCAGAGGGAGGGCGAGACGTGGGAGAGAGTTGTATAGCACCAGGGTGGCATAAACTGGATGCCCGGCCACCCCACCAGCATCCTGGAAATTCACATTGGAGCCAAGCTGTGGGTGAGTGAACGGTTATAAATGAGGGGTTAAAGATGGAGCAGTTAGGGTGTGTGTGACTGATTTGTTCTTTGTGTGTGTCTGCATGTTTGCTGCTGATTCATCTTTTAGCATATCTGTGAGCATACACTTTTGCCAGACACATGGATGGACTGTAAGTACATCTGGTAACGCGCACGGCCATGCATATGTGGTTCTGTGTGTGTGTGTGTGTGTGTGTGTGTGTTCATCACAGACCCACAGAGACTATGTCAAAGACTGTGTCTCCTACAGGTGTAAGCCCCAAACATCTGGCTGGCACATTTCAAATGCTCAGAAAGGCAGGAGGGGTTGGGCAAAGCCACAGTGGAGGGCTGTACCACAGTCATTAAACAGCCAAGGGTTGGGGGGGTGGGGACCAGGACTGCACCACTACAGCATACACCTGCTCCTTGCACGTCTGTCTGTCCACAAACCAATATTCTTCCAAAATGTGTTCATGAAAACGACGAGGCTAAAAAAAAAAAAGACATCTGGAGCCAAACATGACCGCAACGGTTCATCTGCAGTGACAGGGGAATACCAGTTAACAAATTTAGATGCATTATTTTCATGGCAAAAGCCAATCATGAAACAACTCTTTGGATGATTTGACTAAATAGTTGAATGGGCTGTCCTAAGAAGACACATAATACTAGCTAAAAACAAAGGTGGTGTCTTGTTATTTGCTGATCTGACAAGGCTGTGCACATAGTTTATTTGGAATCCTTAAAGCTGGTTACATGGCCCCCCCCGTCATGTTGCTTGGCTAGTCTGAAAAAAAATGGGCTCACTTTTGCCCAATTATTTGCATAAAAGCATAAAAATTGACACTCGCCCTCGCTTTCTAGAACGGTTGGCCAGGTGTGGAAAGGTGTGAAAATAGGCAGAGCACCAAGCTTATTTTTTGCGTTGCCAGCAATGGAGGCGTTAGAAAAATGAGGAGGAAAGTGACTGAAACATGAAACAAGAACAACTCCTCCCCTACTTTAAATTACACTCTTGTTGCATTGGTATTAACCCTTGTGTTGTCTTCCCGTCAACCATGAAAAAAAACAGTTGTGGGGGCTTTTTATATATATATATATATATATATATATATATATATATATATATATATATATATATATATGTATATGTATATATATATATATGTATATATATATGTATATGTATGTGCATGTGTATATATGTACATATGTCTGTGTGTGAATGTGTATATATGTGTGTTTATGTATGTGTGTGTGTGTGTGTAGTTATTTTTTGTTTTTCACTATGTCTTTGAACTGCCATATTTGAGAAAGATTGTGTTAAATTGCCTTTTCTGTTTTGTTTTTACATAGGTAAATATTGGGTCTGCCAAAAATGCCTGTTAGGCAAGTGCTTAAGCATATTGTCAGCATTGTGTCTATACCTTTATTATTTATGACCTACTGATTGTCTCGCCTCATCTTGAAAACGCTATTCTGGACAAGGTACATTTTCTGTTAAGGACATATCTGAAGGTTTTCATTAAGGTTTTGTGCGGCCTGTCAGCTTTACTATATTGAGCCTTCACATGTTTCATAATCAGGTGATATAGGAGTAATAAAAGATGATCTTTGATGGTGGTCAATGCAAAATGAGCATATAAATTTAGAATAAGTTCATTTTACAATACACTGCTGTAGCATCTTGTAAAAATGTATGCCTAAGGCGTTAACAGTATGTTGATCTTTTGAAGACAGTATTGCCACATTAATGCACACATTACATTATGAGGATTCCAGTAGCTATCTATGGACAACGCTTGACCTCTGTTAAATTCCAGTTACATATTCTCCAGTAGGGCTTAGCACTGCACACATACACAGTATGGAGTTTACACAAGGATGATGGAAGCAGAGTGCCAGATTTAACATTCACACTATGGGCACTCGCATGTCAGCACATATCAGCTGGAGTCAACTACGCTCATGGTGTACGTGATTCACATGACAGAGTGGAGAATTAGGCTCAGGGGGGCAGATTCTGAACAGGGTCGCAGCCTCGGTCACGTCCGATTTGAACGATCTCCCAATCCAGCCCACACTCAACCTGCCTGGATTTGGCTCATAGTTGCTTTAGTGTAATTCAGACTGGACGTCCACTCATTTTATCATTTTTTTAAATTTTACAGAGAGTCACTTTATGTGACAGCGGAGTCTCTACCTTGACTCAGCATGAATGTGCAGGTCTAATCTACTCCAGTCACAGCCTGTGAGTCGTGCAGCATGTCATCTGATGCCTGCTATGCCTGCAGATGCCAGGGTGGCTACCTCTGTTGTAAGCTAGGGCACAGGTCCCTACCCCTCTGCCTCTATCTGTCTCTCTTCCTCTCTTTTTTTCTCCTTTTTCTTCTCCTTCAATCTCTCGATCTCTTGTCTACTCTCGCATGCCTCCCCCTCCCTCCTCTCCCTCACTCCTCTTTTTCACTCCTCTGCACTGACACGTTAGTCAAATCTGCCCATTATTCGCTTTGTTGGTCATGCAATGCTTTTATATCTGGTATAAAGCAGTCAATGACACTGAAAAGTGAGAGCACATGAAAGGAAGAAAAAAATACAGAAAGGAGTGTCATGGTTTGTTAGCCTGACAATGTGAGCATCTAAGAGTAAGAATCAGTCATTAGTGTCACCGTTTGTTTTTCTGAATGCTTTTTCGCCATTGGTGTATACAGGGTAAGACAGAAGGCTTGTTACAATAATTATACACTCTGCTCTACGGCCTATCATTTGGCACAAAAGACAGGAGCATGTGTCTCGACAAGAGCAGGCCAAGACACTTTTACATAGAAAGATGTTATGGTTGATTTTTGTTTTAGGTGTGTGTGTGTTTGTGCGAGCACATGCTAGCCGCTGGCTGCTCCCCCTCTCGCACTGCACCCTGAGTGAACTAGGGCTGCACAATTATGGCCAAAATGATAATCCCAATTATTTTGATCAACATTGAGATCAGGATTTATTATCACGATTATTTGTTGACTTTAAACCAGAACAAATTTTATTGTTACATAGGCTATTCATAACTGCTTTCACCTCCATATTGTGCTATATTCCTCTTATGTTGAAGTTGTATGTTGTACATATACAGCTGCAACACATGAAAGTGAAATTATCTGAAATAAATAGCCTAG
>NC_048412.1:20729321-20744649 GCF_013103735.1 Etheostoma cragini | reverse complement strand
CAGCACGGGTCGAATGGCGGGTCAGTGACATTACACACGTGGTGCGTATTAAAATGTCTCTATTGTCATTGCGCTGAGTTTTTATGAACTATGATATTCTGGCCATGGGTCACATCTCTTGCCCAGGTCCAGCAGGCTCCGTCTCACACGCTATTACTCAACGAACTGAAGTCAGTTGCATTCAATAACTTCTTCTGTGTTTTTGGCCGTGGCTACCGCAATGGCACAGTTACCAGCGGAAACACTGGTCCAACTACACGTTTACTTCTCAAACTCAACAATAAACAGCTGTGTTAATAATAATTAAAACTGTGGACAAATGTCAGAAGTGTGGACCGCCGCTTTGTCTCTACATGTTGCTGGGAGCCATATGTGTGTTAATGGGGGCAGGGCTGCGTAGAGAATAAGAGGAGAGTCCAAACACACGCACGGCTTTACAGAAGAAATGGGGTCATGTACCGCAAAATTAAACCATATCGATATAAACAACATTGCTGCGTTTGTGGAGAGGCAGCGGATGCGAGGACGTTAGGTGTACCGGTGCGACGTAGAGGAAACATTTTAGTTGCACCCTAGAGCCCTGTGGGCTAACAGACACAAACTAGCAATGGTCACTGCTGTTGTTTCAAAAACAACACATACAAAATGTTGCGTTTACTAGTGAACAGGTAAACCTTGCAAACCGACATATGACCGACTGTTATCTTTTGTGGAATCTGAAATGCACCTCAGACCCACAAAAATGTGCAAAGTAGCCCTACTCTGGGCTGGCTTTGGCTTTGAATAAGCAAATGACTTCCCGAATTTATGGCCGTAACAGAATCCCACACATGCAATGCACAACTAGCTACAGATATGTCCGTGTTTGGGGAGAAGGTAACCTGCACATCACATTCAGACGCCACACGCAGAACGCTTTATAACAGCGGGGGTGGGGGCTGGTGGGGTGTTACAGCCTTTGACTCTTTCCCTGCTATTATATTAAGTTTCTTTGAGCTGGCAGAACATAACGTAATCTCAGAGATTATTCCTTTACAGTGCTGTGCAACACGAGAAAATCTCTGAGCTGAACTGGGCAGACACATTGGTTTTCATCATACTCATCCTGGGTCGGGTTAATTAAGTCTACCGCTAATTTACAACGATAATAACTTACCGTCGCCAAATACTCCCGCGAATCAAATCCATACTTTACCGTTCACCATCAAGCCACTATACCTGTATGGAAATGAGCACCTCTGCTAAAGTGTTAAATTTGTTCATGTGACACAAGACATCTCTCTCTCTCTCTCTCTCTCTCTCTCTCTCTCTCTCTCTCTCTCTCTCTCTCTCTCTCTGCGTCCACACACACACACACACACACACACACACACACGTGGTCCGGTTCTGGTGGCTGAATGCAGATATGTGCTGATTAGCTCTCTTAACGGGCCAGTTAAGTAGAGCACCACCGTGAGGTCATGACTGTCTGTTTAGTCTACATTGTCATTGTGATACTTTGTGATTACATTTTGAATCTGCCCCGTTCTTTGTCAGATGAATACAGTAGTAAAATGTCTTTCTGTAAGTAATTTTGGGGTACAATTTGGTTTTAAAGAATTCTACAAGCAACAATACCACAGGCCAAGCAATCACTTGTTCCAAACAGGCCCATTTTCAAAGGGCTCTGTACTAGTCATTTAAAAGACAAGACATGAGAGTATCCATACGACACTTGTGTCTCAGTACCAAAACAATACTTCAATTCCTCTATTTCATTGTGAAAGAGCTAAAGAAATCCAACTCAATGTCCATCTCTAGTACTCACTTTAGTTAAAAAAATGTTGGTCCTTAGACCATTATCAATTCACATCTTCATATCTTACTTTGAAAAATCATGTATTCTTTGTGAAACTTTTTTTTTGTTTTCAAAAGAGCCAACATTCTCGTATGTAAACTGTTGTCTAACCACAGGCAGTTGCACAATAACTTTGCACTAAATAAAATAGTCTAAGATGTATATTTAAATCCGGAACCATCTGATTTAAAAATAAATACATAAATAAACAAGAAAGTAAATATTACAAATGTGACCAGGTACTCAATGCTTTGACACATTTTCAGCACCAAAGCATGTCCCATTAGCTCTGAATACTACTTTTATGCAAGCAGTGGGACAGCTATGGCTTTTAAATTTTGTTCCGGGAAACCAGTGGCCGAACTGCTGGAGGCATAAAAGCAATTCTGGATCCTGCACACAGTGTTGCAACTTGTTGAAAATATAGGGCTTTGGCCGTGGCTATAGTTGCCTGTGATGGGAGTGAGCTGTGAAGACTATAATCAGTGTCAGCTCACACAGCCAGACCTGACACCGCACACTGAGACGCAATATCTCTCCCTCTTGCACACTCATACAAACACATATACACATCATGCACGCACACACATACTCATGTACACACACTCACACAGACATACACACTCTCTCTCTCTCTCTCCCTCTCTGTCAGTTTCACACCCTTTTTTTCTTTCTCTCTCTCATGCACAGAAAGATGCTCTGTACCATTACAGTGAGTGACCGAGCACACAGGCATCTGGGGGGGGACTGGACAAAGAGATTGTCAATCCACATTCAGTGTGTTGAGTGTGTATTGCTCTCACCAACATGAGGACGGCAGGACTTGTGTCTATCTATGTGACAGTGGATGTGATTTCCAGTGAAGTGTGTGTGTATGTGTGTGTACATATGTGCATTCCTTGCCTTTTTATCTGGGTATAGCCTCAGAGCAATTCACAGCCTGTCACTCACTCTCTAGGACTGGCAGTAAGAGTGAGAGGTAGAGAAGGATTGGGTGGAGAAAGGAGGACAGACCGAGCGCCAGGAGAAAGAAGAGAGATTAACAACAATTGGGAGATGGAGAGGGCCAGTGAGAGGCTGTGGGGGATGGGGGAGGGAGCGGAGCAAGAGAAGGAAAGGGAGAGATGGTGATATA
Organism: Etheostoma cragini; assembly: GCF_013103735.1. NCBI lineage: Eukaryota > Metazoa > Chordata > Actinopteri > Perciformes > Percidae > Etheostoma > Etheostoma cragini. The sequence goes on along the minus strand of NC_048412.1, from coordinate 20,741,677 downwards.
GAGAGCGGCAGAGGCTGTTTGCTCCCTTGGGTGCATGGGTTAGGGCAGCCCGCGGGCGCAGTTGGCATGCAGCTGGGCGCACTGTCGCTGAGTCCCTCCGGCAGGCTGTGTGCTCGCCCTGCCTTCCCTCGGAGAGCAGAGGTCGAAGGGAAAGAGAAGTGTGTGTGTGTGTGTGTGTGTGTGTGTGTGTGTGGCTGCTGCCTCATCAAAAATGCCAACACTGCTACACCATAGCCCATATCTGTTTATGGGCTCATTGCTCAGTCCCGTTGTTGCTCAGGGGGACCATTTGCAGTCACACTTGCATAATGATAATAATAGGGTAACTTGGAGTGTGTGTGTGTGTGTGTGTGTGTGTGTGTTTGTGTGCGTGTCTTGACACAAGTGTTTATGTGCTTTTAGGCTCTTTCTATTTCCTCAGTCCATTCATTTGTCCATCCTTGTCTCTTCAGCTCCCCTTATCCCCCCCCCCCCCCCCCCCCCCCCCCCCCCCCCCCCCCCCCCCCACACACACACCTCTTATCCTCCTCCTTATTATCATACTAACTCCAATCCGCCCCGTTCCTGCCCCCATCGGCTAAGCACCCACACACATACCCTGGCACGACCCTGTGGGCACGCCACAAACTGCCGTGGAACGGCCCATTTTAACCATACACTGGACAAAAGGTGATGATTGCATCACACGCACCACCGGTCTTCTCGCTCCTCCACCAAAACCAATACCCCCCAACCCATCATTAGTTCACATGCCACATTGGGCACACAAATATTTTTTCCTCCCCTTTTCTAATTTTACAGGGCTGAGATTATTTTACACCCAGTGTTTTTTTTTTCTTTTTTCTTTAACCGCAGGGTGGTTTTACAGAGGGGGAGAGAAAAACACAGTAAGCAAGTGGGCCCTACTTTTATCACTATTACTGTGTTGTATGGAAAGATGAAATTGATTTACACAGGAAATGAAACAAGAAAATACAAAATGAAACCCAAAAGTAGAAATAAGTTAGAGAAAGAAAACTAACAAATATTAGAAGATTCAAGAACTGGGGAGTTTATCTAACTTCAACTGCTGGATGTCTACTCAGTCAACCAGCACCTGCTCAAAAAATGAAGTAAATGCTACTTTTTAAAACAAAATATGTATTTTTAGTTTTGAATTAGCTGTATGCTGTTGTGTGTTCACGTAAACTGGAAATCAATTAATATAATATACTTTTACGTTTAATAGTAGAATTGGCAACTATATAAATAGCCAGTCCAACTGAAACCTGTTTTAGACTACCTATGTATTTTAATGTTGTCCACAAGCGTACCTCCCATGGAGCCATTGTGATGCTAATAAGCCATCAGGTGTCGTTAGCATTCCATTGACTGCCAATCATTTTGGCGCCACTTTGACAGTGAATAACTTTACATCTGAAGCGTTTAAAGACTATTTGTTAGGGTTAGGATTGTTTATTTCTGAAGAAATACGACAATGTATAAAAGGCTCCATTACCTTCTATCTCACGTTATTGCTCCGTAGCAGAAGTTTTTGTAAAAATAGACTAACGATTTTGTCATAACCACACCACTTACTCTTGCATAGTTGACACTTACTGTACAGTATAGGACAAGCTAGAAAGAAGTTTCAACTTTCATTAGCTGTTTAAGTTTACTTACTAATGTTAAATAGCATTTTAGTCCATCTCTGCTGATTAGGAATGATTGAGATTTCTCTTGGCACAGCTTGCTCCCGTCACATTTACGTCGGCATGCTCAGCCATCACCGGAAAAGTGACTCTAATAGACTTAACTGCTCTCCGTGGAAAACAACTGGGTCACATTGTCCATTTCTTTTGCCCTCTATGCTGTCACCAGGTGTGATGAAAATGGCTCATCTTTGAGCTAATCAAGTGATCAAGCTGTCTTAAAGACTGTGCTCCCGTTCTGCCTTTCGCTCTTTGGCCTGCCCGCACTGAAATGACCCAAGCTCTGCCAGTTTGCCTTGAGATGGAAGAACCATTAACACCACCCCCAACCCCCAGTGATCATGGCGGTGAGGGTGAGGAAGGACACCAAACTAGGCCCCACCCACAGCCCACGCCCCCATCCGCCGTGCAAAAGAAAACCCACACAGAAAGAAGTGCCTACTCTGTCCCCTGAAAGACTGCAAAACCATAGCCCTCAAAAATTAACCGTTGAATCCAAAGAACAACACCTTGGCAAGTTACAAATGTAATACACAACTGGCACACTAGCTTGAGCTACCAGTAAATGCTAGCTAACTTGCTACTTGCGGTTCATGACATGAACAGGCAGTGTTGTACATTCCTGTCCTTGCACTGCTGCCACAGCTAAAGGAGCCGTGACTGTCCTCCATGCCAAACACCTACAATCAAACAACAAATAACTACATAACACAATACTTGTACTTTAACTTTCAGTACTTGAGTAGAAAATGTTTAAATAAATCTCTAGTACTCCATACATGTCTGCCCTTATGCTTGCAAGGACAGAATCCCCTGTCAAGATGCCTCTTCTCTGTCTCAAGGCTGTGTTTTGCCAGCAAAACAAACAGCTGATGTAGATGGCCACTGTTTGATCAGATTACATGGTATAATTACAATTTAATTTATTTGGAACAACGTGATTAATTATTGTTCATTTATCGTTATCGAGGTAAAATATGCAACTAATCGTGATTTAGATTTTTGGTCATATTGTGCGCCCACATATGTGTCTCAAAGGCAGAAAAATATGTCTGCCATGCCACATTCCCGCCATCTGACTAACCACATTCCTGCCATAGCCTGGCAATTAAAAGCCTTTACCTCCAAATCCCCACCACATAACCTAGCCCAGCAGTGAACTGAGAGCACAGAAAGCCCATTAAAATGGGAAGTGCATGCCAGCTTCATGATCGAAACACATGTAAGCCATTAAGAGTACACTTTGAATTCTTGAGAGAGAGAGAGCAAGAGAGAGAGAGAATTTGGGATTCTCGTATCACTTAAACAACTTCTAAGTCAGCAACAGAGGGAAAGAAATGCACATAATAGAAAAAGACAAGAACACAGAAAGTAAAGAGAAACTGGGGCATTGATTAGTGGGCCGGATGATAGCACTAATATGAGGTGTTTAAGCACTAAATCCACACTCTTGCTGTGCCTTTGCATCTCAAATAACCCCCCTCAACGTCTTTCAGATGGTTTGGCCTCGGGTTCTTTGAAGCGGGTCCCTATGACGGCAGCCCGGCTGGCGGCCAGAGCCACACTCTTTCCTGATGCTGTTTGGAAGTGGCAGGGATCACAGAAGGCCACTTCCGAGCACAGACTCCCTGCAAGCGCTTTCTGTCCGTCTGCTGAGTGAATCTACCTCTTGCACCTTAGCTCAATTGTCACAGGGCAAAATGATCAATTTCTTCCTATATTTTGGTAGTTGTGGGGACCTAATGAAGTTTTCTTTCATGTATCCTTACCAAATGCTCCATCTGTGTTTCCCTTCTGCCTCACTGTCTCTTTTTATTGCCCTCTTCCTCGATTTGTGATTCTTAATGCAACCTTCCACTGTCTGTGTCGTGTGGTTGTTACATAAGCGAACCCAGCTTCACACATGCATGCACACTTGCACACATACACAACACACAGTTCCCATTCATAGACCTCTTTCTCTCCTTAGAGACACATTCCCAGTGTCTCTGGTCAGGTTTAACAGTTATGTAATGTTGGAGGGAAGCACCAATATATATTTTGGATTTAGGCTGATGATATTTTCTGGTGCCAATATTAAATATCTAAAATCCTACAAGGATTTGGTTTTTTTTGGTTCCTATCATGCAGTAAAAGCATTTGAGAAGCATCTGACATAAAAGTTAAACTCTGGCACTCTGGATAACATGATTAAAAAAAATGAACAAAAAATAACTAAAATAAATGCATAGGTAAATTAATGAATTGATGCTTTGTTGTATTTTTTCAATGATAAATCTGAGGTGAGGAAATAAATGTTATGGGATTCCCCTCAAACAATTACGTGATCAAATACTGTATATTGCATCATATCATTGTAGGATTTCCTTCAGGAAACTGTGGTAAGCCACCCTGAGCCTTAATTTAAATAGTAGATGACGGCTTAAACAATAGTTACTCATTAAATAAGCAGTATTTCCTGTATCAAATAGTGATATTTTTTGCTGAATATATACATTTCCCTATAGTTCATACTTATGTTGTTCTTGGTAGACCTAATTTTGTTAGAAATTAGCCAATCGGTAGGTTGGTGGTTCAATCCTTGGCCTTGCAGTCTCATTTCGAAGTGTCCTTGGGCGAGAAACTGAACCCAGAGGGGCCCCCGATGCTGCGCCTTTGGAGTGTAAATGTGTGTGAGTGTTTATTTGATGAGCAGGTGGTACCTTGTACGGCAGTCTTGGCCACTAGGTTAAAGAGCTTTGAGTAGTCGTTAAAGCTAGAAAAGCGCTGTATAAGAACAGTTCATTTACATTTCTGATCTAAAATCCTATATAGCATCAGAAGATGAATCAATTGTCCTAGACTTCTAACAAAAGGTCTTATGAATCGGCTAGTGAGCTATGTCTTTGTGAGTTTGTCTTTCTGTGTTTAGAAGTGTCTTGGGCAGAGAGAGGTTCAACACTGCAGCTGCATGGGACGCACACTACTGACAGGAAGTCTCACACACAAACAGTTTCCACGAGCTATTTCCAAAGTTTTCTTCGTCCTTTTTTTTGAACTTTATTATTCTTCCGTTGTCCCTCTGACTTTTTCTTCCTATTGTTGTTTTGATTCCACTGTTTTTTATATTCCTTTTTTCTGTCTTTCTTATTGTCAAATCCCTCATGCATTCTCTTTGAACGTGTGGACACACACTCCCATTCACAAGCCCAGATCACAAACGCTGACGCCCTCGTGCATCTCTCCTATTCCCCCTGTCTCTTCCTTTCTCCCCTAACATATTCTTTGTGTTCCCTCCATCAGTTCTTCTTTCTCTTTTCTTTTGTTAAATGTTTCTGCCTTCCCCCTCTCCCTCAATCCTTAAAACTTCCCCTAAGATGCTCTCTGTTTTTCACTCCCTCACTTCCTTTCCTCACTCTCCTGCCTGCCTCGCTGTCTTTGATCCCGTTGGTCTCTGTGTTAGTCATCCTAGCAGATTGCTATGGGCTTATTGACCAGGGTCACAGCAGAGGGATCCCCATTCAGCCCCTCTTCAGTGCAACATGGACATGTCTAACACATGGCGTCATACAGGTTGGATTCTCTCTTTCTCTTTCTCTCTCGCTCTGCCGTCTGTAACCTTCTTACAATCCATTAAAGCTTTTTTCCCCTCTTTCGTGTTGTTGAAGCACTTGTATTTGTGTGTGATAATGTATATACAAACAGTATGCCATTTTCTTTCAAATGTGCATACATGATGTGTATGAATGTGTTTAAGTTGTAAGCTTTTAAATACTCTGACACTGTGTTTACAACAGTGAAAGCCAACCGTCACCCTATGTCAGATATTTGCAGGTGAAGTTGTAGACATTTGAAACAAACAAAACATGTCTGTCTTTCTATCCATTGAGAAGCCCAACCACTAAATGTACGCAGGTGTCGCACATAGATATTTGCAAGGCTGGTATTTTTTTTTTTTCTTTTTTTTTTTTTACTTCTACACATTTAGTTTTTTTTTTCTTTTGAAACCTCCCTCAAATAACAAATTCTACCAAATCCAAGTGTATAACTATGTACTGTAAATGGTTAATGAATCAACCTCTTTGCTCTGTTGAAGCAGTGTTTCTAGACAATCTTGGCCCATACTTAAATAAAGCAGCTTGTTTTTGAAATTCCAGTTAAATTCATTGACGGTTGAATGCTCTGACTTGTGGTTTGCGGCACATTTCGGCCACCGCTGTCTGCACGTAGGGTCAGGTGGACATTCGGGGATAATAAGCAGACAGAGATGAGCAGACAAAAAATGGTGGAGATTGAGAAAAAGACAAAAGCAGGAGCAGATGTTAACTGCCCAATGACATTGCAGAAGGGTAATTGTACAGTGACTGGATTCCTTTGGAGCAAGCAGTTTATATGTGCACGCACAGACTCGTGTTTGTACAGTATTTGTGTGCATGTAAGGGTGTGCGTGTGTACATTGCAGCCACAGACAGACACATGGGAGCCTGAGGAGCGTTGAATATTGCAGAGGAGTGGACCACAGAGGGACCAGGCCCATAGCCAACAGACAGGCCCCACTCATAAATCCTCTCCACACTGACGCCTTTTCTCTCTGTTTTGTGTGTGTGTTCTCACTCATTCATTTTGTATGTCTTTCTCTTTAGCTGGGAGAATAGTCATCATATGAACACTTTGTAAAACTCTAGGTCTATAACCATTGGCTCTTTGGGCTAATTTGATGAAATAAGCCTTTTCCACTGTGGTGGCATTTCACTTGTAAACCTGCCCAATAAACCTATGTAAAGGATTTTAGTTTTTGTCCACGTTTTGTCCAGATTTACCTAAGAAATTCACGTATGTACAAGAGATCCGGTAGAACATTTTGAAGTAGTCTTTTAAATCTCAGATGAGCTTGGGCCAGGAGAAGCCGGTGTTGTTGATAAATGGCTTTCGCTTTGCATTGTAGAGTTTTAACTTGCACAGACAAACTGTGTTAAAGGTATCATAGCATGAAAATTTCCCTTAATGAGGTGTTTCACCATTTTAATATGCGTTCTCCCGGCCTGTCTATGGTCCCCCTGGGGCAAGAAATGGTGATAGGTGTAAACCGAGCCCTGGGTATCCTGCTTTGCCTGTGATTTTATAGCTCAGATGGGCCGATCTGGAATCTTGCTCCTTATGAGGGCATAAGGCGCAAGGTTACCTCCCCTTTCTCTGCTTTGCCCACCTAGAGAATTTGGTCCACCCATGAGAAAGAGAGAGACATCATAGCTTTCAAACCACAGACAGTTAGAGAAATGGACCAATAGATGCTGTTGTTCTGGACGGAGACCAGCGAAGGCCATTAGAAGCACTTTTCTGGTGAGTGCTGAGCGTTACCGCGCAGCCTCCAACTGAGCTTGATGACGTAGATGTGACGTGAAGCCAAGAGAAATCTCAATCATTCGGAATCTTGCAAAGACAGAGAGCGTAGGTATGTGTAAGGAGATAACATAGGCACAGGCTAATTATTACTAACTAAAATACTAGTTAACATTAGTAATTAAACCTAAATAGCTTCTCCTGACAATATGGTGATTTGTCGACTATGCAACGACAAGTCACTTGGTTACGACACAATCGTTAGCCTATTTTTACAACAAAGTCTGCTAGAGAGCCATAACGTGAGGTATAATGTAATGGAGCCTTTAATACATTGTCGTGTTTCTTTAGAAATTAACAATGGACAACTTTAGTTTTTAAACGCTTCCGATGTAAAGTTATTCACTGTCAAAGTGGTGCCAAAATGAATGGCAGTCAATGGAATGCTGACAGTGGGTGAGTGCTTTGTAGCATTACAAAGGCGCCATAGGAGTTACGCTTTGTGGACGCCCGCTTACCCCCTTGTTTCAAACGAGCAAAGTAGCGGTTGGTTAAGTCTCCTCCCGAATAGCTACAGACACAGAAATGGCATCTCCCAAGAAAAGCCCATTGTGGGACTGGCTCTAGTGGCTGCACCAAGGCTGAATGTTGGGAAAGAGACTTCAGATATAGTATAAGGGGACCGCTAAGGCCTATATAAAAGCATCCAAAAAGCCCTATGTTATGGGACCTTTAATTGACAATGGTTTTGCAAAGTGTTCCTGAGCCCACGTGGTAATATCCGTTACATAATGTCGGTTTTTAATGCAGTGTCGCCTGAGTGATCGAAGGTCACAGGCATTCAGTGTTGGTTTTCGGCCTTCTCGCTTACGTTTGTACTTGAGTGATGGATCTGAATACTTCTTCCCCCACTGGTTTTGACACAATAAGGGAAGTGTTACTAGAGACACCCATAAACGCATAAATCATCCATTGGGTTAGTCCATAAGCTTATCCACTTATCCCCTTTGGAGCAACACACTAAGCTTTGTGTGTATTGCCTCATCTGCTGCTGTTGAGGTTTAAGGCCAGACTGCTCTATCGGAGCCTTTTGACCTTATAGGCCATCAACAACAAACTGTAGACAACTTTGACAGGGAAGAAGGTGGGAGGCCAGTGTGGGCCGGCTTTTGCTCGAACAGAACCTGTTAGTACAATGCGTTGTCTGACAATTGTGACATCAAAAGTTTACTTTCTTAAACTTCCACTTGTTCTGAGAAGCCCAACTGGAAGGCAGAGTGAAAAGCCAGCTGTCACAACAAGGGGAGAGATGCTGTATAAATATAGGGATAATGGCACACATTGTCTCTCATCAAAGACATTCATTATGCTGCACTTGGTTGTTTGCATGAAAAGTGATATTGTGTCAAGAATTGGGGGGAAAAAAGGGAGCTTGAGAGGGAAGTTAAAAAGTGGGTGTGGGTGCGGCCTCTAGCTCACCCAGTAAGACCGTTCACCCCATGTTGGCTGAGTCCTGTAGCTGCCCGGGTTTGAATCCAACCTGCGGCCCTTTGCTTCTTGTCATCCCCCATCTCTCTCCCCCTCTCATCTCTATCCTCTGTCACTTTAATAAAGCGAAAAGACCAAAAAATAATCTTAAAAAAAAAACGCTAGCTCCCCTTAATCCATCTGTCCAAAAGGTTCAGCAGAAAAAGAGCTCTCCAAAGTTATTTGAAAGTCTGATAAGCAGGTCTGACAGAGTAGACTGGCAGCGTATGATGCCAGTCACACACAAGCAGTGGCATGTGCCATTGGCATATATGTTTTTCTCCCATCTTACCGGTCATTCTTTCTATCTAGCTAAAATGCTCAGCCATTGCCACCATGGAATAGAAAAATCTCCTCCTAAGTACCTACCTCACATTGTATTAAACTGTAAAATACAAATCCCAGTAGAAACACTGTTTCATTGCAAAAAATTACGTTTGACAGTTGCTGTTCAAAACAGCAGTGCAGTTAAAACAAAGATGGCTACCATTCCTGCCCCTCTGTCCACCTTCACTTCCTCCCTTTGCTCCCAGAGCTGAGGTGTCAGCGAGGCAGAATTTTTTTTTTCAGCAGGCAAAGTGTGTTGTGAGTGGCAGAAATGAGATTGATTTAATCAGAGAGCCTATAATTACATTGCTCCTGTTGTTGTCATTGATGCTGACAACAGCCAGCCCTCCTATCTGCCTGTCCTTCAGTATGACTATATCTCTTTGTCTACCAGCTGAAGCCTGTCTCACTGTCGCTCTGCCTGTTTCTCACTCTGTGCCTCTCTCTTGTGTTCCTGTATGAACCTGCTACCTGCCTTGCTGTCTGTCTGGTTATACACAACTGTGTTTCCTGTCTTAAAGCATGCACTTTTGTGTTTTTTTTAATGGCCATGTAAGAAGCAGTGCAATTACCTGTTTCTTTGCATGTTTCTCTGACACACACATACAGGAATGCTTTTTTTGCCAGAGGGGACAAAGAGCGTGGCAGCCTGGAATGGCAGCTCAAAACCAGTGACCTTGATTCACAACCTTCCGCTGGAGTCTTTGTCCTGCTTTCATGTCTAACTCGTCTGTGTCTTTGCTGCCGCATGTTCCCGTCCCTGTCTTACCTTGTGCAAAATGTACTCTCTGTTGTAATGACTGACCTTGTGCACCCTACAACTTTTGCAACACCTGCTGCCTTTGGGTCTAATCTCAGCCATTCACACCGCAGTCTGTCTCACGGTTTGATTCAGGCTAATACAGTTAAAGTGCTCAGTTTACCTGCATTTAAGTTTTTTTTGTAGGATATAACTTTTATTTAAAAGACAGGATTTCCATGTCCAAGTATTTCAATCCTTTACTATTATTTTCAAAGATATGTTTGCTGGGGTTTTTTTTGGTGTTCTTGCCAGTAAATAAAATATGAAAGTCCTTATTCCTTCATAAACATGTTCAACATTGACTAAATGAGCTAAACTACAAAATAAACTAAACAGTGTAATGGCAATTTCAGCTGCATGGTTATTGCAAATGGAAACTGTAAATGTCTACTTTAAAACAAACCCAATCGCAGCCAAAACTAAATACTGACCAATGAGATGGCATGTGTGTCCTTTTTAAATAGAGCAAATGATGCACAATGTGTTTATGCAGAACTTGTATGATGAGAAGCTTCTCTAATATTGCCTAATAAAAGTTGTACAACCTTTATCTCCCTGTATCTATGAAGAGCATTGACAAAAATGCAGAGGTTCTTAAACAGCCCAACTGGCTATAACAAAGGCATAAAAACCCCTTGGTGGGGTTGTTGATGCTTCAAGTTTACATCAAAAATATCTTTTTTGCTGCAGTTGTTGAGCAGTGTTTTGCCGTGCTGTACTGCAACAAGTGTGTGTGTGTTGGCGGGAGGCGTGTGCGGGGGTCATAGCTAAACAGCTGGCCAATCAGAGCTCCTGTTGCCACATTCAGAGAGTCAAAGTGTTACCAAAAGGAAATGATTAAATGTAACATTAAGAAATAATCATCTGAACAAATACATGCAAAAGATGGAATATGAACTATGAAAATATTTTTGAATTAGGACATTTGGAATTTAAAACAGCGGGAATAAAAATAGAAATGACCTGCAGTAATGTTTGAAGGAGCAAGAAAGGTTGGGTACCAAAACCTAAGACTGCTAATTAACAAACGGTGTCTACCTGTGCTTCTCTTTGATGCTCCAAAACGCATGTTAGAGACAACTAAACATCGCTGCACATGACGCTAGTTAACACTACACATGGTTAGAATGCTGACATCTAAACGGTGTAAAGTGTGTTTCACTGTAGAGGATTCCAACATAAGGATGTATAACAGTCTGCAGCTGCCGTTTTTGGGAAAAACAAGACAGGCAATGTGTTAACTTGAAACTGGAAAGCCTTGTGGTGCATTTAAAGTTATTGTAAAATACCCTTTTTCCCATCTGGTGGTTGTTTTTTGTTGTTTAAGAGCAATTAACTGGTGAAATAAGTTGTGATTATTGTTATTACATTTTTACTAAATCATTTCATTTTGACCATTCCCAATAAACAAGCCATTTCTTAATGTCACAGACTGTTGTTTTGTGCGCTTCCTTTTTTCTTTTAAATCCGGCACCGTTTAAAAATCTGAATCCATTTATATGATTATTTCATAATGTTAATATTGAGCTCTTTGGGTCTCCATAAATTGTGGGCTGGGCAGAGCTAATGTTGACAGACAAGATGAATTGTGAGATGGTATATGATAAAAAATTAAATCCTTTTGATAATACATGTTTCAATTCCATTTAAAAAAATCTATTTTTATTCAACATTTAAAGGCAAAATTAGGAAATTGAATAATTGGCAAATCTAATTGTCTTTTTATCCTAATGCATGTGTAAATTCAATTAATTGATTTATAATAGATTTTTTTCTAAATGTACAACTTTTTTACTGATCATAATCAATAAAACAAAACAATTACAGTATATAAATATTTGGATGGCACACTCACAATTCCATACGTTATACCACTAAGTAAATGTTTGTGGGCTTACATTATATTTGAAATTGTGAATGGACACTCATGTAGTGTCGATTCTCTCCCCTTTTAAAGGTGCTCTAAGCGATGTTGGGTGACGTTAGTTCTTGTTGACGTTCGGAGTATTTTCAACCAAAATGAGACTAGCTTGCCCCTCCCTTCTCTTCATCCCGTCCCCCACCTTTTGTGCTCCTCGCTCCAACCCCCCCAACCGAAATCCTTCTTGTTGGTTATTGGCTAGAACACTGGAACACTGTTTGTGTATGCTTTGTGGTGCAGGTGGGCACAGTTTATTTTTGTTGCCGTTTGTAGTCCCTGGACTGTCCACCGAGACTGCATTTTTTTTACAGTGTGTTCTGGGGCATTGCAGCTTGCGGATAGTCAGGAGATTTGCTGTATGGGACAACAAATGTTGTAGCCGAAAAACAAGCGTGACATTGCGTAGAGCCCATTTAAAATAAATGTTATCATCACTAAAGCTGCTCTTGTACTCCAGCTTTGGTAATTCTAGTGCAGTAGATGTCAAGACATTGATATTGCGTCACTAAAAATGTCAGTTTGTAATTTAGAAAAAAATGTTAGTAAATAATTCTAGGAAATTAGAGCTGCAGGTCCCGTAGCCTTCCTTGTTCAGTAGCCGGTGCGTCCGACTGCCTGTTGGTCCACTTCCATGTTTGACATGGCAGGGTGCAGCGTGGTAAACTCTGCTGCCTGGTCTGACACTGCTTATCCCCCACACAGTGAGATGCCGACAGCGCTAGAATGAAAGAAAAGGCATAGGTCAACTCCTCTCTACCCCCCCCCCCCC
>NC_048412.1:20725888-20729221 GCF_013103735.1 Etheostoma cragini | reverse complement strand
CTCTCTCTCTCTCTCTCTCTCTCTCTCTCTCTCTCTCTCTCTCTCTCTCTCTCTCTCTCTCTCTCTCTCTCTCACTAATAAAAATGGATACATGCACATTATCAAAAAGCCACATGCAAGTAAATACCAACTACACACACACAAAGTTACAACCACAAACTGACAGTCACATAAACACCAACACACACACACACACACTATGAACACACAAGGATGGACAACGGCAATTACACATATGTGCACAACATGAAACACACAATAAAAACATGCATGTTTACAGCCCCAAACTAGCACACACCAAACCACATGCAGCGTGGATACATACCCATGCATAACCATAACACACGAAAGTAAGTCTTAAAAAAAAGAATAATAATAACAAGCTCACCACTGACTGTACATTGATCCTAATCTGTCTTTCAGCAGTTCTGTCATGTTTAGTAAATTATTTATTGGCTTATTTATTTATTTGTGCTCTTATTATTTGTTGGACTGACTGTCTTTGTATTTGCCAGCTTGGTTCCGAGGGGAGAGCGGGAGAACATTCATCTTCCGATGAGAGTAGTCATTAATTCAAAACAGGCCCATCCCTCGCTCTCTCAGTTTGTCAGTCTGTTTCTTTCTCTCTGTCCGTCACACAGGCTCTCTCGCTCTCTGTCTCTGCCTATCAACCCAACTTTCTGCCACTGTCTCTCCCTCTGTGTCAGTCTGCCTCTCCTTTGTGTTTTCCAGTCTTGGCCAATCACCCCACCCGGCCAACATCTGGGACAGACACAGCGTGCTCACTCTGGATCTCAGATGATTAAACCTCTGTTATGTCCTGTCCTGCTCTCTGTCATCACCTAAACTTAAGCAGCCAAACTCAATTTCTTCAGACAACTGAAAGAGCATAAACAGTGATTTAATGGGAGAGTTGTCATCTTATCTCTTAGTAACTGCTACACAGACTTACTTAATTGTTCTTAAAGCTCAGTTTTTTCCCATCCACACCAAAATGTGAGGCCAGATATTTCTGATTTTACTAAACACGGCTGAACAATTATTCAGAATCTTATCCAAATCGCGATATGAACTAGTGCAACATCAAAATAACAGGAGGTGGAATATTTACTAAAGGCAAATTATGTTTCAAAATACCATTCTGAATGAAGTCAGACTACAAATCGTATATTATGACTTGATCTATGCAAAATGATGTCATGTTCATTTTAATATATTTATAATTCATTTTCATAGTTATTCCCAATAATAATGAAAAAATTATGATTCACTCTAATACCGTGAACCATCAGATTATTTTTCCAAATCTCAAATATCAGCTTTGTATAGATGGGTTGTAAAATTGGCTTTCCCCTCAAAGGTCATAAGGTAAATCGCAGGAATATGGTGTTCACGTTATGAAGTGTTCTACCAGGAATGTGTGAATGCGTGTACAATTTTTGATTGGCCATCACATTGCGTGGCTGGATTATGTTGCATTGTGTTGTGGCAAAAGTTGATCCAGCTTTTATTTTAGCAAAAGCCCTCTTTATCGGATGCATCGTTGTGCCAACTCCAGCGCTCTCATTGAAATGAAGGGGCTTTTGAACAATGTTTTTTTTCCACACAGTGCAATGTTGGTCTGAACATAGCCTTACTGTGGACATACTCTAATTTGTATCCCCATCTAATTCTTTCTCTGTCTCTCTCTCCTCCCTCTATCGCACCCCCTGTGATCCGTCCACCTCCCGTGTTCCCAAGCCTGTTAATCAGCAGATTGTTAATGAAGGCCTGAGTTCAAAGACACAGAGAGAGAGAGAGAGTGAGAGAGGGGCACAGAGTGGTAAGAGAGGGAGGAGTTCTAGACCAACTGTCTGTTTGTCAAAACATGTCCACCCGTCTGTCTCTTTGCCTCTCTTCTCTGATGTGAGTCCCTCAATGAGCTCCCCGCGAGGACCACAACACAGCATTTGCTCATTGGGTTTCCCTTTCATGTTCCATTAAATGTGAAGGAGAAGGAGACAGAGAGACAGCCAGAGAGGGTGAGAGAGATTAATTACATGTTTCAATAATGGAGATTAATTAGTATTATTTAAACATTGACAGTATCAACTAGACGTCAACCATTTTGCGAGGCACACACTAGACTTCTCACTTTAATTGGTAAATTCATGTCACTCGGTGGCAGCCTAAAAGTCATCTCTTTACATCTTTCCCTTCTTTCTACTGCTCCTTCCAAACTGTACATCAACTCCGCTGGCATCTGAAATTGTTGTTTTCATGCATATCATTTCATGTTTTTTCCTACCTATATTAAGCTTTGCATGCTTCAAATAATCTTCCTGACATTTAACTTTTGCTGCTTTTCCAGTACATAGACAAACCCCAGCTTTAATGAAAGTCAGCAGCAGAGAAAACTCTTAAAGTCGAAATGGTCAAGTTAGAAGCGGTGACAAGTCAAACCCTTCCCCTCCCATTACTTCTCCTGGTGGATGCAGACACATAAGTGGCAGTACAGAAACAGAAAAATCATGCATAGTGGCTGTGAAGATGTCACACAGCCCCTAAAGACACGCCAGCACTCTCCAGCCTTGGCTCCAATTTGAGAGGGTGACAGGAAACGGTGAGGGGAGAGGGAAAGATGGCAGAGAGTTACTGTAGAGAGGAAAGCGTGAGCTCTAAAACCACATCCCGACACCACAGGCCGACTTCACCCTTTTTAACAGCACCATATTTCCCCAAAATGTATAAGATGTAGCATGTGATAGCCAAATGGCAGTGAAATCTCTGATAATCCTGGGAGCAGTTTTTCTCTAGAGGGGAATGGCTGTCTGCTGGAATAATTTACAAGGGAGTGACGAGGAGATCTATAATTGTTCAAATAAAGAGAACAAGTACAAAAAAATAAATAACTCAAAGCATATTCATGGCCTTCAGATAAATTGCAGGGGTTAAAAATGATTAACTGGACAGCAAAGAAAAAAACAAAACATTTCTGGCATACAGTATGACATACTGACCAGTTTTAGACGTGGTTCTTTGATCCTGTAAAATCATAGAAATTGCTCTTTGGTTCCCTAAAAATGAGTCCAGTAAAACAATTTAAGAAGCTAAAATCACTGTATTAGAATTTCTCTGTGTTGTGGGCTTTTAAATACACATTGGTTCATTTAAAAGGTCACAAAAGCAAGCAACAATGAGCAACAATGCAATTTATAGATATGATGGAATACTGATAAGCAGCAGGTATAGATCACACACCTACACAATGTCAAGCACAATCTTCCAAATGTACTTAAGTGTGTGCCCTGTGTTTGAGATGTTCCAATCTCCTCTATCCATCAACTTCTTTAT
>NC_048412.1:20673388-20723388 GCF_013103735.1 Etheostoma cragini | reverse complement strand
TGGGCATTAGCAGTGCTGCCAGGTGACCATTACACACAATTGAACTGCTGGGTGTTTCTCCAAATCACACAGTTACAGTTGCTACCCAGACGTAATTGGCATGGCATTACCAAATGGCCCCTATTTCTAATTTTCACACCCACACAATTTATCTGAAATATCTTTAGCGATATTGTACTGTGCCAGGTTTATTAAACTACTGCAGGCATACTGTATTTTAGTGATATTTTGCCCGGATTTCACTCTGAGCGTGGATTTTGTTATGTTTGAGTTATTAAAATTCTTCTTCTTGTACATTTTGACGTGGCCATGATTCTGTTCAGAATGTTAGAATAATCTCAACTGGAACAAATAGTGGTTAATAAATTAAGCTTTGTGTTCACTGATAATTACATTTTATTCATGATATGCCTAAAGGCAAATACTCCACGTTCTTAGTCAAACACCCAAAACTAGAGCACAGTTTAAATTAAACTAGAGCAGTACTCCGTATGGCAGTAATGCTGCAATAATAATGTTTACTAAACTTCCACTCTTTATTTTTCTTTTAATATTCTTGCAAATAAAAAGAAATAATCACAGTTATCAACATTGTGCAATAAAATAACTGCTTATTAATGAGACCTTATTTGAAATCAAGAGCTACACTCAAACAGAAACTCAATTTCTGAAGCACTCTTATAAGCAATTCAGCAATCTCAGCAGTGCTTGTTTGAGGAATGGAAATTGTTGGGATGGGATACATAACATAAAAAACACAATTTTTGCGATAGCATTAAACTACATCTTATTAAATTGATAAGCAGGCTGTATGCTGTTCATATAATACATATACACTTAGTTGCCAGTTCATTAGGTACACTTAGCTAAAATGAATGCAGTCTATTATAACCAGCATCCAAAATAACTTAAACCTGTAAACGACAATATAACATTCATGAAGGTAGAATTTATTGCAGGCCTGCAATTTATATTAGACTGCATTCATTTTAGCTAGGTATGCCTACCAGTTGTTTGTTGTTTACCCTGTGGCTTAAACTGGATAAGAGTTTTTTATTTATTTTTTACATTTCATACATTTCTTTTCTTTCCCTCATGTGCTTGAAAACGTTTGGCCGCCAGGGGTCGTTGTTTTGCCCTTTATCCATCCTCCAGCCTGCCAGACTGACTGCCAACAACAAATGTTGGCAAAACACCCCCTCCTCATCGTGTAGGGGGGAAAAATGGCGGACAAGCGCTAAATCCACATCAGAAACAAACACACACGTTAAAAAGCAAGGTAAACATCTCCGGATACACCGAGACACGTCGCCTATTAGGCTCGACTTCAGCGCTGAGCCTAGATTACCACCGGCTGGTCTCTGAGTGCTGGTGTGCTCCCGTTTTGCTAATGCTAATATTTATAATCAGGTCAACGACTAGCAAGACACCTAGCATGCTAAGCTAGCATCCCGGGAAGTGGGCATGACTGTGTAGCCGTGCGTAGCATAGCATGCTGGAAGTGTTGTTTGCACGTCTGCATGCGTGTTTGGTTTTGATTCAGTGTTTTTTTCGTTCATACCTTAGAGGTTACAGTTAGTGTAGCGTTAACTGCAGAATAACATCATTAGGGAGAATGTCACGTAAATGAGCATCTAGCGCGCATGCAAATATAGCACAGGAGAGCGGTGGATGGGGAGGTGGTCCCATGTGTTGGCTTTGTGTTTTGAAAGGAGCTCAACACATTTCGGCAATGTGAGACGCGACATTTTGGCTATGAATGGAAACGGCGTCCCGTGTAGATATCAGAGAAGTGGTACTAGCTTGGCGTTGAGTTGTAAACGCTTGCTGGGTTAACAACAGGAGGAGGGTGTACCTGCTGAGCTCTTTAATGCCAGTCCAACTGTCACTTTCCCAGACGGAAGAACAGGGACCGGGCCGCTTTAATTTGGACGCCACCCCCCTTGGCGGAAGAAAAAGGCGCACTTCCATTGAAAAGGAAGTCATCCGGGAGGAGAAACACCGCTAAACGGTTATGAAGTTATAAGGTGGGTATATTTATAACAACAGCACCCTATTTAAGTTACCATGTGGGTCCTGTGTCATTGCTCTTTGACGCATTGTTTCTATGCGAGCTAACATTAAACGTTAATTTACAACTGCTCTTACAATAAAGCTATGTTTTTTTTAGGCAAATTCAAATATTTGGCAGATGGTTAACAAGTGACGCTGTGTAACGTCAATAAATCGTATTTGATTTCTCACGTTAAATTTGTGTATGTTTAAAAAAAAAAAAAAAAAAGCTTTTTGTATACTTTCTGTCACTGCAGCCCTATCCTATGATAAACTATAATATGATTTATATTATGTTTAATAAATATCACATGGGACTGTGGGACTGGAGAACCAACCATCTGAAGTTCATAGCAGTCTGACCTGTTGACCTGGATGTTGTGTCTGGTTGGTAATGTGGGTTTTCCCAGGGTTTGGATTACAGGAGAAGTCACTAAGTCTGAAAACATTGACCTTCTCTAAACCCCTGTTCACCCATTGACAAGACATAGTGTTAACATTCATCACTGTGAAGCAGAGTTTTCCTTAAACAAAGGCAATACATTTTAATTTCTTATGAGATTATTGCATGGTAATGTTTATTTGATGTGTGGAACAACAATAGTAGCAATTGGAGCTGAGTGATATATATGACACCAATAAAGAGGTGTTAATTCAATATGGTGGTTTTGGAGGCTGTAGTTTGTGCTGAGCTGTTTAATTGTTTTGCTTTAAACTGAGGGGTGTACTACAGGGTGTGCCTGGAGGGAAGTACTGGGTGCTGCAAAGCTAATGAGGGCAGCCTGCTGGTTTCCCTTTGCAACACAGTACAGTTAACATGTGGTAGCCTAACCCTGGGTCCGAATAGTGCTTGGTCTTTTATTGGTGTGATCAGTTATTTGAGTTAGCGCTTTCGCTCTTTATTATCATGTTGTTAACCCCCTTACATAAGGTTTATGCCCCCCCCCCCCCTTTTCTTTTTGAAGTGGGGTTGAAAGAGGTACTTATCAGGGGCCCTTTTTGATGGGGAACTGATGCCGCTTTACATTCTTCAAAGCCACCGGACTCCTTTTGAAAAAAACAGCAATTTTACTTGGCAGAACCCAGGACTTGCTGGTCTACAGCTGCCTTCAACGGTTTGTGTTAATGTGTGACTTTAGTGGATTAAAGTGTTAATTCTGGAAAAAAGTCACAGAATACAATAACTAACTAAAGTGGTAAAACAATTCTAAATATAGCTTATGTACACTTAAACAGATTTTTTTAAGGTGGCCTAAATACATTAGCTGACTATGGATAAGTACCCCATTCAAACCCGCTTCAACAACAAAACTATCCCTTTAAGCTGCACCCGAGGGGCACATAAATCGCCAAACAGTACTTATTTACAGGCGAGTCGATTTACTGTCCTATGTGATCTACAAAGGGAACCCAAATCATAACAAATTTATAGTCAGATGCTGAGTATCAAATTCCATCCAGATATTAAAAGAAACCATATAATTGAGCAACAAGGAGGGAGCTAGATTTTCATTCTCTCAAAATAACCCTTTTAGCTATAACCATAAAAAAACATTAAAGCCTGCTGGGTCTCTAATGCCAGTTTTAGGGAGCTTTCAGAACAACCCTAAACAGCATGGCCTTTAAGTAGATTTAAGGTTGGAGAAATCCATACTGTCTGACAGCATCATTCTTTTTCAGCTTGTTCCAGCTCTTTGTTTATAACATATTATGTTATAGTGAATGAAATATTAGACTCTAGTGTTGTATAGCTGCACTATTCCATCAAATGGAAATATTCTAGATGTCTTGGGCATAATAGTAAACATTTCCCCAAAATTCCTCCTGACATATACATCTTCAAAACATTTTAATCAACTAGAATTTGAAATAAAGTTTAAATGAAGGTTTGACTGCAGCACAACCTTGTATTGACTCAAGTACAAGTAGATCAGTTTTAAGGAAGTATGGTCCTTTAAATACATTCAATTAAATTCTTTGATGCTTGTTGTTTTTACGGCTACACAATTGCATCAAATGCACATATTTTAGATGTGTGTCATTTCTCCAAATTCAAGGTATGTTATATTTGATTTAGAGCTGGGCAATACATCGATATTGCGATATGAGATTTGATATCGTCTTAGATTTTGGATATTGTAAAATTGTGACATGAGTGTTGTCTTTTACTGGTTTTAAAGATTGCATTACAGTGAAGTTATGTACTTTTTTGAATTTACCAGACTTTTCTAGCTGTTCTATTATTTGGCTTTTCCCCACTTAGACAGCATGTCCACATTACTGAATCTTTTTCATCTAAAATCCTGTGGCGTTTTTTATTACATGGTACCTGCTCGAGTTGGCCGCAGAGCCTTGTCCTCCTTTTTCCATTGCAGATTTAGTACAGCTTTATGTGTGAGGCGAGCGCGGCTGGCTGTCATAGCGCTGTGACGTTTTAGACAAGGACCCTTTAAGTGTTTGGGCTGGTATGTTGATGTACCCCAAAAGAATTATCTGTATTATTTTATTGCCATTACCCATTTTCCCTGTTTTCATACAGAAGTTTAGTTGGCTAAATATATCATATATTTTTTTAGTTGGATATTGGATTTGAAAAGAAGGAAATGGTTCTTCCATAACATTGCACTTTAGATGTGTGTGAATTTCCTACACCGGGAGTCATTTATATATAGTGATCGATTATTTGTTCAAAACATGTTCTTTGCAAAATGTAAAATGTTCTATTAAAAAAAAAAAAAAAGATCAAAAATAAATATGCACTGGAAAGTAGTTAGACAAATTGATTAGAAAGAAGTGGTGGTGGACTGGTAGCTGGAGGGGTGCCAGTTCACCTCCTGGGCACTGCCAAGGTGCTCTTGAGCAAGGCACCGAACCCCTAACTGCTCGGGGTGCCTTTCCATGGGCAGCCCTTCCACTCTGACATCTCTCCATTAGTGCATGTATAGGTCCTGAGCATGTGTGTGTAATTCAGGCCTGTGTGTAATGACAGAGTGTAAAGTGTAGTTTCCCCTTGTGGGATTAATAATGTATAATTGAATTGGCCTATACAATTTTAATTGGTGCATCTCTAATATCAAGGTATTTGGTCAGGATTTTATTTTTTCCTATCACCCAGCCCAAATTTGATTATATTTAAGCAATAGTGTGATAAAGTAAATTGTCACAGTAACAACAAACAAGAGTCACCAAATGATTATTTGACACAGCTTTGTTTCTATGGTTCACACAGCTGTAACAGCTACTTGTGTGGCTTATTTTCTTGTCTTTAGAGTGGAGGACACTGTTGTGTTGTGAGCCTCGGTCAGTATTGTTGGAGCATGAGGAAACCCGTGCCACAGAAAGGTAATAAATTATTATGCCATGTTCTCTGTATGATTTGTAACAAACAAGTATTCATTGTAGCTTTCAAGTAAAACTATAAGTATGGCACATCAAAATTTGAGTTCATTAAAACCAATAGTTTTGGTTTTACTGTGCAGGCAGATTTATATATTATCTTGTAATAGTCTTGTAATCCCAGACAATGTTGGAGCACTGAGTTAGCAGGCATTGAAAAGTACTGACTGATTTGAAAATCACCCTAGCTTGAGAGCTTATCCTATCGTTCTTGGCTCCTCTAGCTATAGAGTGGAAAGATGCCAGAAGGATCAAGCATGCCCGGAGTGGACGGCCCTCCCGGGTGCCCTCACAGTACCAAGGTAAATAACCCACAGCGGCCGGTGATATATGAGATCAGTTTTTGGTCATTTCCAAAATGAAACCGTGCCCAAGGATTCGCCTCAGCATTGTTTCATTAATCATCAAGACAAATGTTGCTATAAATGTTGATGATAGATTTTAAGCTTTGTGTGTCTTTGTTGTTTTGTTTTGGGGCCCACAATACATGTAAAATTCAACTCTGAACTGAACATTTATAAAAAACTTTTCAAAACTGTAAAAACAGAGCGTTAAGGGCAACTATTATGTAGCATTTTCAGGATTAAACTATAATATATAATAGTAACTATAACTAACTAAAAGAGTGTGAACATACAGTACATCCTTGTGTGTGTGTATGTTTTTATATATATATATATATATATATATATATATATATATATATATATATATTTTTTTTTTTTTAGTTGTTGTATATAGCAGGACTTTGTACTGTGAAAACAATCACCAATAAATGCTTTTAAACCAAGTACTACATAACTACTGTAGTTAGCATGTAGCCGCATGCAACAATGTAGTAGCTTAAAAAATTAAAACACTGCAGTCCTGCCTACCTGGAGCAGATGACCAATCATAGAAGGCCAGCTTAGAGTTGCGTAACAGTTAGCCGAGAGTAGAAAAAACTGTTGAAGCCGGAGCGTTCAGAACAGTTGGAAATCTGTTACTCTGGAAGAACTTTTTACTTCAGTATTGTTATTTTTTGTGATTATTTTTGGCCACATTTAACATGAAAATCTGACATTATAACATTGTACATATGACAGAAAATATGGAAAAGCATAATATGTCCACTTTAACAATATTGCAATAATATAATAATTTCTTGTTGCTCCCTATGTTCTGCTATAGGACATTTCAGTTGGGAGAAATACCTGAAAGAAACAGGTGCGGCCGCTGCACCCTCTGCTTGCTTCAGACAGGTGAGCAAGATGAAAGGTCCACTTTTAACTGTCTTTATCAAACCTATTTGTAAGCATATCTTTTTTGGTAATACACAACATTCTTTCTGCTCTGCTGAAATTATGTTGCCTATCTCAAAGTAACACTTATCTATCGTCACTTTCTAGAGCCTCACACCTCCACTTAATGAGTTCAAAGCAGGTATGAAGCTGGAGGCCCAGGACCCTCGAAACACAACGTCCACCTGCATCGCCACGGTGGTGGGCCTGACAGGCTCGCGGTTGCGGTTGCGCTTGGACGGGTCTGATAACAAGAACGACTTCTGGCGCCTCGTGGACTCCTCAGAGATACAGCCTATTGGCAACTGTGAAAAGAATGGAGGCATGCTTCAGCCACCACTTGGTAAGGACGCTCACACAGGTTTTCTACTCACACAATAGCTTTTTAGCACTGAATGTCAATGTCTATGAATAACTTCTAGACACAGCTTAGAAAGCCTTCTACCTAGGAAATGTCTGGATTGAATACCCATTGGATGAAAGTCTGACTATTGACTGTTATCATAAAGTGTTGTTGACCTCTGGCTGCAACTCATTATTTTTTTCATTATTCAATTTTCTGCTAGTTATTTTCTTTATTAATGGTTCGGTCTATGAAATATCAAAATATGGTGAAAAACTCATCAGAATTTCTCAGAGCCAAGGTGGTGTCTCAAGGTGTCTTTTTCCATTATTTTTTCTATGTCAACATCACCTAGTTATAACAACAATTCTGCTCTTCTTTAGGTTTTCGTCTCAATGCGTCCTCTTGGCCCATGTTCCTACTGAAAACACTAAATGGAGCTGAAATGGCACCCTCTCGCATATTTCACAAGGTACCTGTACAAGACTCACAAGCTAAACATGCGCCGGAAAACTAGTTCCTGTTGAATATCATTGAGAAAAAAGCATGTTTATTTACCATACTTACCAAGATTAACACAAGATAACTGATAATGTCCGCCGGAAGAAAACTTTACACCTATAACAAAAAACCCATTAGCATTTGGTTGATTTAAATGTGCTTTAAATACACATATACTCAGACATGCCAACTTCATATGGCTGACTTCCTTTGTTTCCATGTTTCTCAGCAGGAGCCTCCCGCCCCAGAGCAGAACTCTTTCCAGATAGGCATGAAGCTGGAGGCGGTGGACCGTAAAAATCCCCACTTTATCTGCCCGGCGACAGTGGGTGCACTGCGTGGCGTCGAGGTGCTGGTCACCTTTGATGGCTGGCGAGGAGCCTTTGACTACTACTGCCGCTATGACTCGCGAGACATCTTCCCCGTAGGCTGGTGCGCCCTCACTGGGGACAACCTTCAGCCGCCTGGCACTAAAGGTCTGCACCCTATCATTGGTGGGGGGGTCACATGGCATTTTTACCTCCTCTATATTATTAAGGCAGAACACCAGAGAGGCATTTAGTTTTAAATCTCATCATTTAAACCAAATATATCCACATTGCTAGATAACACTAGAGTAGGTGAGTAGTTTGGATGAACTGACATATTTACATTTATTATATTGTATCCCAATTGTAATCATTCAAATTTGATTAACACACCCTTGACTAATACCCAACAAAAATGTAACTTTATAACCATCAGAGGGGTGTACTTTGTCTCCTACCTATGTGTTGGATTGCATTGCACTGTAAATATGCTGCTTTTGTTTATATGTCCACCTACTATATTTTACCATTAATGTTCATAAAATTTGAGACCCATTTGTACAGAAAATTCAGTGCATAACAAGCACTTTTGTTGTGCTTATTTTAGGACAACCTCGAGTGGTAGTTTCTTTTATTTACTTTTCGTCTGCTTTGCTTTTAAATTTAAGAACTGCTCAACGCAATAAGCAGCAAATTTCATCAACATATTCTTCTGGAGTTTTCCTATTACTTTACATGATATTTGTGGGTTTGGTTGGGAAGTACATCATCTGCATGAAGGCATCATTAGCAACACAGTTGATCAAGTCATCAACATGAGTTTAGTGTCGAATCTCTCTCCACATAACTTTTAAACTGTGTTTGCAAAAGTGACTTCTTTTAGTTTGTAAATGTTGATACATGCCTGCCCTTGTGACACAATCGGACGGTGAACACAACTACACGATACACTGCTTTTTTAGTTTTTCCTTTTAGCAAACGAGGAGATTTCTTGTCACCAGTCAGTTTCTCTTTAAGCTAGAGCATTTCAGAAGTTGTGGCCATGTTTACTTTCTCAACATAAATAACCAGAGGAAGCAATTTATCATACAGGAAACCTAAAAAGATGAAGTAGATACAAGGGTTATCAGCCACATAAAGAGCTGTACCCTGTTACTTCTGTTAGAATCTAAAGTATCTAAAGGAGTGGAGAAGGAAGCAGGGATTTAGGGAGGCAGGACATGCCTTTATAGCCTGCTAGTGTTTTATGAAGGCCTGGCGCACCCCCAATTGGCAGAGTTGGGCCATGACGTGGTTTAAATGAGCCTGGATGCCCCTCCACAGGCCTCTCCTTGGCACCCTGGCTAACAGCGTCTGATTAGACACCTCGGAGAGAAATTAGTTAAGAGAGGGGATAGAAACGAAGGGATAAGGCAGACGTACGCTGTGAGAGGTAGATTGTTTACAGTGTCAGCATATGTGGGAGGAGAGACTAAGAGAAAGGAGTGAAAAAAAGAAAGGAGGAGCAACGCAGAGGAATAGTGGGAGAGGAGGACAGGGCAGGAGGAGAGGGTGAATCTCAGGACAGCTGTGCAGACAACCACCCACTTTTAACTTTTGTTTGGACACATGAGGTGAGTAAAGATGAATGAAATTACAGAAATGCAGTCGGAGTGATAGACAGAAATCTTGTGAGAAGTTATCTTCTTGTAATATGAAGCTGGCATTGGTGGCTTTGTGAACTCAATGAACTCGGTGCACTCGTGAGGGAGGAAGAGAAGAAAAAAAGGTTTTCCAGTTATGTTTGTTTGGCTGTATTTACAAGCAGTGCCATTGATTAATGAACATGTAACCTCACGCTCTTTAAACCTTTAAAACATTTTATCTAGGATTGGTCTAATCTGTTCTGGATCAATTAGGTGTCTTGATTTTTTTCTAAACTTCACAGTAGCTCCCCTATGGAAAGTCGCATTGATTGATGTGCCCATGTTAAAGTGTGTTTAATAAATACAGCCCCACGGGCCTAGACCTGTGTTAATGAATGTGGCTGCTCTTCTTGTAAATCTGTCCATGGTCGATCGTGTGTGTGCGTGTGTGTGTGTGTGTGTGTTTGCAGATGCATCTGAAGCCTACTATCCTTGCTATACTGTGGTTCATTCTTCTGTGTGTTTATTCTTTCATGCACACATTCTTGATGTTTTTCCATCTGTATTGGCCTATATGACCTGTCCTATATAATCTTATTTGGTTACTTCTATGTATTTAATATATGCCCAGATCTAAATGATTTTAACATATTGATGTTCCCTCAGTGGTGTGATTTCTGAAATGCTTCCTGTCAAGAAAGGAAGGGTGTGCGTTCGTGGGAGTGTGAGAGATAAATGTTAAGACTGTCTCACAGCTGTCAGCAGCTTACTTCTTTATTAGAGTTTATTCCTAGGCTTTTAAGGTATTCACACATTTCTTCTTTGTATTCTTGCCAGCAGGGAATTGAAGGTAGACCAAAAGAAAATCATCTTTGATCACTTCTGTTCTTTCTTTCCCTTCACCTCTTGTCTGATATCTTTCAGTCCTTGTTTTTCCTCCGCTTCATCTTTTGTTGTTTGTAATGTTTCACAGTATATGCAGGTAATGCCTGTTTGTCTTATTTCACAATACAACAAACTGACATATTGTTGACCACCTTAATGATACATATGTTCTTGCTAACCCTAACTGTTATCTGGCCATGCAGATGGTTAGGCTGTATTTGCTTAGGTTTTTAGATAGCAGTCCCTGAGATTAACCCTGTCACTCTATGCTTTGACTACTGCAAACAAAACTAACCTCATTTGTATTGACAAGTTTTGTCATACATTTTTTGTAATGTGGATGAACCAACCTTTTAATATTGCGGGAGAAAGTACCAGGATTACCATTTGCAGTGTATTTTGTGTAACATGATAGAATGATTATTTCGATGTTGTAGGCATCTATTATTTCCCCAATTAATCTGACTACCAGGAAGAGACATCAAATTGCAGTGAATTTCTCAAGAGTCTTACGTTTTGTGACCTTATTTATATGGGGGCAAAGCCAACTTCGAGTTCACTGGAAGGTCAAAAATTCACAATGAGCAGTCTTCTGGAGCGACCTGGAGCATGGTCTTCTTAATGTACCCTTTCACCCTCTTTACTTCTCTCCAACTGTTCACTTTCTCACTGTGAAGCACTCTCTCGTCTGTGAGGTGTAGTGTGCTGTCCTCATGCTTTTAACTAAGGAAAGAAGTTCAATTGAGGAAAAACAAAGTTTCGCTAAGAATGTTTTGCCTTCTCTGCTGTTTTGCTGTTGTCAGAAACTTTGGCTCAGGTGTTATGAACAGTCTGGATTTGGTTCTGCATTAAACATAACATAATAATATTACATATATAACATAATATTTGGGAATGTGCGTGCAAGCGTCACAACATTTTTGGTTAGAATTAGAGCTAGAGTCAAACAGGGACATTGTAGCCAACAGCGTAAAGGCTTCTTGGACTTGTGTGCAGACATATTTTGTTTTTTGTTGGTCTTATGTATGTGTTACATGCCAAGTGTGTAGAGTAGATGATTTCAAATGTTTCTCAATTACATCTGTCAGTAACGTGACATAATCAAAATATAAAGTCTAGATTTCAGACTAAATACTCACAGTGGGGTAGAAATATTCGTCTAAACTCGCAAATGCAATTAATGAGAAATTAACTACTCTGACTGTTCAAACATTATTAAATTGTTTGTACCCCCTCCTGATTAAATCCGAAGCCTGAAGCTATAACTGTTATTTTGTTCTTTTCCCTGTTTGGCCACCGTTTTTTACTCAACTCCCCTTTTTGTGTGTATCTCTATATCCTTGCCCATGCAGTAGTGTTGCCTAAGAGCCTTGGGACATTGACAGACGGGAGTGTGGAGAGCCCAGCCATGCACCCCACGCCCACAGTGGGCAGACCTCTAGGTCAGAGAGGACGCAAGCCAGGCCGCAGAAAAACCAAGCTGGCAGGGCCCTGGAATCAGAAGGGCTCAGTGTTAGGACCGCCAAGTATCCAGCCAGGCAAAGGCCTGGAGCCCATCAAGATCCCCAAGAAACGAGGGCCCAAGCCTGGCAGTAAGGTAGGCATGAAGAGATTTAGAGATACCATCAGGGCAGACGATTACCTTTAATTGCGGGTTCAGTTCACCCAATTTACAAAAACATAACTCTGCATAGGCCTCTGCAGCGGGGAGTGCGGCTGACAGGCCACAGTGTTCGCTAACGTTAGCTTCTTGTCTCACCTGGGATCTGATGTCTTTTTTGAGTTGAATGATGGTTGTCTCACTTGCCCCTAGCGCCTGTGAGCGGAAAAAACACCCTTGCAACTTTTGGCCGGTGTGATATCAGGTCTTGCGATGTAACAAATTGCTTCACGGCACTGCACACATGTGCCCATAAAGGAACGGGCTAACAAGGTAGCGGTGGAGTTTTTCACAATAACGTTATGGCTGAGCTGGCAAAAAAGAAGCAGAAAGCTAGGAAAGCATTGTCGGAGGAACAGAAAAAGAGGAAACGGCAGACTGACCAAACAAGAAGTAAGACACAAGTTAACACAGGAGCTTCAAAATATCTATTCCAAAGCTGTAGGGGGAACTCTATAAAGAAACCTGCTTGCAAAAAGTGAGAAAAACTGCCTAAACTACATAGCACCCCTTAAAAATGAGTTGATTGACGTCTCAAAATGAGTGCTTATTTTTGTGTCATACAGGGCATCTTTTTTGGTCACATCTTGTTCTCTGTTGGAGGAGCGCTATCATTGTAGAGTGTCACAGAATGAAGAGTAACCCACTTGACTCTTTGTCTCCTTTGCTCTTGGTACAGTTGGGCTGGGCAAAAAGAGCTGGTTGGCTGGAAGATGCCATGGCTGGCCCAGGACGGCCAGTGACCGGCCCAGGGCGAACCAGAGGCAGACTGCCTGCCAACTGGGCACAGAGGATAGCTCTGCAGGAGCCCCAGACTCCGGCAGAACCCATCAAGATCCCAAAGAAAAGAGGGCCCAAGCCTGGCAGCAAGGTAACCATCCAGTACATACCCATTAACACAGGCCTCACTGAACCACAGAACATCACAATAAAGCGTTTGGCTGCTTGAGGAGGGAACTTATTGGAACACATCATAGTTCAATTTCGTTACACAGAGAAGTTATTCAGTCCGTAACTATCCCAGTTAGACGGGATGACCCATTAAAGAATATGTTACAAAATACTATGTAAATGGAAAAAGGATCTATTTTTCATCGCGATGGTTGTCTTGGGTTACAATGTATAAATACCATCCTCTTTGTTACATTTTTTAAGGGAGGCAGACTCAGCTTGTTTTCATTTAAGAGGAATCAACGGTATAAAAACACACAGTGGTTGTCCAGCTTTTGTATACTAGCAAAGTAAGTAGCTTCACTCATCAGGTCCCAAAAGTGTAGGGAAGAGAGATAAATGGAATTACTCTGCAGAGTCATGAATTTTACTTTTGTTTTCCGATCGTACACTGTGTTACATTTACAGGAAAGCTCTTTATTTTAACAGTTCAAATATGAAAATAAGAACAAAGAGCAACATAAAAGTCACATTTGATGCAAATCACTGTTTGAATCAGCACATCAAATGAAGTGATAGTAAGGAACTAAGAGAGAGACAAATGCTGAAACATGTCTGAATGTGTGTTTGTATCCAGAGAAAACCACGCGTGGTACCCAATCCAGTCCCCACGTCTCCCACCATCAGCACTCCAGAGCCCGACACCAGCACCGTGCCTCTGGACAATGCCACCATCCCCAACTCTGCACTACAGGCCCCTACAGGTACACAATGTCCTCAGACCTGGACATAATGCACATTATTACTGAAGGCTATAGCTGTCTAGGATGTTCAGCACATAAGTCATGCTGTCACCGCCTTCAGGGTATTTTCTGAATTGATTAATGCTGGAAATATCTTTATGTTAGGAAACACAGATTACAATCCAAATATATAAACATAATGGAATATATTGCAGTAAGGCTCCCAGGCATTCTGTATTGCTTTCATCTATTTATTTTCCTGTAGGCAATTGCCTAAGTCCCCTATAGCAATCGCCGGCCCTGCATACAAGGTTTAAAATAGACATAGTGGTCCCTATTTATTAAATTACAGTAACAATTTGTTGATCAAATAAGTCCCATATTCTTTAACATTGACTCCTCTGCTTGTTGCTTTCCCCCCTAGTTTGTGTGTACCTAAACAAGTACGGCAAGGTGGGACCCCATTTGGACCTGCGGCGTATTCAGCAGCTCCCGGATCACTTTGGGCCAGGCCGGGCCTCCTCGGTGCTTCAGCAGTGTGTTCAGGCTTGTGTGGACTCCTCGCACAACCAGGGCACAGTCTTTGCCTGCCTCAAGTCTGGGCAAGGAGGTGAAGTCATTTCAGGTGGGGCTAAACTATGGAATGCCTTTTTATTCAATGTTAAATAAATAATAAATCCATAAATATGCCTATGAAATAAATCATGAAAAAAGTAAGTGAGGCAATTAATACATAAATAAGTAAATAAATGTAAATATTCATATAAAATAAATCAGTTTGTCAAAAAAAATTATTATAGTTTTTAGGTTTTAGTTTTTATTATTTAATTGTACTTTTCAGAAGTCTCATATGCAAATCAGGGGGCGTGGCTCTCTCACATTCAGAACATAGCCGTTGGCAAAAAAGACTGGGGAAGTGAGAGTGCACCACGACCGATAGCTCGTGGGGCTCTACCCGGCGCACAGCCACCTATTTTAGGGTAACTGGAGTAATTTCTTGGGTTCAGTTGAATGTGAATTAGAGCTGTCATTTGCGTGCTAGCTCACTTAACGCCTCAGCTAATGTTGTGTCAACTGTGATATGTCTTTTCTCCAACGCTCCATTGTGGCGACCTCTCAAAAATTCCCTTTGGTACTTCAGGCCACTGGTCCAATGTTCCTTTGTTTTGAAAAATAAACCCTCTGCTCCGACATCCCATCCCAGGAGTGGGCTATTCTAACCTTAACCACTCAAGGTCAAATGCCTAACCCCAACCCAGAAGCGGAGTGGCAATCAGGAGAGTTAGGACTTTTCCTGGTGGGCGAGTAGTGTTTCGAGGCGCAAGGGCCAGTCTGATAGTTCTGCCCTTGCGCACAGACGCTGCCCCTGCACCTGTTATGGGAAGTGATCCACAAAAGCCTACATGGTCGGAACAATGGGATGTCGGAGCAGAGGGTTTATTTATTTATTTATTTTTTAACAAAGGGTTATTGAGAGGTCAGAACAACAGCGCGTTAGAGAATTGGCCAGTCCCCATGCCAACCCGCAGTGGATCCAGACCTACCGGCAACTCGCGGTGCTCTGTCAGGTAAGCGGTAGTGGGAGGTGTAGTTACCCCAGAATAGGTGACTGTGTGCTGGGTACAGAGCCCCGCAAACTGCCAGTCGTGTTGCTCCTTCAGGTCAGCGCTAGTTGGTGGGTCATTTACCCCAGAATAGGTGACTGTGCCCACGGCTGTATTCTGAATGTGAGAAGTAGCCATGCCCCCTGATTTGCATATAAGAATTGGAAGTATACAGAGAAGGAAATCATTAATAGAATGGCATTATGAAATAAAAGTACCGTGAAATAATTAAAAGTAAAATCTTTTAATATATTTATATAACTAATGGATTAATTTTTATATGAATATTTACATTTATTTAATTATGTATGTATTTATTACCTCATTTATTTATTTTATGATGTGTTTCAAAGGCTTCTTTATTTATTCGTGTATATATGTATCCATTTATTTATGTATTCATTTATTTAATATTGAATAAAACGGCATTCCATATAAAACTCTCATTAAAAGGAATATGACCCTCCTGCTTCTGTGGAAAGTCTTCATGAACCAGCATCGTTTGCTTGTTTATTGTAGCGATCACATCGTTTTAAAATAACCCAGGCCATATGGAGCGTTCAAATATGTTGTAATTGTTCCATCAAATTTGTATAAAGCTCCCTTCTACATCAGCAAACATAATACTTTTGCCATCATTTTTCCATGTCAAACAAAAGACTGTACATTATTTTGAGCAGAGTTTGATTCTCTGTCCTTTGCCTGTTTGCCATGTCTAGCCTGCTTTGACAAGCAGCAGCACACCCTGACCCTGCCCACAGTCAGCAGTGTCACTTACGTCCTCCGCTTCCTGGAAAAACTCTGCCACAACCTTCACTGCGATCCTCTGTTTGGCAGCCAGCCTGTAGCCAGAGGAGGCCTGCACTACGACAGTCACACATACATTACAGGTCAGTGCTATTGTTCTCTTGCTGTGACCTCACAAGCACCTCTACATTGGTTAGTGTTAATGCCATGTTTGATTCACAGCAGCTATGTTGAAAATGTTGTCCTAATGCATTTTTTAATATGCTGGAAACCAAAACTAGACCCTACAGAGTCCAGATAGCAGTTTAAGTGCACGTGTACATTTTCTTGAAGTTGACTAGAATACGAGAATAAAACAGTGCTACATAATACAAATGCTATAGATTCCGCTCTTACTAGGGTTTGGAATCTTTGGTCACCTCATGATTCAATTGCAATTCAGAGGCCGACAATTTGATTCTAAACCGATTATCGATGCAACAATTACATTTTAGATTTTTGCAGTTTTAATGAAGTGTTTTGTCTACTGGAGTTTTTATTTTGTAGTCATTCCATACTTTAGCCTCAAACATGTTTGTGAAAGTCACCTCCTCTCACAGTAATCTTCCATGTCAGAGACTCATGAGTCATGTTTAAAGGAGGATAATTGGCTTCTTAAAACATGAAACATGAGGTGGTCAGATGTAATGGGATAAAGTAGAACAGCCTATATGTGTTTTGCCAAATTATTTTATGTATGTCTTATTAGATCATGTGTGTGTATATATTCCCCTCTTTGGCCATTTTTGTGGGGTTTTTTCTGCACTCCTGCCTTAACTCTGAGTTGTTGTCCATTATCCTATCCTCTTTTAGTCACTCTGATTTCTGATGTGTACATGTCTGGAGACAGTAACGTTTAAGTAATCAACACATTTAAAAAATAAATAAATAAATAATTTAATAATCAATTAATAACTTTTGAGGATTGAATTGTGTTAGGGATAATCTCAATGCATCTAAGACTGTTCCCTTTGTAACACATGTTATATTGCCTAGCTGGTAGCATGGCCCTTCCTCATACTCTGCAACTGATGAACTAGCAGTAGTTACTGTGCATATGTTACTCCCAACAAAGATAGTACAGAAATGAGACGCCTCACTCTGTAGCTAAAAGAGAGAGCTCAACACACAGGGTGAAAAAAGGAGCTGCAGCAATGTGCACTTCAGTCAATATAGGATGTTTTCTTAAAATTTAACCACATAAACCTATTCTGGTACAACCTCAAAATACAATGATGAACCTGAAAATGAGCACTTTAAGATACCATCTTTAAGGGCACCAGTATTGTTTATTATTTTTTTATTGTTTGTGATTTAGATTTAAAAACTCCCTACAGCAAAAGAAAATCTTGTTTGCCTTTCTCATGTGGAGATTTCGGCAGTAACCTAAGCAACAAATCTTGTAAATACTCAAGGGAGGTGCACCATGTGCCCCCCCCCCCCCCCAAATATCTGAACAGTATGTTTTTAACACTGCTGTACAAAAGACAAATATCTTGTGCCATGCCTAGAGTAGGGATTGACTGACATGGATTTTCTTAGTGCCAATAAAAAAAATTTCATCAGCCTTAGCCGATGACCAATACAGGCTGCCAGTTTTCTGGTATTGCTTGCTGACATATTATAATCAGGTCATCACAAAATGTCCTTTATCAACTCATTTAATAATTTAAGAAAACAATAAACCAGAAAAGAAGCCATTGAAATAAAGTGCTTGAGTTGTAGTTTAAGACTGTCACGGTGGTACTGGTGCAGGGGCAGTGCATGGGTTACACGTGAACTGCAGCATCTCCAGCAACACAGAGCTGCCTGTGGAAATGCTGATGCATTTTAGTTTTCTGAAGTCATTAATTAATTAATTGATTGATTAATTGTAAAGCATGATGCATAACAGTATTCACTGAGGCACACCAAATTTACTGTATTGACAGGTTCTATATTTGCATTACTCAAATTACAAAAATGTTGTTGTTTTTTGCCATTCAGCCTCTTTTAACAAAGATAAGAGTGTAACCAAATGATTAACAATCTGATCCACTTACCTGAACCTTTCTCACCTCTACCGGTAAAATAATTTATTTGTGGCTTGTTTCTGCATGTGTGCTGGTTTTTAGAGAGGAGAAGTTTGGGGGACGGCCTAACAACGGGCCCGGGCCGAGGCACCAAGCGGTTCCTTCAGGACTACAACATTTCACTGCCTCAGAAAATAGCCAAAACCTCTCGGCACTCCACTGATGGTATGTTACTTTTGTGATTGCATTTTTTCTTTATTCTCCACCCTGTACCTCATTCCTGTACCTCATTAATTATAAAATGCACGATTTTCTGCTTGTTTAAATTCAGACAGAGCTAGTGACAAATATGATTATCTCCCCCAAGGATGTGTCCTCTCCCCTCACCTCTTTGTTTTACACACAAATGACTGTGTTCACAATACGATGGAAGACAGGTCTTTAAATTTGCAGATGACTCTGTCATTGTGTCTCTTCTTAATAAAAGTGTGATTGACCATGGACCAATGGTGAAGGATTTGATTTATTGGTGTAAGCACTCCTTTTTAAACATAAATGTCTCCAAGACCAAATAATTAATTATTGATTTTAACCCACCGTCATTGATGACCAACCTTATGAAACGGTACAAGGATATAACTACCTTGGCACAGTAGTTGATAGAAAACTATGTTTTGAACCACACAATGATGCCGTTTGTGCCAAAGCCCATCAGCGTATCTACTTTTATCGTAAACTGAGAAATTTTAGCATTGACCTTTACTTTATAAAAATGTTTCATTCCTGTTTTGACCTTCTGTTTTATCTGCTGGTTTGATTTAAAAAAATAAAAGTAAAAACGACTAGAGAGTACCGTCAGGACATGTAGCAAGATTGCCGGCATCAACCTTCCCCACTTTCTCCCACATTTACTCCAACAGAGAGCGAAGAAGGCCCAATCGCTTGCAGTTGACCCTAGCCATCCCTTGTACGGCCAGTTTAAGCTACCCCCCTCAGGCCATAGGTACTCCATGTCCAGATGCAGGTCCAACCGACTCAGAAACTCTTTCATCCCGACTTCCATTTCCATTTTAAACTATTTGCCAGAACTGTTTTAAATGTACTCATTTACTATTGTGTTTTAGATTATGTGGGTATTTCATGTTTTGATGTATTGCTTTGTGTCTTGTCCTTATGTCTGTCTGCTGGCTGTACAAACAGTTGCCCCACTGGGACAATAAAGTTACCTTGACCTTGTAATAGACATTGGTATTACAAGTAGTCAGACAGCAGTCATATCTGGACAAAGAATAAGGCCGGGACCACATAGTTGGATTTTCTGATAAGTTTGTTTGCCCATAATTTATCACTTTTAAAGACTGGATTTGATTCCACTATTAGAACAGTAATATTTCTCCTATTTATTGGAGGATTAGTTGCAGTTCACCCCTACAACTGATTGATATGGCGAAGGCCTGAATTTGACCATACCCCCTTTTTGAATGCCTTTCAAAAGTATTTTTATTTATTTATTTGTGAGTTAAATAAATAGTTACACAAACATTCCACTCAAGTGAATTTGTTCAAGTAATCAGTGGCTCTCAGCTCTAATGCTACACCACGTTTTATGTAGCACATTAAATTCTAATAAGCGACTGCTCTAAGTTGTCCAGTAAAGCTTTATATAATCATATAAAAGGAGGTAGTGAAACAGAAGAAGCTCTTGGCTCAGGAGTAAGTTGTATTAAGTTCTGGGGCAGAAGGTTAATCATTTAATCGTCTTTCAATTTCCTTATATTTTAATTAAGTAAATGGAATATTTGAAGAGATTTATGTGAAAGGGTAATGTCCCCCTCATATTAAAAGGGCCTCCCACTTTTCCAGGAGGCTAGAACACACACTCAAATCATTGCAATAATTTCTGACGGTTAAAGGCTGGTGGTCCCTTTTGTTACTTTGGTTACTGCTTTTTCCCAAACTATAAATCGCTGTAAAGTATAAGTTGCATCAGTCAAAAAATGCATCATGACGAGGGAAAAAACATAGATAAGTCACATTTATTTAGAAATGTATTTCACAAAAATCCAAGACCAAGAACAAACATTTAATCTGGAAAGGCAAGTTATTCAACTACACAATAGCACACAGAACAACATGGTGAATAGGTGTCTGGTATGTTAATGTAACACTTATTTAACATTATTCTGCTACACAGTAGCATAAAGAACATACCTGGGAGGTTAAATATGCTAAATTAACATAACAAGCCAGCAAGCCGAGCAAGTTACCGGTAAGCAAGTTCACAAAGCTCTCGATCTCATTCAACATCACCGCGCCCTCTTGCGGCTGTAGACGGTAATGTATACTCCTTAGTTCACGCAAGTCAGAATGAACTAACATTTAAAAACACGTTAAATTATATATATTTTGATATATAAGTTGCACCTGACCAGTCAGGGTCAGCCGAACTGTGAAAAAAGGTGTGACTTAAGGTTTTGAAACTACGTTATGTTAAGCATCTATGTATTTTTTTTCATATCCCTGGTGAGTCTTCTGTGTTCATTGTCCCCAGGTGAGTCCTTAATGGAGAAGAGTGTTGCGGTGTCAGAGCACTTAAAGAAGAGCCCTCTCTCTCCAAACTCTACTGTACAAACTCACAGCCTGAGGTCTCCCTCCAAGCTGCTGCATCACAACAACTCCACAGGTAGGAAGAGACACTAATACAGGAAACATTGTCACTGTCTGCGCATGCACATACATCAGTGTAGCGGTTGTAATGCTCCCAAGTGGGTGATCAAACCAAAAGCAGCCCGTGTATTTATATTCATTTTTTAAAACGGCAACAGACTGGAAAGCTGTTTGAAGGGTGGTCAGACACTAAATATATTGGTAAAATGATAAAGTACTCTGACACAGAATTTTTCTGAAAGCATGTCCGCAATCATTTCTTTCAATGCGAGGAACAAGACGTAAACTGTAGAAATACAGCGTTACCTTACAGAGTCATCTACCAGGACTCAGCGCTCGCTCGTATTTAATTGACACTTTGATGGATGACGACCCTGCTTTTTATTTGGCTGGAGCCCTCTGCATTGGCACTTCTGCTGGTCAGTCTGATGGTGAGAAGTATAATTTGAGCTTTAGTTGCTTTTTCAAAAGGAATTAGGCAGGTTTTACAACTTGATCATATCAGCACAGGTAGCAGTGATTAGCAGATGTCTGATTTATGTGATAGGTTCAATTTAAATTGGCCCATTATCAACATGTATTTCTTTAGAATTGTATATTGGTATTATAGTGCTTGGTGAGTTAATGGTTAATTGCAAAATATTCAAGTAACACAATGGCATAGAACGATGAAATACCCAATTTATTGACCGTCTTCATGGATTGCACTTTCAGGCTCAGGTAGTTTCCGGGGGAGCCCGAGGCCGAGTGGCCAGGACCCCAACCTGTGGACAGTAGAGGACGTCATGCACTATATCAGAGATATCGACCCAGTGCTGGCACCACATGCTGACCTTTTCAGAAAACATGTATGTATTCTCTCATAATGGTAAAGATGCTTAGATTAACTGTACTCTGCATTAGAAAATGTCCATGTACTTATACACTTGTTGGACTTATTGCACTGGATATTGATTAACGTTTAACTTGGTGGATGGCTTTTCTAAAAAACAACAACAGACAAGTCTTTCAATGTTCCCTCAATCGTTCTGCTACAGGAGATTGACGGGAAAGCCCTCCTGTTGCTGCGTAGTGACATGATGATGAAATACATGGGCTTGAAGCTCGGCCCCGCCCTCAAACTCACCTTCCATATCGACAAGCTCAAACGGGCTTGAGGAGGTCAGCTGACCAGCCGTAGCCTTCCAAAGGACTGAACTCCAACCCCATCTCCCTGTTCTAAGATCAGAATGTCATGCATTGCATATTGGACATATACTGACAATTTTTATGTAGCAACTTCCATCAGACCACGGTATCTGGTATTACATACCCCTGTCCTGGCCTCATCCAATGAGGAATGTTTATTTTGTGTAGCACAATCTAGTCCTAAGGCAGCATGGTATATGTAGGATCACCAACTTGTCCTCCATCTGTTTTGCATTTCAGTACAACTTGAAGTTATATGTCGCCATTTTAACTGAAAAAGGCTTTTTGGCCAGCTTTTATTATGTTACATTTATTTTGTACATTTCATATTTTGTACTGGCTATATGGACTTATTATGTATTTTTGCCCTGTTTAACAGTTTGTGTTGGGTATGCTAAAAGAACCCTAAAGGAAGAAAATAAAACACTACTCTCATCCCCGTTTCTTGGAAATGCTTCTGGTTAACGTCTCAATTTGAGGCACAATTTTGCAACTACAACAATATTAATAGTGAGGAGGAGAAACATGCTTTATGAAAGAAAGAAAGAACACTTTATTCTGAAAATACTGCCATAAGGAAATCTGTTTCTTTATTCTTATTCTGGATGTTGTTTACAATGCCTTGTCTTGTCTTTGTTATTTGTACTTTTTTAATTTTATACTATATTATTAGAGTTCCTACGTGGAGAGCCCTATCATACTTAACATTGTTCAATAAATATATAATAATTCAAAAGTTGTTTTTTTCTTTTTTCTGTACTTTTTGCTCTGCAACCTCAACCTTTTAAGGCACAATTGTGGGTGTTTCCACTACTGTTTTTCATTTGTTATTTTAATTGGTACAATATTTTTGTGCCTTTTCAGATATAATTATTTTATGCCAACTACTGAGTTAAAGGTATTAATTTTAATTAGATTTTGAAGAATACATTTATTTATTTATTTTTATATAGTGACACTAGTTCACCAACAGGGGGCAGCACAACATTGTCTACTTTATGCAGTCCTCTCCTTGCTGTTTCTCCTTGGGACTCATACACTGCCATAGTTGGCCATATCTCCATCTGGTAGACTCAGCAAAATAATCCACTGATAATTCTACATCACGTAAAAGATTTCTTCCTAATATTTTTTTGTTATTATAGTGTTGCTTCGTTGTCAGTATTTCTCCTGTATTGCTGTATTTCATGTATTCTCCATTCTTTAACAAACCTGTCTTTTATGATTATGTCAACCTATTGTTCATGCTGTTTCTGGTAAATGTTGCTGTCATTGTTTGTCAGTACATGAGTGGGCTATTAGGCTTGTAGGCGAAAAATGACTTGTGTCTACTGAAGCAACTCAGCACAAGACAGAAAATCTAACCACATCCTCCTAGTGAAAACAGGAAAACACATCACGTAAGGTTGAAAACAGTGACCAAACCTACTGATTCTAACTGACAGGGATGAGTATGAATGCATTTCTCTGTGTGTGAGCATATGACACATTCTCACAGTCCGTGTATCTCAGGCGCATGTGACAAGCTCCGAGTTCGTGGCTGATGCCTGTGCCTGTTGATGTGTAATAGTAGCCAAAGTGTTGTGGATGAAGCCAGTGCTATTTCTAGAAATAACAGCTCCTTGTGCTGCATATTGTGTTTGTGAAGTGAGTTTCAACTTTAGTGTCTAACACTATACTTAGATTTTTATCGGGCACCATTCTTGTGTTGCTGAGGGGTCTTTTAAATATTAAGGTGAATATTCAACATAACTGGCTGGGTTGTCTAAAAACATAGAGGCAAGATAGATTATCTTAATCTTCATGACCTAAGATGGTATCAAGTATTTTGGGGGAATTCAGCCTCTTATATTTACCAACAATGCTGTGCAGGGCTCCTGAGTCATCTACTGTCTTTGCCCCAACAGTCGTACACTAAATAGAGCAACAAGACAGTTTCAGTATGTATGAAAGGAAGTTTTGCGGGCCTGCAGATCAGTCATAACTGTAATAAGAAAAAACGTCTTTCATTAGGTGTCCTCCTCTTGCATGGAAATACCGTATTCTTTGCAGAATCAGTCTGGTTATATTCTGAAAACAAGTGCGGGCAGTTAGAGAGAAACAAAACATAAATAAAGGGTTCAGTCCACTACTTTCTCTCCAGCGGAAACCAGAAGTCCCAGCATGTTGTTAGGCTGAAAGTCGAGGTGCTCTGGGTTGAGGGTACTGGCCCCTGGTCTTGGTGTGTCTGTGAAGCCCTCAGTTATAAAAGACTACTTGAATTTCTTTGTCAGGTGGATCTTTGGATCATGTTTCCTGATTGTGCATTATCTAAACGTATCAAGAGTTGGGACAACCACAGTTGTGTTACGTATACAAAACATCTGTTGCTGTTTACAGTTTATTATTTCTATAAATATTATATTTTATCTGTAAATGTTATATCTTTAAAATGTGTTATTTAGCAATGCAGTGAGTTCCTACTACACATTCTGCTGCATAGGAGACTTTTGTCTGTTATTGGTCAGTCGAAATATATTTCTGAGGGTTTAGTATAATATATAATAATGATGGATGGAAAACAAAAATGTGATCACACATCAGAGGATCAATAATATCTCCTGGAAGTACACCCAAAGCTTTTTTACGTACGTTATACAGGACACTGGTAGGCCAGGGTTAACTACGAATCTTTCTAAAATCGGATTTCATTACCTTCTATAAATGAGGCTGCTGACATGCTTTGCTTGCTTGTCTCTAGTGACTTTTGATTTAGAGATAATGGCTGCTAAGAACGATGACAACTTGACAGAACTTGACAGCCCTCACCCCGACACACTTACCCTGTCAGCCTGGCGCCTGCAGATGGCGTGGGCCGGCTAATGTCAGGATTTTCCTACAAGGAATATGTTGGTCACACGGCCGCATGGGTATTATGTGTCCATAATTGCAATAGCAATAAAAGCACGGATTACACACAAACATATATGAAAACCAACGAATACACAGGTGGATATGACGTGTGGTTTTTCATGGCATTAACGCAATATTACAGTGGGAGATTTCCCTGACAAGATAGCACTTAAAGCCTCACAAGAACTGCTCTTGTATTAATTCCACCCCCAGCCTATAGTCTGTTACGCTGTCTTTGGTAGCATGTGCTTGCCACTGTCACCAGATTAGCACGTAGGCTTAAAGCTCTGCTCACAAAGACACTGTGTACAGAACATAGCCTGTGCTAATACTGTTTTACTCTATTCTAACCTACTAACCTGTTACTCCACCCGGGTAAGCCAACATAATTTTCCTGCTCACTTTAAACGATCCTGAGGCAAATAAAACTGCCAGTATAGGAGGTGGAGACAATAGGATGAACTTCTGGAAATGCTTTGCAACCAAATAATACCTTTGTGAAGCGTTTGATGTTTAATCTTTGAGACTGTCAGATTTGCCTCCATATTATATTGTACAGAAAGGTGTCATGACAAGAATATCTTGCTGACTAGGGCCAAAACAAAAATTATATTCATAGTTGATTAATCTGTCAATTATTAACTCGATTAATGGATTAGTTGTTTGCTCTAAAAAATGTCACAAAATGGTGAATGTCAGTGTTTCCAAAGCCCAAGATGATGTCCTCAGATGTCTAGTTTTGTCCACAACTCTACTGGTCTGATTCAGACCAGTTCTGAGTGTCAAAACTAGAATATATACACATTTAAGAAGCTGGAATCCGATTTTCAAAGAATCTTAATCGATTATCAAATATTTAGCGATAAATTTAATAGTTGACCACTACTCAATGAAGGGATTAATCGTTGCAGCTCCATTACTGACACACTGTCAACGTTTAAGCTTCAAGAGGGTCCAACACATTCTTGGTCAGGTGTCTTTGTCTTTGTTGTTGATGCTGAATGTCATATTGCTTTAGATTGTATTACACTGCACAAATGTTGCAGTTAAATATTACTATCTCCTTGTAATCAGCTTGGTATGTTTTGATACATTAAACTGTAAAATACCAACAATAAAAAAGGAGTTTAAGAGGCAATTTAAGCCTATTTTTCATGACTGTATAAGTTAGAATCATGTAATAAAATCCCCTTTCCATCTGGTAATCCATGCTGTTAAACTAGCAAACATTTTAACAAGGGACCAGCTCTCCTGGGTATGTGCTGACACTAAGGTTAACTTTTTGCCACTGTTCAACACTGAAGCTGCGGCTCTGCTCAGTTTGGCTCAACCGTGTAAATCACACAACCCTTAAATATTTACCACCGTTAGACATTGTTGGGACACCTCGGTGTGTTTGAGCTGGCTCGACGGAGAAGTGTCAGCTGTGTGCAGGAAAATAAATTATTTACACCCACTCCTTTGACTTCAAAGAGCTGGCAAACCATTCAACCCCAGATTTGGGGAGGGGGGTCGGAGGAGGAGTCGCTAGTCACTAGGCAACCTCTATGTCACCTGCCCCGACATGCCAAAATCAGCAACTTACCTCTGCACAAGGTACACGGCTGCATTTAAAGGCCTCCTCAGCAGGATCATATGGAAAACTACTGAGACACAGATAAAGTATGTGGCTCTGGGAAACAAGCGTGATGTGATTAAGCTGCTTTTTCCCCTCGTGTGAGAAAGAGGAAAGGTTTTGTTGCTCAGAAGATGTGGGGCTTTACTAAAAGCATGCAAGCAGAATCCAAACGTGCAACAACCGACATTTACTAGAGCAAGCCTGAAATATCTTTGCTATGTTAAGTGTTTTTCTGATGGGAATTTGATTCAAGGCGAGAGAAGAGTAGCATCCAATAGAGTGCATGTCAGGTGGAGATATCAAGGTGACTATTGAGCTAGAAAATCAGGAAGTTCAGCTTGAGCAACTTGTCCACTGAATGAACTCTAGCCTCTGCCAGCACACAGATTCACACACCTCTACACACAACCATACCTGCACAAGGTGAACACTAAACATGCCAAAAACCTCCAAACTTTCTTGTTGGAGCAGACAAGTTAAAACGTGCCCTCTTCTCACCATATTCACACAGAGATGAAAACATGTCATCTGTTGTCAATAAATAACTCATCTGGGAAACTCAGCTTTTTTTCCTCACTTCCACTGTAAATTGCAATCTTTGCTTTACAGTCATTCACACTGGGGGGGGGGGGGGGGGGTTATTTTTCTAAATCACAGAATTACCACTCCAATGAAAGATAAAGGTCAGTTTACTCATAGGGTACATCTTTATAAATTAATGTTTTGGATGTACTATCACTTATGGGAGTTTCTCATTTACACCAATAATGGATACCCCATAATCTACCAACATTATGTAGGTGTAAGGATCACACTGACCAGAGATAAAAAATCCTTTATCTTCCCCTGACTCCACACTGATATTGAGGTATCCCTGTTAGCCTGTTTGATCAGGTTGTGTGCTGATGCTGTGAGTGTGTGTGTGTCCGCATGCGAAGACCTAGCCATGCGTGACAACAGCAAATGACCACCTATCCGTCACTGGCGCTAGGGCCTGAGATTACCATAAGCTCAGGCTT
Organism: Etheostoma cragini; assembly: GCF_013103735.1. NCBI lineage: Eukaryota > Metazoa > Chordata > Actinopteri > Perciformes > Percidae > Etheostoma > Etheostoma cragini. The sequence goes on along the minus strand of NC_048412.1, from coordinate 20,695,918 downwards.
GGCACCAGCTGGACCAAACCTGGAAAAAGCAACTAGACAATGCTCAATGCATAGACTTATACAGTTCATCTACAGATATGTGGCAGAAGAGAGGAATGTCATCTAGATTACATTTAGCCTACCTTGTGTGATGTTTGTTGAAGGGGTTTTAAATGGAATCATAAAAGTGGTGTGGGAAAACCCAGCTAAGAAATCCCCGGGCACTAGAAGCAAAGAAATCCCTCCACCTAATTTCTAGTTGTAAATGGAAGAGCTCCTTACAATTTTCTCTCACCCACTATGTCTTGTCTCTTTCACTTTGCCTCTCTATCAGAATGTGGCTTTTGGTCTCTGACTTATATTGAGAAACCAGCAAGCTGCCACAGGAAGACTGTATTCTATTGAGCAGTTGCAGTGGGTGGGCTGAAAACAAGAGAGTTAGAAGAACAGAAGTAACTGTAAACGGCTCCGAGTGTCCCACCCTGCTTAGCATGCGTCTAGACTGGCCTATAAGAGGCAGGCAGCAGTCATAACAAGGGATTGAGAGAGCAAACAGGGCTGTTTAGCATAGTTAACCATTTGTCTATAGAGTCACACTCAAGAAACCAAACCTCTGCATTTAGTTGGGGCTAAACAAGGAGCTCACAGTGCAGCATACAATTATGAGATAAATAAGGAGACAGAGTTCTGACAGTGTGCCAGCATGCCCCGTGTGCCACACACACCAGAAGACCATCTCACCAGATCGGCACTGGGCAAGGGATCTTCAACCGTTACAAAGCACTGGGCCAAGGCTGTTGGCCTACTTATGAGCCATTCTCTTGACAGTGCAAAGCCAAGAAAATCCTCACACACACCCTTAAGCTAGTCTCTGCAACAAGCCTGCATTCAGGCCAGGATGTTTCAGTTTGGATCATCCACGATACCGTTTTCCAAATGGAGCACATCAGCCTTTAACACAATTGGATAAATGAGGAGATGAGGGTGCTTTAAGAGCAGAGTTGACTGACAAATTGAGCAATCAACAAATACTATTCGTGGTTTGCAAGCAACTGTGCTCTCATTTTCCCCTTGTTACTCACTAAAGATTCCTTTGTTGACAATGTGAAAAGCTAGACGCAGAGATGACAATCCCAACATGACCTCAATCAAGCATTTTCATAGCCCGCAGGCACACAACAATCTAACAAACTCAGCCACTGCAGAGAATCTCTTTACCCTCATTTCATAATGAATGCAATTATATGAGGAAAATAGTTTCACTGCTCCAATTGGCTGTGCCTTTGACTAGACAGGAGAGGGGTGATTCAGAATTTGCACAAGTCATTTGTTATTATGTAGAGCCAGTAGTTTCTCTGACCATCCACTGGGAGAACTGAGGGAACTGTCTTTAGGTCCGGGCTTACAAGCTTCAAGTCGGTTAAACCCCCATCAAGGTAAGCATTCTTTGGCCATTTTCACCTCCCCCAACCACACACACACACAGAAAAGAAACAAATGTTTGTTGTGCTGTAGAGAAACCAGTGTTATTCAAATGTGAATTGTGTAAGCCCATCAACCTTTGAATAAATATCCTGCCATTATGGTAAACAGTCTTACCACCTAGAATGTCAGTGTCTGGCATTTGCTTAAATAATCATCAAGATAAAATGTTGGATAGTAAATCACTGTAGGCTATCACTACCTGAGATCTCACGTCAGATGTACACTGACACCCCACAAGTGCTCTATTGCTAACCAGCAGAAAATCATGTCATTCACCAAAGGAGTATTGTGTATGTGTATGTATATATATATATATATATATATATATATGGTGTATCTGTTTTATGTGTTTCCATCCCAAGCTGAGGGTTCCCTTCACCCACAGGTTAACTTAAGCACTTAGCTAGCTTTCCACTGCCTGGGGGAAGAACTGTGCAATGAATGGAAAAGCAGGCCACATTTCTATCCAGGCCATCTTTATTGATCCTCAATACCCCCTTCACAAAGACCATCCCCCACCTTGACGACAAAAAGGGGACAATATAAACAACCAATAAATAAGAATCTGCGTGATTAAGGCGGTTCTACATCTCCAATAGAACACAACAGTGTGGACATGGAGTTATACAGCTTCATACAGGAAAAGCAGTAGATTTTTGAGAACATCACATCTAAGAAGGCAGCACTTTACCAAAAGATCTGGATGAGGCTCCCATTCAAATGAGATAACAATGTACTTCTATCGTGCCTTAGTTATGATAGAAAACCCAGGCTCTCTTTTAAATGACCTTGTCATCTGAGCTTATTTAAATTCTAGGCCAAATAGAATGAGGAAAAAAAAAATCACAAGCAGAGAACTTAATTTAAATTGTCTCCCCCATCTTACTCTCAGAAAAAAAAAAAATCATTAAAACCACTTGGTTCCCAAAATGGAGAAGGTGGTTATTCTTTATATCAGTTTTCTCAGACAGGAATAAATAAATACACCTTTGTACTGGTTAACTGTCTTGGAGTCCAGGCTTGGAGGCTACACAGTGTCATTGCATTGTTCAGAGTGGCTTTTAAGAATTTCAGCATTTCTTTATTACATTCATGTCCAGGAAATAGGAGAAGTGAAATTCGACCTTGAAGGCAGCCACCCTCGGGCCACTAGAACATGCAGGATTCAAGCACTGTGTGTTCCCTGTGGATATCCAGAGTTCTCTTCTGCGCACCCTGCTTGCCGCAGCTGGGCTTAGTTGTACAGGGAGGTGCTCAGTAAATAAAAAGTGAAAAGATGAGCACTCTTCATCCACCCTGGACAATTCTCACTCTTCTGTCTCCATTTGCACCCATTGGCAAATCGGGTCCTCTCAGCAACTAACGGTGCTGGGCTGCTGTTTGCTTACAAAGTCTGAGATGAAGTCAAACTCATTTTGGCCCAGGAAGAGTTCTGGCAGCTCTTGGACCCGATCCAAGCCAAGCTCCATGACCAGCGAGGTCAGAACCTCCTCGTCAATCATATCTGCGTCCATGCCGTTCAGGGCCAGTGCCGGCCCGGCCATGTGCTGCATGTTAGCCAACTGGGCTGGGTTCATGCGATACTGGCCCGTGGGCCCCATGTGGTTCCCACCCATAGGCCCCAGTGGGTGTCCATGGTACTGGGTGTTTAGTTTTTGCAGCTGCATACTGGCCATTAGCTGCTGGGACGTTAACCCTCCGTTCACAAACTGCTGTTGCTGCTGCGGGTGCTGTTGCTGCTGGTGCTGTTGAGGGTGCGGGTGTTGTTGTTGCTGCTGCGGGTGCTGTTGCTGCTGCGGGTGCTGGACTTGTTGCTGGTGCTGCTGTTGTTGTTGTTGGTGTTGCTGTGGATGCATGTGATGGTTTTGCTGAGGGTGATGCTGTTGCTGCTGGGGAGGGCCATTATACATCATGTTACCAGATGTCATCTGGTGGTGACCCATCTGGCCCCCATTCAGTTGTCCATTCATGGGTCCACCCACCATGCCCTGCCGCTGCCTCATGGCAGTCTCCATGTTGGCCTGGGCACCACCATAGTGCATCATCTGGCCATTGGGCAGCGCGCGCATGCCCTGCTGGTTGGGATGCTGCGGGTGACCTGCCTGCAGGCCACCGTTCATGCCCATCCTGTAACCGTGGATACTGGCGCCTGCTGAGCTGTGATTCATGGGCATCATCAGATGGTCTGCCATGCCTCTTGTCTATGAAAAGAGAGGAGACACTGTTAGAACATCGCAAAGGGCAGACAAGATGTTTGGAAGCAGTAAAAACATTACATTACATTACAAGGGGAGGTGCTGCTGGATCACGGCTGGCATATGTAGCAGTCCATTTGAACTAGTAGGCTATCACTATTAAGGTCTACTGCCATTGTGTTGACGGTGACAATATATTGTAGGCTACATTGTTACATTCCATACCCAAACAATTGACTTCTCTTACAGTGACCACACAATTAACTGAAAACACACACATGCAATAGTCCTTTTAATGTTACAATTCCACCTCTCAAGTTAAACCAACGAAACGCTTCCGTAAAATATATATGCACGCTAGTTTGCGAACACTGAAAATCTTGCTCGTGTATTTAGTCCTCCTAAAGCTCCCCACCTCTTTGTGCCAAGGAATGGACGCCCAGGTCGGAATTACAGGTTAACATACATTGTTTGGGTGCGTTTTAAATGCGGATCATTCATGCACGAAGGGATCGTCAAAACGGAGAAAAAATGCGTGCATCGCGTAATGCATTGCTTAAATCCCATCTCCGATGCATGTCAGCTGAGGCAGAAAAATCTGTTACATTTTACGCACGTAAGGTTGCAACAAAGAACACTGACATCACCCCAACAGCTGAATCACCACATATCCAACAAGGCATACATTCAACAAAGGCTTCGGTTTTCTCCGACTACTTTGTGCCGATTTGTTTAAAAGGTTGGATTCTATAACCGAGTACACTGTAGCCTAATAGTATTCATTTGGTTATAATCTCGAGTTTTAAAGAAGGGAATGCAAACAATGGAGTAGCAGCCCCGGAGACCATCACAGACCAAAACCACAATTTCTCCAACAAATAAATCCGATAGAAATCACTTACCCGTATCCGCTACGTTTTCACAAAGTTGCGCGACTTTGCCTCGAGTCCGTCTATAAAAACAGTTTTCCTCTGTAAAGGTAAGCTCCTCTGAATTACAGTTTATATTCCACAGGGTTACGCTTCATGCTCAAGCGGGGACGGTGTGCACAAAGACTGCCGCATCAGATCTTGAAACGACTGCCTATTTTCTGGGTCAACTCAGGGATTATGTACATCTAACAAGCTCAGAGGAAGGCAGTGAGGAGAGGTGGAGCCTCGGTCCTGCCTCTTCTTTGTTCCTATTGGCCCTACTTAATATAATTGTGCATGGGCGTAGAAAAAAAGGGCAGTTCGAGAGCTGTGACACAGTAGCCAATTTAAATACCCTCCTCCCCACTTTTTCTTTTTTAAAGAAAATTTGGACATCGTGTATGTCTTCATAACTGCTGCTGTTGTATTGAATAATAAAAATGATAGATAGATAGATAGATAAGAATATTATTGATATATTTCTTTTATGCATGTACTGTATGTAGGAGTAAGCACGCTTGCTTATATTTGCCAGTGTGTTTCAGACAGCATAACATGATTGTAGAAATTTAAGTTCCTAACTTGTCTGCACAAACTTATCATTTTGGTCTATGTGCATGTGTAACAAGGGTGTTGCATCTGTCATGTGCACATACACTTCATTTCCAAGCTCACTGTTGGTCCATATGACCCACCAGTCTGCTGTGTGTTCGCCTCAGTGAGGCAGTGGAGGGAGGGCAGAGGAATGTAGCCTGTATTCTATTCTGGGCCACACTAGCTGAAGCGGCAGTGCAACCACTGCTGTGCATGGATGTGCGTTTGACTGGTTTACGTGTATGGACTGTGGATGCAGGCATGTGTGTATGTTTCCGTGTGTGTACCTCTACTCTGCGGATGCACATGTCTCTTGATTGCCCACTTCAGGACAACGACCTCTTGCCTGCAATTGCAAATGAATGGCTCCACTTGGGGAGAGCAAGCCAATCTATTGTCCCAGGAATTTAACAATAAATGGGCAACCACTGGCAGGCATTTTGTCATTGTTTGACATTGTCTATCCACTTTAAGCTAGTGTTAATAAGCCACTCCCAGGTATGGGTACTATCTGAAAAACTCACCCAGCCAGTCAGTTCAAACAAAACACACAATCAACATATGTTTCTGTTGTGCTGTGAGGATCACTCTTTTAGTAGAGTGTCTTCTGAGCAAGGTTACTGCAGCCTGTGACAATATGACAAACACACATTTTAAAATGCATCAAAACAATCCTTATTGTCATCCCAGGGCCAAAAGCTCCTAATGGTGTCATTTGCATTAGAGAGCGCAGGCAATGTGTCCATGGAGCTCACCAATCACATCACTGTGTCTGTTTAAAACCCAAGATATTTGCATATAATCACAATCAGCAATGATTGTAATGGAAGATGTGCATTTTGTAATTATATATCCATTGAACAGACTTGCATGGTTGTAATTAGATAGATGATACACTGCAATTATATCCCTTAATGGCTGTTTTCTGTATATTGTGTATCTTTTACTTTCTCTGGCTGTGGTCTAGGGTTTGGTAGAGGAGTCTCCACACACCTTGCCTTGAGCCATTTATTGACTTCTATGCTTTTGCGTGTGTGTGCGTGCTTGTGTGTGCGTGCTTGTGTGTGTGTATTATTCCAGGGATAAAGAGCAAGAGAGAGAGAGAACAAGTTCATGCGACTGTGTTTATGGGAGCAATAGGCTGGAAGCGTTGCTTCCATTCCCAGCTTGGACACACCCCTGTGCCACATTTTAAAATACGCAATAAAAACGATGCAGTTGCAGGATCAGTTCATTTGATACAGGTTTCACCCCCCTAAAATGGGTCTAAATAATTAGCAGCTTAGCTTCACTTATTTGTGTTCTCAGCTAATCAGTATGACTATAAGCTTTTCCAACCTTTGATGATTCTCCCCCTAAGATCTCAACATTGCTCATTGTAGCCGGGTTGGCTCAGTTGGTGGAGCAGGCGCACATTTATGTAGACGTTTATGCCTTGACACAGAGAACCAGGTTTGAGTCCGACCTGTGACAATTTCCTGCATGTCTTCCCTCTCTCTCCCCTTTCTCACCTAGCTGTCATGTCCAATAAAGGTGGAAAAGCCCCCAAAAATATTCTTTAAAAAAAAAAATTCCTCAGTGACTCTTCTTTAGTAACAGCAGGCAATAACTGCTTTGTCAGATCACCGTGTACAGCTCAGCTTGCTCTGTCTGTGCATTATCTGCCTATGGCACTCGGCATGTAATTCTCACTGTCTGATGTGACTGCACTAACTCCAACAACCTTCTAGCTGTTATGAAGTTTGCCATAAAGATCAAAAATATCTAGCTGCCTCTTCCAGGCCCTCCATGTCAGACTTTGAAGGAGCCAACAGTCTGCAGAAATGTAGAGGCCAATGTTTATTGCTCCTCAGCAGTGTCTTGGAGAGTGTGGAGAGCCCCCCTGGAGCAAAGGCACTCACTGGAGTGTAGTGGAGTGGAAGTCTGATGCTCTGCACAGAGGAATTGCCTGCAGGATGATGTGTTTACTACTAGCTTTATCCCTGGTTCTGCAAGTTGGTAGAGAAGAAGCTTATAGGTACTCAAAACCCAAAACCGAAGAACAAGAAAATGGTGGAAGTTCTTACAAATGGCATCCAGCCAACATACCAACTCTGTTTGGTGGGTACCTGTTGCAATTGTCTGCACAGCATCTCTACCTGAAACTTATCTGAAATAGGCCGTCCTAATACGTAATACACTTAAATGACAATACAATTACTTTTAGCAATTCTTTATCCTAAATCCTGTATGTTTTTGATAGCATTGCTAGGTTTGATCTCAGGCCGGGTTCAAACAGCCTGCGTCAGCCTTATAATAATCTGGCAAAAACGCAGGTCTTTCTATTCAATTTGTATGGTGGTAGTAAGTTGAGGGTTGCTGCAGGGAGGGACATTCAAAAAACGCAGCAAGCCTGTGGCAAAAGTTGAGACCGACTCAACTTTTGAAGAAATGCAACCCATGTCATACTGCGGTGGCCAATCATACAACCGGAGATCAGACTTGTCTGTGTACAAACACAGAGGGTAAAAAAGCATAAGCACACAACTGCCTGGGAGTTTGTGTAATACCTTAAACAACAAAAAACCTACGTCTTCAAAAAGACCTTGTGTCTTTTCTTTCTCTCTCTTTCTCCTGTGAAAAAAAAAGATGCCTTCAAGTGCGGTGCAATTATTGTAAAATATAATGTCCACTTGTGCTTTGTTGGGGGGTTTAGGAACAAAACACATGTCACACAAATGAGCCGTTTCATTGACACACACACCCCCGCCACACCACCCTGCGGAACATCGTGGATCGCGTTTTTTGGGTGTGAATGCGGCGTCAGGCCTGTAGCTGTGTGACACCCATTTCTATGTCTGTAGTCTGAGATAATTTACTTATCCTGTGTTTACAGAAGAATAGATGGACAAACTCATGGGCAGCGCTATGCGCTACAGTAATCATCTACCAGTGAAGCCTGAACTGAGCACCCAAGTCATCTTTAATCTCTGCCACTATCAACTTAAACCATCTGACTCAATTCTAGATACCTAATAATCCTCAGAACACTGTCTCTGCCAGTAATTAGTGCCAATGTTAGCGATGTATAGAGCCTCATGGCTGGTACAGACGTGCGTCTATAGAGGTGGAGCCACAGGGCTGAGTACTCAGGAAGTGCTGCCACATCCTGAAAATAAATTGGTTTCACTTGCATCAATGGATTGCCGGTATGACCATTCCTTATACACAATGTGTTGGCTCATCTCTGATAAAACAGATACTCACTGTATGTTTTTAGTATATGTGCACATGGTGCTCCAGCAGGTAATTGAAATATAAATTATTGAAACATTTTTTTTCTGCTGCTTTTAATAGTAAAAAAAATCATACATAAATGGCCTTTTCAGTAGTGCCATTTACAGGAGTCCACCAGGCTAACACAATCACCTAAACAGTTGTAACATAACATATAAATGGATAACACATTTTTCAAGTTTGCTCGCGATCTTTCTAAACTCAATACATGAATTAATTATAAAACACTTTCAACCTATTTTGTTCTAATGCCTACACAGCATTAACAGAAATGGACAGTCACTGTATTCACCAGGACAAAGTGTGTCCCAGTATGTACATTTCCCCTGAGATGTGAAACCAAAAGTCAGTTTGCCTCTCTCTCAGTGTGGGGGAGGGTTGTTATTGTTCTGGTAAATGAGAGAGTCTCTATAAATACTCCCAAGGCTTCCTTCTCCAACTCAACCACCAATCAACAGTCCCTGTTCAGCCGAGCAGCTGAGAGAGAGCAATAAGCCTGAGTCAAGGCTAACGGGGGAGGGTCTGACTCAAACATGCTGTGGTGGAGAAGTGGGTGAGGGACTTTGGAAGTGAGGGAGGGGGAGAAACCTGGTAACTGCCACTCACATAACTGAGGCTACAAGTGGGGGTGAGGCCTGAGTGAAAGTGGTGGGGTCGGGGGAACGTACCACATTGAAGCAGCTTTCCAATTTTTGTGAATGTTCCGTGTGAAGTTAAATTAATATTTGCTTCTACAAAAACAACTTTGGTCCGTCACTGTTTGTCAGTGATACAATTGATTGGCTTGTTTTTTACACACTTGTTTTGTGCTACTTGAAAAGCCAGAGTAGGCTTGATCTCCATACGACTAATAAACTACTAATTAAAAAGATCCCAAAATAGAGTTGGTAAGAATAGACTCATAGTTTGTGTGCAGAAAATTAGTTCAGTCCTGTTGGGCTAGGCAATAGAACTGAAATCAATATCAGAATATTAATTTGATTTTTCCCCCCAATATCTGTCTGCAGTTAGCTGTCCACTGGTATTGCATTGCGCAACATTTTACACAGGTAAAACTAAATCTTCAATAACTTTTTTTTTTAGTTTGATTACAGCTTGGTTGAATGTATTGGACAACAGATTCATGTCACATATTAGCATGGTAAAATGTCATGTCGTCCTAATATGATTCCGCTCAGAGATGATACATAGTAATGGGATCTCAGCGATCTAGACGTTTGACCGTGTAGGACGGCAACAGTGTTGAAGTGGTTTCGACCAGGAACACTTTAAGGCTTTAACGCCTGGGTTTGGTCTCCTTCTAAAAAATGCATGCTGCACGGTACGGCACAGCTTAACTTGTGAGGAACTGTTCTTTTGGGGTTTTCCATTGGGAAAGTTGTGAATAGTACCTGGTACTTTTTGGGAACAACCTTGGTTGAGGTTTCAAGCAAGCCTAATCGAAACTGCAGACAGCAGATTGTTCAGAGAGAATCCCAACAGAATCAGTACTTGCATGTCACAGGACTACACAAAGGCGTGGTCAGTTGACAAAGTACAGACAGTCCTCTGTTTGGTTGCCGATACAGCTATCAAGCGTGAGAACACATTGTGTTTGTGCCGCATAGAAGATGATGTTACAGCAATTTCACACGCCGTCACTATGAAGATTAGCCAAGAATTCTGCCTGCGAAAACAAAATAGAGTAAAGTACATGGTATCAAAGGTAAGCCAAGCCAAGCCAAGCCGAGTCAAACTATGCAGTGTTAATTCACAATAAGTTATGCAGGGTTTGAAAGTGTTTATCAAGCTTTCCTTTGTCATCCCTCAGGCAACTACTTCTGTAAAACCAAACACAACACCATGATTACCTCAGAGGAAAGACTAATTATGTGCTGTTACTGCCATTTGTTTCATTCATTCTACATTCTCCAACCCCTCCTCTCTCTGTGACAGCAGGCTTTTCACCCCTAACTCCCCTAAGTTCAGAATTCACTCTTTTCCCTTAAGGCATGGTCAGATAACATGTCCTATGACTTTGTTGGAACAAACTGAGGCCTTTAGTAGAGAAGAGTTGTCTTAATGTCTAAAAGAATGCAAAGTTCCTCTTAGCCGCGAAAGTTGAGACCATAAAGGGATTTCTGAGGCACCAGATAACAACTGAAATAACTTCCTTACTCCAGCTGAGAATTTTTTAGCATACTTATCATGAGCAAAGACATTATACGTAGTATTAGTGCTTGCAGGTGTTCACACACCCCAATGCTGACTTAATGCGAGCTATACAAACACAACGGGAGTTGACTCCCTAGTTTCATGTATCCAATCTTGGCTCATTACCAAGCAATGCCATTCATTCACAGTCAGCACCACAAGCCCACTGCCTGCATTTCCAAGCAACATCATTCTCCAGCATTTACTAGCCTGAGGGATCATTGTCGACACAAACACTAATCATGTCCCCTTCACTGCACTTCCTGTCTTACAGCCACTGATGACGTTTCTAGTTACCTTCAGGAACATGAACATGCATTGCAGGAGTGCAGGGGAAACACAGCCTGGATGGACAAGAAGAGCCAATACAACCTGTCAAACAAGTATATGTATAACAACAAGTTATATGAAAAGAGTGTGAGAACACAGTGACAATGTGAAGAATGACCTATTAATCATTCATTATCTCCCAGCACTGTTAATGAGGTGAAGACTCTTAAATAATTAGCAATGTGACTGAAGCATATTTCCATAGCAGTAGCCTGAGGACATGGAGGGCATTGGGGACAAGTGTGGAAGGGAATATGGGATGCACCAGGCACAAAAAAGAACAGCCCCCACACCAGCTTAGCAAATAATAACTATCCTGATAGAGGACTCTGGGATGCATGGACAGAGAGATAGAAATAGACAGAAGAGAAGAGAGATAATGGAGCTATACACAATATTGAGACAAGAATGAGCCATAGAGGAAATAACACATTGAAATAGTTATGTCTATACGTAGTGGGCGTTTAAGTTGTTCACCCAGCAGCCTTCATTATCTCGTCTGTCTCATTTCAAGAGGGGCAGGCCAGGGCCTTCAGGCCTTTCTAACACACAAGTCAACGGGGAGCTGCGGCCAGCTAGCACCCCAGCCTGCCATGGGCCTATTCATCTTGCACAAAACACACAAAAGAGCAGACCATGAGCCACATTCTTGACATCCAACCTCATCACCCCCACTACCCTCCCACCCCTGGGCCTGACTAGCGCCCCTCCCCCAGTGCCTCACACCAGTCAGGGCAGACAGAAGCTGCTATGCTACACTACCTAACTGGCTGGCTGGCTGGCTGGTTGGAGTTGTTTAGGAGGAAGGGATGCATGGAGGGAAGGGAGGGTGTGGGAGAGAGGGGGCAGGGATGTTTTCTCTTTAGTCAGCTAATTGACTCACAGATGTCAGAAGGAGTCGGGTTTGTGGCAAGGCTAAAGCACCGGGTGACACTTTTCCCCTCCACAAACAAACATAACACCCATGCATGTGCATGCAGGAAAATATTGTGCACCCGCCTGCACACATGCATGCACATGCCTGTTCCGTCTCTTTCTCTCTCTTACACACACACACAGACACACCTCTTCAGTAAACAGATATGTATCTGTGTTGTACAGGGGGATTGGGGGTGGGCTTTTTTCATTCATCCAAAATAAATCTTAAGGTATAAATATGACACTGAGCTTTAAGGGAGTTCTGACTGTAGCTCAGCCCCACAGAAACACCAGGAAGTGATAGCCTTTTTTGGACAACAACGATCTGGAATGGTTTGGGCATAATTTCATTTTTCAGTTTGCCATCTGGGGAGCCTCTTTGGCTGTCAAGCTAAAGCAGGTTTCATCTACTGATACATTGGTGCAATAACACTTGAGGCCGTTCAAACGCTTAACAATCTATGATGTGACCTATTTTCATGCCAAGGTTTCATGTCACGCCATGTTTGCACACTGCAGTTTCATCTCCTACATGTATGCACTGCAGAATTATCTGAACACCAAAACCACTGACAGCTGTGTATTTGTGTGTGTGCATCTGTCCTCATGTTCATGTGTTTATGGGTTCCAACTAGACTGCTAAACAGCTGAGCCCAAATTGAATGTCAGTGCTGTCATTCCCTATATTTACCAAATGACTCACTCACAGCAGAAATCTGTTTGGACACATAGTTAGTATTCAAGCAGTTGGTTACAACATCTTTGACAGCAGCAAAATAACTAGGTGGGGAAAGTGTGGGGGATTAGGGAAAATATTGGTGAATTACAATGATGGACTGCTCATACACTACAAAACCAGGGTAGAATAGGCAACCTTTGGTCTCTGGGGTGGAAATTAAAGAATAGCCAAGCTCTGAAGTCAAGCACAATGCTGCATCTTTTGGAGTTTATTTAGTTGAGAGATCTGTACATTTTCAGAGATATTTATCCTCCAGAGAGACATTCAGAAGAGCAATCATCCTGTACTCCCAAGAAAACACAAATCATGCATTATTGATTTCCCCTAAAAGCTGTGTGCCTGGGTGAAGTTCTCTCTGTGGCCTTTGTCCATTGGTCTTCCCATCATGAGGTCTGTTAATGGTGAAGCCATATCCCGTTCCTACCCAGGCCGGGTACTGACAGCTAGACGTCCCCTCCAGGAAACAGTTAGTTCTCCTTCCTGACCAGGGAGCCCTATCTGTGTTACACCACCATTGCTTCTAAATGTTGAGCAATGTCCTGGTGAGCACATGTCTAATCGGGTTAACACATATGCTGTACATACACATTCACAGGCTTCAGCATAGACATATAAACACGCACACATAACACACACACACACACACAGACACACACACACACAGACACACACAGGCCAACCCACTGCCCGTTAGAGCTGTATAGTCTGTCTGTCTTCTTCCTGTTTTTCCACTCACCCACACTGTTGTCACTCTGGCCAGGAAGCTGTGGGAGAGATACGCATGACAAAGTCTCTCTTTATTAAATTGGCAGAGTGTCTGTAGTGCTTTTGGAGTCTGTGTGTGTGTGTTTGAAAGAGAGAGGGAGAGAGAGAGAAGCAGAGCTAGCACTAGAGAGATGGGGGTGGGGACCTAAGCCAAGGGCTGGAGGGTAATCCAAGATCCACTCTAGGCTCATCCCTGGATATTGCTGTTTGAAACCATGAATCAAGAACAGAGAATACAGAATAAAAACCAAAAGGCCCCTCTCATGTAGCCATAACAATATCCATCCACTGTAATAAACTGTCAAAAAATATTTTCAGATACTGATTCAATAAATACCTGAACTGCATTTTCAAGCATTTTGCTAATTATCTAATTAATATAATATGCACAGTACAATTATAAATTGACTATTATCTACAATAGACACTTACAGTCAGAAGCCAGATGAAAGTAGCATAACAGAGAAATCATAGACAGTTAATTTCAGTGGAATTATTGCGATCAGATTTGCTCGTAGAGGCAAACTAAACTGGAGCTGAGCTTCACTCAGTTCTTTGACTTGAATTTGCAGCGATGGCCACTATAGCTCAACAGTGACCAAATGCTTTCTGAACCGCTCTGGTTCTGTGAGCAATTTTTCCCATTCAATTTCTCCATGTTTCAGAAAATACTTATATAAGGAGTTTTAAGCCTGGAACCAAACAAAACCAATTACGAGATGAATTGTGAACATAAAAAAAAAACATGTTTTGGTGTAAAAAAAAAAATATTATTTGTAAACAGGATAAAAGGCAAAGGTACAAAACTGTGCACATAAATGATCTTAGACTTCAGTGGTAGCAGCTCACGGTTTGCGTTTGCGGTAGTCTCGCTTTGCCAGACCATCCTCCACAGTGCTGCGATGGAGGGTCTGGCGAGTCCACACTCAGACAGGTGTGGTAAACATTTTAATTTCAACAGGGAGCTCCCCCAATCAGAGATTTCTATGTTTCATTTAGGATTGTGGGTAGTGTAGTACTGTTCCATGACAAAATAAAACATAACATCATTTCACAATCTTGTAGCTCAAGGAGAGGTACCTTGGAGGGTAAAGATGTTATGGCTAATAATCAAAACCTGGATTCAGAAAACAAAAAAAAAGATTTTTTCTTCTGAAATCATATTGTTAAGGTCTCATCAAACCCTTCAGCTACAAAACAGTTTATTGTGGCTGAAAAAGTATTTTATTTAGCCCAAAGAAGATTGCTCTTTACAATAGGCTCTGACATTTCGTTTCGTTTCGTTTCGTTTCGTTTATTTCACACGTCATCACTGTACATTCAATCACAATTCCATGATGCACAACAATCATATACAGGAAGCATGAAATGGGAACCCCAAATAAGCTACTAAAAGCTTTTCAGAGGGGGCCCTATAACAAACACACAACAACCAACACACCTCCAAAACTCAATTACCATGGACAAACAAAACAAACAAAACCCAAAAACAAACAAACAGACAGACAATCCCAGCACAAATTGTAACATTTACAAATTTATCAACTATATGAGCAAAGCAATTTTTCCTTGACACGTTTCTTTAAGATGGAGACAGAATGCAACAATTTTAAGTTTTCCTCAAGCTCGTTCCAAATCTGCGGTCCCCTACAAACTATACTCAGGCTAGTACATTTTAACCGTCGCACTGACTATCATCTAAGACAATATCATCACAAACAGTCATATGATGTCTAGAATGCACATATAAACAGACACCACCACCAGGGCGGCCAAGTCTGTTTTTGGTGACTAGCTTGTACTCATTAAGGTTCAGAATATCAGTAAAAGTCCTGTCATTAATCCAGGTTTCACTGCAACCAATGACATTTGCATTTAAAGGTCCCATGGCATGAACATTTCACTTTATGAGTTTTTTTTAACATTAATATGAGTTCCCCCAGCCTGCCATGGTCCCAGAGTGGCTAGAAATGGTGATAGGTGTAAACCGAGCCCTGGGTGAGCCTTTGAGAAAATGAAAGCTCAGATGGGCCAATCTGGAATCTTGCTCCTTATGAGTTCATAAGGGCAAAGTTACCTCCCCTTTTCAGTTTTGCCCGCCCAGAAAATGGCCACACCCACAGCTTCCAGCTTGCCCCCCCCCTCCTCTCTCCTCCTCAAAAGCTACAGACTCAGAAATGGCACATACTAAAGAAAGCTGATTGTGGAACTGGCTCTAGTGGTTGTAATTCCTCACCAAGGCTGAATTTTGGGAAAGAGACTTCAGATATGGTATAAGGGGACAACTAAGGTCTTAAATGCATCCAAAAAACACCATGTCATTTGGGCTTTAATATCCAACATACTATATCTTGGCTTGCCAAACAAAGTCACACATTTTGGCAATGAGAGGGAAAATTTATTTATTTTTATGGTGACATCTTTTTTTTAAATAAAGAGCAACTGCACGCTCAGATATTTATAGGCCATATACAGTTATAACCTTTGTGTTTTCATTTTCTGAACAGACTCTGGCTGTGAGAGTATCACTGAGGAAAATATTTTGTATTAGTATAAAACACCCCATTCTTATTTCCATTTCTGCGGGCAGCAAACAGCTGTTTACAGTCTCCACGTCCATGTGCAGGAGATAACGACAGGGAGGACAGAGGACAAGATAAGACATTGTGCTCTGCGGTCAGGGAGTACGCCCTCCTCTCCCTCCTCCATTCTCACTCCTCTGTTCTGTCCCTCTTATCTGCTGCCTCTGGCTTGACCTCCACCCTGCTGCATGGTGTTTAGTCAGGGGAGAAAACAGCATGGGACTGGAACAAGTACAAGTGAACTCTGTTAAAAACATTCTCCAGACCACTCCTCTCATGGAAAAAGAAAGTTAATAATGCTTCGAAAAGAGCTATCATACTGTTACCATCACTTTCACATTTTATGCAATGTCAAGTCAAGACAACTATATTGTCATTTCTGCAATATTTGCCTGACATAAAAGGGTATCCAAAATACGTTTCTCTCCAACCCACGGTGCAATAAGGGCAGGTACAACAAGGATAAAGATAAAAGATAAGTAATATAACAATTAAAGAGGTTAAAAAAACACAAATAATGTAAACTGAGCTGGATGCTCATGGTTTTAATAAAAAACATTTACCTGAAACATATGTGAAGACATTTCAAACCTGAAAACCCATTGATTATGGCAGTGTTACTGCAGACATTTTATGTGGCATGTTTGCATGGGAAAAATGGCTGATTTAAGACCAAAGTAACATTTCACTGCACTCTTTTGCTGTCTGGACTCCTCTTTTATTACTGCTTTCTACATTCCTTATTACAGTGCTTGTCAGTGCACTTTAGCCTTTTCATTTCACCCCATTTTAAGGTGCTCTACACCACTTCATAATCACATTAAAGGCACCTGATCAACTTGTTTAGCCACTGCTTTAACATTGGAATTAACATATCAACACACTAATGAAGACAGGGGGGCTGGAAACATGCACTCCTTTCATCAGTACTAATGCATAATTGGTGGCCTTAGGTGTTATAGTTTTTTTTAAATTTGCGTTCTTCATAAGAATAATTTCTTGAGTGTTATATGTGAATCAACCTGAAACAGACTGTGTGTTTGCAGTTTGACCGGGTTTCCAGTATAATGTACAGTCAAGTTTAGTGCCAGTTGGCTACCTATAGAATTATCATAAGCAGTATTTTACTCTTATTGCCAATATTATGAAGTGTCTCTGATGCTTCCACACACATACAAACTTGGAAAGAAAACCATCCATGCTATTTTGAGTGAGATACAGGTTTTTGGATGTGTCCCGCCTTCAGTCACCGGGTGAGCTGTTCAAAATCCGCACGACTTTCTATGTAACTAGCCGAGACGAGGTGACTAACCGTAGCACATGCTAGCGCAAGCATGCTAGCTCGTTCTGAATGGCAAAACACTGCCCCAACAGACACTAGTTCACGATAATCTACAATAGAACTACTTCCATGTCCTTGTTCTGCAGGTATTCCACAAGTGTGCCCTCATTTAGAAGAAGTTGCCCAGCTAATCTTGCTTTGTACTGACCAAAGTTGGAAAAAATATGACTCCCAACAAAGATAGGATAGAAGTAGAACGTCTCACTCTGTAGCTAAAACAAGTGACATGTCTAACTCTTTCGCTAAAAAAGAGCCGCACACACACAGGGGGACAAGACAATAACCACTCTAGCTAACACCACATCAGCTAACTGTGTCTCTAACTTCGGTCAGTACAAATCCGGATTAGCCTGGAGAGTTATTCTAAACGAGGGCGCACTTTCAACTTTGCATGGAATACCTGCAGATGAGGGACATGTAAGTAGTTTCTACTAATTTCTTTTGTAGATTAGGGTGAACTTGTGTGTGTTTTCAAAGTCTTTTGCCATTGAGAATGAGGTGGCTAACCGCTAGCAATGCTAGCTTATAGCTAGTAGTGCACTGGGACATCAGTTTTTGGATTATTCTGACACTACATGAATGCAGCACATCTCGCAATGTTAACAAAACAGCGTGTAAAATAATTTGTCCTAAATGCAATTGGTTCTTCTTTGGCCCAATCTAAACCTTTCCAGCAGTTTTCATGGAAATTCGGCCAATAGTTTTTCTGTAATTCTGCTGACAGACAAGTATACCAACAATCAAACGGACAAACAAAACCAAAAACATAGCCTCCTTGTCGGAAGTAAATATATAGATCATCTCTTATTAGAGTTTTCACATAACTTTCCCTTTGACAGTGTACACAAGCAGTGTTTCTGCTGTATGAAAACATGGAGATATTAGCTGCTGTTGGAACTGCAACGATTACGACACATGGCATACGTTGAAAACCAAAAAAGAGCTGTGGTTTTAGAATAAAAAAAGGAACCTTAGGTTCAAATTCACTTTTCACTGAATTGCGACAGGCCAGCAACCAATTCTGTGTATGTAAAAGTTGCATTGGTCACTCTCATCTGAATAGAAAACAACAAGAAACTGTTTTCACCTGGGGAAAAAAATAGAAATACTTTAGTTTACTTGACTGTAAAAAGAAAGAATGACATAATTTAGCATTCTCATTGACTTTTACTTTTCTCATCTTATTTATTAAATAAGCACAAAACATGAATAAGTATCACTCCCATTCATAACAGCCACGAGCCAACCACTGTAGCTATGTCAGTGTGCTTCTCAGTAGTAGATGATCATGGGATTGTGTGGAAAAAGTAATGGCAATACATACCCTCTATAGTTCTTTACTGTCATAAGAGGAATTGTACAACAGTTTCATGCAGTCAAGGGTTCAGAAATCATTATTGCTATTAAAATGCAGTAAAACAATTTTGAACTACTGCAGTATATACAGTATAGTCTGTTCATTATGGCTAATGGTGCCTCTAACAACCTTGTTATTTTGACCTGAGAGATTCAATGGATGCCTGAGTTTAGAGGAAATAACTCCTTGCAGTGATTCATGTGGCTGGCTTGGCAGATGTTATTAGCCATGTTAGTTTTGGAAAACTAATAAGAATGTATGTTCATTCATTGTGTAAGTGACTCCAAGCTGGTCAGAGTGCCTCAACAGATCTGGAAGAATAAATCCCTGCCCATGTTAGGATGTCAGTATGTTTGTTTACAAACTATTTTGTATGACAGGTTGTTTGATTACTACTGAGAGCAAAATTGTTATCTACTGTGTCACTTTTCCTCTCTGATCTCTCTAATATTGCTAAGGGTGCACACTTTTGATTATTCTCTCCTGGATGGCATCCTAAATCTCATTTTTATGGAAGGTAAAAAAAATCTATCATTTCCAGTTTTAGAGACGGAGGAAGCACATTTTTGCTAAATGGGCAGCAATCAGCTACTGGCTAGCAAAGGCTTTTACTGTTAACCAGTTTTACTTTTTGTTCCAGCTGGCTGAGAGGAAATGTTATGCAGAAGGTAACTTCACACCTGCAGTTGCATTTTGGGAGGTGTGAAGTTTATTCAAAAATTGGTGACACAAGGTCAGTTTGCCATTTCTGCCAAGGGGAAGAATAAAAGTAGAAGCCATTCCCAAGTCAGCTTTAGTAACCAAGTGTTTAGTAACACTTTCTTGACAAATACTGTGATCGCCCTGTTGTGGTGTGCCATTCTGCCATGAGGAACTAAAACACCTACACAAACCAAACAACACTGCTGATGTGTAAGAGCAATCTCAGAAACACTTTTTGAAATGCTTTGCAGTTTAGAGCTGTGAAAAACCACTGTTACGATGTTGCTGTTCTTTTGTAATGTTTCATAAACATGCTGCCCTGCTGAACTCATCACACATTCTCCATAAGAGGTGGAAAAGCAACAATAGTTGGAGGATACAGAGCGGGACAAAGACATCCTTGTATGACTATGGCAGCATTTCAACCAAAGGAGCAGAGCATAGCGCGTTTCCATCTCTTACCAAAAAGACAATGATGACATTATCTCTGAAATAGTATGAGGTGCCACAAGCTGCCTCTTGTGGGGATTTCCTGGCAATGTGGTGATCAGGACACACACCTCCTTACACAGACATAAATACCATTGCCTGTTTGATGGGCTTTGATTGACTTATATACTGCTTCAGCCAGGCAGACAAACACAACTCCCCTGCATTATAAAGGTGTAAGAACATGACTGTTTGACTTTTGATGCATATAAGTCGTGAACAAATTCCTAGGATGACAAGGGCAACTCAGAATTAGTCACAGTTGTCTCGATTCCCCGTAAGTTATACTCTTGTTCAGACATCAAGCTTTACGTGACTGATAATGTCACATTTTCTGTACTCAACTGAGGATAGCAAGAAGGCAGCATTTTACAAAGAACAAAATGAAGCCTGTAACTACAAAACACTTTTCTTTTATCTAGTCACGACAACGTTACTGTGACAAACAGGAGTGCCTTCCACATTAAGCTCTTTCACTGTCAAGACAATTTCATCTCCAAAACTGGCAGCTGATTCAGTTTCTATAAGAGGTTTTTGCAGCAATGAGGCAGTAGAAGAGCTACAGTTTACAGCAGCTTCCTTGATTCAACTGAATTCAATACAGGATAAAATCAACAGCAGAGGAGTCTTTGTCAGTGTCTCCTTCTGACTCACTGCTTTGTTCCCTGTCATAATACAGCTGTACCTGGAGCCATCAAGGCTTTTCCAAATCCCTAAAGCATGTATGGGAAGCTGTGGAAATCAATGAGCTTCAGGTGCTAAATTGTTTGCAAGTCATTGATCGAGTAGAATCTACATCTCTGTTATTCAATCCGCTTAATAGCAACCTATTATTGTTTCCCTTGCTTCAAATCCCAAGTTCAAGTCCCCTTGCCTTGATTTGATTCCAAAGAGACAAATCTGTGTATATCGGTTCCTCACTTGTTTTCCTTTGCTAACCTTTGCAGGTGAAAGGTGGAATTCATAACTGCGTGGGACTGTGTATCAATGAATGGTGGCAAGACACCTACATGTGAACCACAATTGCAAGCCATCATCATGTTTCTGGGGGTTGACAGGTTTAGCTGTCCACAGACCTAAAACAGTCAAGTCAAATCAGTGTGTCGGACCACTGAATACACTTCATTCTGCCCAGCATGACATGACCTTTAGATACTGTGAATGCATTTATATGTGATTAAAACCACTGTTCCATGACTGCTTATATGCAGCTGCTCATTGAGCACAGATTTGAGAGCTTCTGTTCAGTTTAACTTGGAGAAACTAAATGAAAGAAAGGCTTAGACAGTTATTAATTAAATGTATGTCATACACTGCACTATTAATTACTGCACTACATATTAAAAATATAAAACTATATACTATATATATGTATATATACCGTATATTACATATATATATATATATATATATATATATATATTTTTTTTTTTTTTTTCTTCTTTTTTTCTTTGGAATTTTAGGCCTTTTTGTTTGATAGGACAGCGTAGATATGAAAGTGGAGAAAGAAGGGGAATGACAGCAAAGGGCCGCAAGTCAGAACCTCTGCATATGGGCGTGCGTTCTACCCATACGCTGCACAATACGGACTATAGCTTTACACAAAAAAACAACATTATTCCATGTTAATGAGTTGAATTTTAAACAGATTCAGATTAGCTGTTTCCCTTTGCTTCTAGTCTCTATGCTAAGCTAACCATCTGCTAGGTCTACCTTCATGCTGATTATTTTATTTAATTCTTGTTGCAAGAAAACAAGTGAGTGTATTTCTCCAAAAAATGTTACACTATTTCCTTTACCTTAACCTGAAGAGCTAGGTGGATGTGACCTTAAGCTCAACCAAACTCTGTTAACACAGCAGGTCGAAAGCTGGTAGTCGGTTGTCTCAATCGAGCTTTAAAATGACAACTGACAGAAGCCCGGGGAGTAACAAAAAACTGGACAGTAACAAGATAATTGCTCAACAGAGGTCACAGCAAAATGCAACAACAAGGAAACACCCTCAATTAGCTTTGAAGTTGGGAGGGGGAAGCATAAATAAGAGAAAGAGCAAGCATTTGAAAGGTTGAGATTTCAGGTTGAGTATTAACTTTGGAAACAGCACTCGCAAAACTAGCTTCATGTCTTAATCTCGTTCTTTAAGGAACCATGAACGAGAAAAAAGAAAACAAGAACAAGACATAGAAAAAATGGATGGATGGATGGAACATCTTTATTTCTATCCACAATTGGACAGCTTTTTCTGCTGAGGAAAAAGCTCCAGAACAGCTACTTGAGTGTTTTTTGTCAATATTAAAAAACTGTCTTCTTTATGGACTCAGATTAAAGCTTTAGTGCGTAACTTTTTGATAGTAATGAACGTTACATCCAAGCCATTGCCAAATGAGTTGCTACAAAGCACCACACAACTCTCTCAGAAGATTGTGCCATTCGGCGACTTTCGCACACAGAAACTCAAGTGAAGATAATTACCTCTTCTAAAGAGTCCATCATGTTTTTTTAAATATTCCGTGTCCTCCTTGGCTACTAGCAACTGCGTGGGGTAGGGGATGGGGGAGGCTTGCATCATGTGGACCTGCTGACAGTTTTGTTGTCATTATGTAGTGATTTTGGAACCAGGTAAGTTTCCAGAACAAACTGGAGCAGGAGGCCACGTAAAAAATAGAAAATGTA
>NC_048412.1:20577872-20673288 GCF_013103735.1 Etheostoma cragini | reverse complement strand
AGAGGGAGAACACGCATTACCTGTGTCCCTAAATAACCTCCGCCCTTCACAGGGCCATGACGTCACACCCATTACAATTACTTAGAAAGGAATTCTAAGTAATGACGACAAAACCGCGGGGGCAGCAGAAACTACACGCACTATAGCTTTAATTGTTTTCAGCCTCTCTGTCCGATTCTGATTCATTTCTATGTTAGTGTAGGGCTTATCCACCCTTTGTTTTATGGATTAACTCTCCAGTGGACCACACATCTTTAAAAGTGTGATGCAACAAGCTAACCTGAGCGGAAACAGATTAATCCAATAAGTAAAAAGGTATTTTTGCGCTTGACAAGTATTACAGAAAAAGGTGCAATCCTCCATAAAAACATGTCTGGAGTGTAACAACAAAGTGGATAAAATGTGTCCCCTTTGTATTAGTGAGATAGGGATTGCCTTATCAATATTTGAAGGGCAAGGTGAGTAATTTATGTGTCCACTGACACAGTGACCATGTTGCAGAGTGCGGCCTTGTCACCATAGTCTCTCCAGACTCCAGGGTCTTCAAGTGGGAATGCTCGTAAATAATGTTAGTGCAGTGTGCTCATGTGTTTTGGGGGAGGGTCAGGAGGCTTGAGGCTTGAGGCATTGATCAGCGCTTGTGTACATTTTTTGAGACTTTGCATTATATATGCCCTTGTGTGTGTGATAGTGAACACATGGTATATTGTATTACAGCCCACAGCATCCAATCTTTCTCCCTTTTCCTCTTCTATCCAAGGAGACCCCCACTCTGTTCCTCCACCAGGCTTATCTTGCCCAGCCGTTCATTCTTGAGAGAAGCAGCATTTGGCAAAAAGAGACATCTGCTCAGTGAGAGAATGCCCTAATTATTCATGACCATTTAACCATTCAGGATTTGGTCTGCGTGGCATATGTGGCGTTTCTCATAAGTGCGCGTCAGCCACACTTGTTAGATGGCAGTTTCATTACTGTGGTGTTTTTGTATTCTGTACCTCCAAATTATCACAAAACAGCACTCAAAAATTCTGTTTTGTCTTCCAGGTGATCGGTATTATAATTCAAGACAAACTATAAACGTGTGTTTGTTGAAAAGAGAAAAACACAACACAAGACTGGGGATGGTGATTTTTTTCTCCCCTTATTTTTTCTTTGGTGTGAGTTTAAGTTTTGCAGCAGTTTGGATGTCTATTTCCAAACCTGTGTGACATCCCATTGATACATATATGCTAGGCTCTCTGTTTTTTCTCAGGTGTCCTCAGGAAGTACTCTCTAGAGAGGACCACACAAACACAAACAAACAAACCAAATTGCTTTCCAAAATGTTCTCTTTTTTTCATGCTCTCTCTGCCTTTCTCCTCTCCCTCCCTCTCCCTTCTTCTGTTTGTCCTTATCATAACAAAACCTTGTCACCACGGTAGCTGTGGCCACGTAAATCAGCCGGCCAGCATCATCTGTTCCCAGCTGTTTACCTCCAGCCAAACAAAGGAGTCTGCCTTTTTGTTGTCGCTGGGGTGGAGTGCTGTGTCGGCTGAGGGCTGTTATTCAACAGCGCATGCTGCTATCAGCCCCCCACTCTGAAAAGGCCAATTCAACACAGGAAATCAATGGAATAGGAGGCAAGGAGGGAATATGTCAATGTGGGGGTTGTTGGACACTTACAAACTATAAGCAATCCTTCTTTCCCAAAGGAGCCAAGACAGACGGGGGCACAAAAGAGGCAAATCACAGGCAAACGTGAAAAGCAAATAAATAGTTGCGCATCCCCTCCCTTCTCAGCTCAGGTGTATGCAGGGGCTGTTCTCCGGGGAGGAGGGGGTTCAGTTTGTGTCTCCAGAGGAGGCTTAGCAAGCGTTGGTAGGAGCTGCAAGGTCTCGTTTGCATCTGCAAATGAGACAGAACCCGGCTGGCCCATGTCACCTTGGCAACAGGCCATCAGCACCTCCCTCTATGCTATATTAGCAGCCATGGTTGTCTGTCTGCTTGTCAGTCTGCACCCTGCCTCCCTCCATCATTCCACTGCGGGTCTCATCACCACAGCAGTAGCAGTAGCAGTATCCGTCTACCTGGCTAGACCGATAGGATTTAGCTTCTCCCTAAACTGTTGATTGAGGCCGTCAAATAAAGACTAAATCAGTATTATAAAAGATGAATGCACAAGGCTTTTGTGGGTGTCCCAGTGAATCTGACTCAAAGCGAAGAATTGGCAGAAGTAACATGCTGTTGTCATGAAATTTACATGGTGTGCCTGTGCCAAGTGATGGGAGGCTGGCAGCCTGGGTTCTTTAGTTTTTTCGGGATAATGCGTGCTGTTGATCAATTGAGTGCCAGCCAACAAGTTGCATACAAATACCAGGCAGGTCGGTGACACTGCAACTAAAGACAGATAGCACACAGAGCTAACTCAGCTTTTCAATTATCTTCAATATTGATTTTTAGAAGGTTGCTGACTGAAACAGCTGCTCAAAGTGAGTGTGTCACACAGATCAGCGACAAAATGTTGCACATCATGTTTCTCTCTTCCTCTTTTTTGTTGAACTATTTTTAAAACACACAGGAATGTCAAAGGCTGTCTATCACATAATGCTACGTGGCCACAGAGTTTTGTTGTCGGTCACTTTTTCCACCTCGATCTGTATCGTTTTTCTGTACTGCAATCGCAAATATATGATGTCAACTAAATAAATAAGCATTCTTTCTTTCTTTCCTCATTTTGTCTGTCCTTTTCAAGCTTGTGCCTCCCCTCCCCCTCTTATTACTTGCCACACTCTTCCTGTTTACTCTTGATACAACTGGAAGAAAAGAGGACAGAAGAAGATTTAGTTTGGGATTGGCTTCTTTTCTAATTTCTGCAAGAAATGCACCACATGTAGTTGCCATTGAAAAAATCCTGTCAAATTACATCTTATAAACTCCCCTTCAGTCTTATCTAAATGCTTGATTCTTGTAATCTTACTAATTAAGCTTTTGTTTTTCACTTTGTTTCAAGATTTGAATCAAACTAGGTGTTCCCAGTATTACACACAGAGTGACAGACAGTGCCAGCCCTTCCATTCAAATGATGCAAATATGAGTTCAGTGGATGGTATCCAGACAGTACAGACTGAAAGAAATTAAACTCAACTGATGCAACTCTGCTTGACTGGAAGTCAGCGTCTGCTTACATCATCACATCCAAAGTGGCTGTGCCTATAAGAAAACAAGTGGTTGGAAAATACATGCTTACTGCACATACATTCAGTGTGTAATGTATAATCAACTTTGTAAACATCCAGTATTTGTTCACTGTAAACATCTTTGGAAATAAAAGACATGGCTCCTTTTGTAAGAACCATGTGAAGTATTTAATGTAACTGCTGTTGGGGTAGAACAAGTAGGTTGCTTGGATACTCATCACTAATGCATTTTTCACAGCTTATAGAACGTTTTATGTCACTAATAACAGTATGCCGTTACAGAGCTCCTCAGCCTACAGTTTAACCTTTTAACATATACGTGATCATGACACTTAAATGATAATTTACCTTGGGTGTAATACTTAGATGTTAATGTGACCTATTCGGGTATTCATGTAAAAAGAGTCCAACACCTTCTGACCTTTGAGCCCCTGTGTGCAGCGTGCTTATGTTTGCTTTGGCGACCAGTGTAACGCTAGCCCCCGCGCTGCGACCACACCGTGTGTAACTTAATCACATCCGGTGTGATTGGCAACACTGATGAATGTCCACTTTGTTTGCACAGCACATTCATCCCCCCTCAGGTTGTATGCAACCAAGACTAAATCTAATTAAACAAGACTACCGATCCTCCCTGCCCCCAGTGCCATTCCATCAGCACAGAGGGACTGATGGTCCCTGTGTATACTGTGGCATAGTAGGAATTCTTTTGTTTTGTGACTCAGACATTAGGATCAGTCCTCCCACACGTTTGACCCATTTTTCAGACATCCTGTAGGCAATGAGCCACACCTCCTACTGCATCCTCTGATTTTTTATCACAGGTCACAGCACCTCTTTATATGTTCTGTGGGTTGAAGCCATTCCAGTGCTCATTGACTCTTTGGCATTGTGGTAAGATCGTCTTTGGTCATGAGGGTAAATTGGAAATGGATCAATGCAGAGTGAAGTAGTGACAGGGGTAAAGAGGGTTCATGTGTCCTTTTCAATACAATGTCCTTTTCTTATAGAGGCTCTGCCCTTGTTGGAACTGATCAATGGCCATCTTGTGTGGCTCACACATCCATATAATATGGAATATATTCTTAATAAATCGTTATTGATACACATTTGACAAAGAAGGTGGACCATTGTTTGAGGATAAGAAACAATACTACACTGTATGTTCAACTCTAATATAGTAACACATTGTCACTCTGGTTCTATGGTCTGGTTCTATGGTTCTCTGGTTCTAAAGGAATTACGTAATTGTGATTGAATAACAAATGTACACAAGTCATAGCACACATCTAGATAAACCGTGGACCTTATGCAACTTAAACTTACCTGCATTGACTAGGTATGTTCAACAATACAACCAGTTAAAATGATGTGTCAGACACTCCCCTTGTTGATATTTTTCTGAAAAAGTTATTTAAGTATTTTTATTTACACTGACAGCAGCTGTTTGAGCAGCTTGATATCAAGTATCTCTAGAAACTTCCCAAAATACTACTGCAGCAACAGTCCTATTTTGTTCAAAAATATGGCTAAATACTGGAGATGTTTAAATCCCATTTTTTCCTTCCCGATACCAATTCCGATACCCGAACTTTAGTATTATAAGTACCAAAATGCTAACAATGCTTTAAGAAAAAAAATACCCTTTATACTGTATATATTTTTTAACAGCTAACCCTGTATGGTTGTGACATGATTGCTATCATTGTTGGATGGCCTGCTTAAGGTTAAAGGCATTGTGAAACATGAAGAAATACATACGGAGAATAAATGCCATGTAATAATAGAACTTTCTTTGATTATCTAGTTGGACAGTAAGTCATGAGTCTAAGTCTAAGGTAGATTTTCTTCTGGGCTAAATTATGTGTTATCTGATTGGTGCATAAGACTTGCGTACTCGCCGATACCAGCACTAGCATTTAGGACCGTATTGGAGGCTTTTCCGATGCGCCAGGTCTGCGTGAGTTGCAATTGAGTTACAACGTCTCAAAAACAAATATCTTTATTTGAATGCAGATACGTTTTTTTTTTTAAGTATACAAATCTTCATCAGATGAGGGCCGATGGGTGCCGAGATTGAATTTCGTCCCATGTGTTCCAACTCTTTTGCTCTCTAAACGTACTGTTTACTTACATGCAAACAAAGCATGCTTGTACTTGATTGGTCAATACTACTCAGACTACAACCAGACTACAAATCAGAATGTTTCTGAGACCAAAATCTTGTCCCGTTGCCTACAGATTCTGCATTTACATGCCGATATCTGTTCATATGGATTAGTTACAACCTGGCTATCATAGTTACCCTGATTAGTTTGCCTCCTGTTCAGTCACTGTAGTAGAAGTTCACAGATTTTCTTGCAGGGCTTATTGCCAAAACGCCTGCTTGACTCAAAAACACTTGACTCAAGACAACCAATTCTCCTAACCAGTGGAAGAGCGATACCATTGCATGCGCATGCCTGTAATCTCAAAAGTATGTATATTTGGAACATAATGGGATAGACAGTAGAGAAGTGGCTGCCACCTTTGCACACTGCTGAGATGAGAGCAGCAAAGGAGGCTCTTTTTATAGAAAGGAGTCGGTGGAAGCACACACAGCAGAGAAATTAGCAGGTAGCTTGCTCCTCTTGTTCAGCCACTTGACCTGCTACGCATCAGTGATAGGTTTGCTGTGAGAGCTTAGTCTACACAAGGCCAGGCTGGTAGGTTACAGATGGCTTTTGAAAAGCAGTTAACTGCTACATATTTTCATTTGGATAAGAAACCCAAGTCATCACAAATTTCTGTAGGACTCTAAAATTATAAGCAACGCTAATCATTCCTCACCTTATTGTTGTCTGGGGGACTAAAGATGAGGGTCATCCCAATTTGAAGGCTCATCCTGATTGACGTGGTACACATGCAAATATCAGGATGGTAGTAGGTGGCTTCTTTTCACAAACCTGTTAGAGAGTAAGGTTGTGTTAAATATTAACTAAACAGCACATTAAGTTTTTCTGCTCACTTTCAAGTAACATATTAGTAGGTGCAACAACATGGCATGGAAATAGAGAGATTGTGGTTTGTGAAAAGAACATATTGTATTCATGAATTGCTCTTGCAATTAAGATGATACTCTCACCGATCGAGATAGACATGCAAATAGGTTGATGTGACAGGTCAACAACGTAGACTTTGGCAGGTTAATTATGCTGGAAGAACTTTAAAATTACAGTTTGTGTCTGGCTAGATTCATTCTCCAAACTGTCCTTGGAAAACTGCAGTGAGCCTAGATGACAATAACAAAGTAATGCTTGCTGATAAGGAGCAGCAAAGAAGTGAAAGCCTGAAGGTCACTCCTGGTTGTGCCGGGAGCTCCCAGAGCGCAGAGGATTCTGCTGACATCCGCCATCTTTGTTCTGCGTAATTGGCTAAAAGACTGAGCAACTATATTTATACATCCCCGAAGAACATTAATTACAGACTGAGAGAGAGAAAGAAGTATCATCACTTTGCTGTTAGCTGCACATGTGAATGCTTAGTAAGGATGGTAGATACTATACTTGCTCTGTTACCATTTAAAATCACAAATAGGATAAAGACGGGTTAAATAGGCCTATCAAGCACGAGTGTTCACTTATACATATGTGGTTGAGTAGGATTCTGCATTAAGCGGACATAGCTGACTGCTGATATTTTCTTTACAACCCACACTACACAGCTACTGTAAGGTGATAGGTAAGGTCTTCTTCATCTGGTTTCACTGCAGGTGAAGATTTCTGTCTTTTCACAGATTCCTTCTTGACAATCTTTGAAAAGAAAAGATGTCTAAGATGTTGCATTCACCTGTGGATCATACATAGTGATGAAACCAGTAATATAAATAGCAGGAGGAAAGAAAGACCATTCACGAATTATAGCTGCTCTGCAGCGATGGTTGGGCTGAGCATTTTAAGGAGGAAAAGGAAACGGTGAATGGAGAGGAGGAAGAGGAGAAAAATTGCAAATACATGAGCATACTGACAGCAGAGGTGCCAAACATTGCTGCTCATCACGTTGATTATGCCCAAGGAACATGCCGACTGTTTAAATTAGGGTTGGTGAGTGGTTAAGCAATAATGTTGGTTAACATAATGACATGATTGTATGTAAACTTAATCAGCCACTGTGCTTTGGTGTGGCCCCCCCATTAGGACAACTAGCACACAACTCACACTGAGTTTGGCATAGGACTGGACCTGTGTGGTGGTTTTTCAGATTTGGTGAGTTTTCGTGCATGAGAACATGGATTTCTTAGGAATAACAATAATAATAATAATAATCATAATAATAATACTGGCAAAAACAATAGGGTCTATGCAACTTTGCTGCTCGGCCCCTAATCATGGTCTATTGAGGCTTTTGCTAATGCCAAGTTGGCATCTCTTTGGTTTATGACTAAATATTTGCAAAACTAATGTCACTCCCATCAGTGCCACAGAGCCGCTATCATGACTGTAGACAGTAAGCACTAGTTCTTAAGAAAGATCATTTCTATACAATAACTCAGTCGTGCAGTAGCTACTCCTGAAAATATCTTGTTTATTTGTGGGGATGAACTAAAACCCCGTCCAACCACAAAGTTAATCCAGGAGACTAGACATATCAATAACAACTTCTTTAGTTTACAGTGTTATTGTTTGCATGTGCATGTGTGTTCACACAAGGGTACAGGGTTACAGTACTAAATATTTACAAGGATTTAGTAAAACATTCAACAACACACACACCCCTCTTTATGTGTTTGTACATTGGTTGTCACATGAATGGTTTAGCCAAAAAAGAGAGACCTCACCTTTTCCTGCTGTTTACAGTTTATATCCTGATTTTTGTGAACAAAATCCATTTTGTAGGAGTGTCGTGTAGTGAGACATTCAGTTTGAACAGCCAATTTTTATTTTTTTTCCGCCATTCCATTGCCGGGGATGTCTGTCAGGGACCTTGTTAACCACTTCCTGTTATTGTCTATCACAGGAAGTGGATGGCCACTTACATTGCAGAAGTTCAATGGCAGACTTTCAATGTTCCTGTGTGTGTGTGTGTGTGTGTGTTTGTGTGTGTGTGTGGGTGTGTGTGTGTGTGTATGTGTGTGTGTTTGTTTGTGTGTTCATATTTTGCAACAGATTGGTTGCATATTATCCAACACATTCAAGAAACTGAAAAAAAAAACATAGACGTCCAGAATCAAAAAGAAAACAAAATATGTGACCACTCTCATTGTAAAAAAATAAGTCCAACTATTTATTATGTACAATCAGGGCCAATTTGCCAAAATACCCCACCCAGTGATCATTATACTAGTCATTTGTGCAGCATCAAAAGCAGCACAGTGGGGTAATTCACTTCACAGCACAGCCCACAGCAAGTTTAATCATTATGACAGTTAATTTTACTATAATACATTTAGAAAAGATCCTTCAAAGGTTACTTTCAAAAGGCACTTGATTAAGTATAGTGCTGTGCAAGAAATACAATGGGAACACTTTACCGGAATTGTGATAAAAGGCAGCTGGGATGTGAACAATCTGGATCCTCAAGCTATTTATTTAATACTTCACTCTGAAATTGTGATGAAATACTGCACAGAAGGTTTGGCAATTTAACCGTTTGGATGATGTGACAATATAATTTGCTGAAGCAAGACACCTGTGACTCATAAACATGACTGAAAAAGACAATGTGAGAGTAAACCATTAGCTTCTCTGGGGACCTAAAAATCATATCTTTAAAAGTGATTTGTGACAAACTGCGACCACAATGTTTCACTTTATGGCCACTCCTGCTACAGAGAATAACATACCTCTCCAGGTAAACTCCGTTTGGAATTTTTATTCAGGCTTAAAGAAATTATTTCTGAAGCTGAGTAAAGGGTAATTACAGTAGCACATAACCATGAACACAATTGCGTGATAAATCATATTCACATGCAGTGTTGCACCTTGTCTGATGTTTGTTAAATTACATCATGCTACACTCTGCAAATCTTTGAGTTTATGATTTGTGACCAGTATCGCTTATTATTTGGAGTAACCGAGAGCGCTGATGCAATAATCGCAACCGCCTAATCATTTCCCATGGAGAATGTTTTTGTGCCGCTCTCTCTCATAAATCCACAGTTTTCTTTTTTGTTTGGGTTTTTAACCTTCAACCTTACGCCTCAAACCTATTGACACAGATGTCAATCATAGTGTTCATATTTATTTTTATTTTGTATTTTTTCTGGATATGGAGCCTCTTATTATTATATAACCCCAAATACTGGTTGAAGGAGACATAAGAAACTGACAGAGAGTGCATGCGTGAGGGAAGAAGAAAAACAGTTCTTGCTGAGGAGGATGGGGAGTTGGCTGATGTAATTGAGATAGAATGAGATGGTATCAGCACTGGGGTCGCCATGAATAAACACAGGGAGGGCACGGAGGACAATTGAGTGTGTGAAGGAGAAAGAGGCCAACCCTGTGTGTGTGTGTGTGTGTGTTTGTGTGTGTGTGTGTGTGTGTAAGCATTCTCCTATGTGCCTCTGAGCATATGTGTAGCTTAAACGCATGCCCGTGTGTGTATGTGTGTGTGAAGATCATCCTTGTGGTGGGGGGAGGGGAAGCCTTTGCTTTAAGCCCTGGAACTGACTGACTGATGCTTTCTCCTGTGGAGCGCTGGCTGTGTTTGTGCAGCATGGAATAAAGACCTCGCTCTCGGGAAATACCCAGGGGATCGTCTCCTACACAAAACACCATCACACACAACGTTGTTCTCTCTTTGTCTTGCCCAAAAGGTCTATCTCCCAAATGTATTTACTCAAACTCCATGCGCTCATGCACACCCTTATCACAGACACATCATCCACATCGACAATCAAAAGCTAGCACACAATACAAACTGACTGCAATTAGGGTGATCATAAGAGAACCACCTTAAGAATATGGAGATGCTATTATCAAGTATCTTCAAATAAATGCTGCCATTCTTTCCACAAAATGCTTCCAGATGTGTTGTGTTTACACATCTTTACACTAAAAACAATGTCTGGTATTCTGTCACAAATAATTGTCACTGAATTTACTTTTGATACCTCTGTGCAACATGTGAACTGGGCTTAAAGATCACAATGCATACCAAACAGAGGCTTGTGTGTCAGTAGCAAAACAAATATCATAACATATGGCCTTGATCGAACCTGGGGTTTCTGGGTTGGAATGGGTGGGACAAACTGCCAGCCTCTGGCAGTGCAGATTCAGTTACTGTTCCCTTCCCCCACATGATAAAAAAAGGGTAAAGTCTTTTAGGATGAGTAGAGTTGGAATCTACTCAACATCTATAGTCCTCCAAAAAGTGTATATTTAAAATGGACAACATTAGAATAAATTCACAAAAGGTCACTTGCCATGTTTATGATACATGTTTTCTCTGATAGCATCACACGGCGTCAATAGTGTATTAAAGAAAGGGTATATTGTCATACAAACTTTGCAGTAGTTTTACAGTAGCTATACAAAATAGAAAGAGTATTCACTGTTAATGCATCAAGTTTGACATTTTGGGATCTAAGCTTATTCAATTTCTTGCTGACAAGTAGATGAGAAGATTGATAACATGTATGTGTCTACTAAGTAAAAAGCTAGAGCCAGGAGACAATTAGCTTATTTTAGCAAAAAGACTGGAAACAAATCTGCCTTTTTCCAAATTTAAAAGAATCTGCCTACCTACATCCCTAATGTTCACAAGTTATATCTTGTTTGTTTATTTCACACACAAACAGAAGTGTGAAAAAATGACAACTTGTGTTTTTTGCAAAGAGTTTATTGAGTGCAGTGACTATTTCGTGGCTGCAGTGTCTTCTTGGAGTCTGCACTAGTTGCCTGGCAACCTCATGGTAACCACAAGATTCATGGGAATTTGAGTTTTCCACTCTTTTGTATTGTAGGCCTACTGAATTTAAGGGGCTTTAAACACATTCCATTGACATTTTATTTTCACTACCTTTTTCAGGTAAAAATCTATCAAACAAATATCGTTACATCAGGCATTGAGTCTGTTCTTGAGCATCTGTGGCTGACCGTTACCTGCAGTTTTGCAATGTGTCCTGGTGTGGTGGATGGTCAGTCAACTGAACATGTTGAAAAGTTGGCAATTTCCAGGTACAGCCTTGAGGAAAAGACATTCTGGGAAATGTTTGATCATGTGAATCATTAACGGGGTCAATTTAGATGATGCAGGCTGACGAAAAGAGGGTTTAATGTAACAGTCTACGATCCAGGACTAAAAATCATTTGAGTATCAAACACCCTCTGTAGGCTTCAAAGCTGGCTCTAAAAAGCTCAGACACAAGAAGTTCACTTTAAAGTCTTGTGGCAAAGTTATACTGTGCACAGCCTTCTGTTAATACTTGTGAGATATATTTTACTTAAGAGAGGGATTTCTTTCTGCTGTTAATCTGAATTGGAGCCATGTTGATTGTCTCAGTCAGTCTGACTGATGGCTCTCTGACTGTGTAAATGCATGCCGCTCTATTTTGTGTTGTTTTATTTCTGGTGAATATGCACATACAGAATCAGAATCAGCTTTATTTGCCAGATATGAGGACACGCACTGTGTGAAGAATTTTGCTTTGGACCGTATTGCTCACAATGTGTTCACTCATACAAAACAAACAATATACAAACACTATAAACAGAAACAATTTAGGCAGGTTGAGGCAATGGTGCAATGAAGAGTGCATAGTATGCAGGAGTAAATTATAATTATGATTATGTTATTATTTTAATTATGGAGCATAGTGCAAAGGGTGCTGGAATAAATAGTATTATGCTTGTGCGTATAGACATATACAAACACACAACCTTGTCAAAAACAAAGACAAACATATCTGTTGTGAATGTAAGCATGTCCTGGCTAGTTTCCCTGGAAGCAGCCTTTGGAGAGCCTAGGGCACTGAATGAGGCCTTTTGAGTCCTGGCTGGTGAGGGGCAGGTCCATTGTTAAGGACAGCTGGTCCTCTTGTTTCTTGCTTTCTCTCTGGAGGCAGTGGGCACCCAATATGAGGAGATTGGGTTTCTACCACACACTCCCTCCCAGCCCCCCACGCATCTGCAGCAGCATTGACTGTGACTCTCTACCCTTCTGTCTGAGGCCACTTTTGGACTCTACTGACTAGATGAAAAAAAACATAGTCTGGGGATGAGAGGAATGCTTGAAGCCAATAACTTTATTTTGCAGGCAAATCTAGAAATAACAAACTACAATAATACAAAAACCTGCATTGTATAGGATGTGTAATAAATAAAAGCAGTGTAGAATTAAGTTGCTGCATTCTTAGCTATAAACGTGAAATACTTAAGTCAAGTTCAAATTGCTAAAAATGGTTTGCATGTACAACACTATTTTGCCTTTTTATGTTACATGATCTTACAGCTGTTCACTGTAAAGTATTCCTGGTATTAAAGCTACTCAGCTCTTTTTTAGTATGATTCCTGAATGGCTTCTCAAACACCACACACAGCTCTGTGCTCATTCTTGTCGCCACAGCTCGTCCTTCTGTAACTCCATCCCCCAATCCTCCACCCCTCTCTTTTTTCCCACACTCTCCTCCTTCCTTCCCGGCCTGAGGGAGCTCTGTGATTGGGTGAATAGAGCTGCTTTCAGTAGACTGTGCTCCGTCTGTCACTATCCTTGTGGCAGGAGAGTGGAATGGAATAAAGCTCCCAAACTGGGCTATTAACGGCTATTTTCCTCCCTGCATATCTTTTTCCGTGGGCTCATGCTCCAAATTTAGATCTGGCACCAGTGGCGCTAATGAAATGCGTCCCCCTTTTTGCTGTTTTAAATCTACTTATGTAATCTCTATGTGGCATCAACAGGAGCAGGCCATATCTCACCATATGGGCCTGATCCTGCACTTATCTTCTCCTCTCCTTGCTGTCTTTACAAACTCAGGCCTATGTTTTTTCTCCTGCTGCTCATGTAGGTCAGGTGCATGCACTGGAAAGTGGGAGTTCAGGAGTTGGAGCAACATATTTTCATTTAGATCCGGAGCACCAATCCAAGGAAAACACGCTGGGTGTGACCTACAAGTTCCAGCCAGCATCCTGT
This sequence comes from Etheostoma cragini, assembly GCF_013103735.1. Classification (NCBI taxonomy): domain Eukaryota; kingdom Metazoa; phylum Chordata; class Actinopteri; order Perciformes; family Percidae; genus Etheostoma; species Etheostoma cragini. The sequence continues at coordinate 20,660,005 of NC_048412.1, read as the reverse complement.
CATTCCAGTGCACAATGCAGGGAGGGAGGTGACAAATCCCTAAGCCACTTTGTGTCAGATACAGACACAAATAGAGTGGTGTTCCATGTGACAGATGCTGCACGCAGGGCCATGTTCAAAATCAATGGCAGTTCATTGAATGCTCTATGCATTGTTTTGCTGAAAAATTAAATAAAGTGAAATAAATAAATACATTAATAAAGCAAGCAGTTGAAATAAAAATCTGCACGCGCTGGCATTCATCAGTATGCAGTAATGTCATAAACATCCCAGAGACACAACCAACAACGGAAGCATTTGTTTGTGTGACCTGCTTTTGTTGTAAATGAACTTTGGTATTTGAGGGGGAAAAAGAAAGTCTGCAAGCATTCTCAACAACTGAGCAGAGTTTGTGATGTGAAAGACAGGTTTGTGCCCAATACATGGGGCTGAATTATAACTACAGTGTTTCATCAGCACTTCCTACAGAAAAAGGGATTATTAGAATAAAGCACCATTCTCAGTTTCTACACAGCTACACGCAAGTGCACGTGGCAGCATTCCCCTCTCTCTCCTGTGTGTGTTTTCTGAATGGAGATACTATGAGTCAGTGGAGCAGCTGGTGACTGGGAGGAAGAACTTAACCAGGCATCCTTTGTGGATCAGCTGTCTCTGGCCGAGCTTTGTCATTCCAAATTGGGTTCCTCACATCCAGAGCCTGGGGAGGTTTTGACATGTAAATGGATGACTGAGATCTCCAAAGCCTCACGATTACTCACTAAAACGCAATGGGGGCCAAAAACGGTTCCCCCGAGATGCACCGCTGGGGGGGAGGGGGGCGCTCACCGCAGACTGAAGTGTGCCTCACAGGCTGGAATAATGTTAATGATTAAGCTGCCGTCTGGACACCAAATACTCTCCACCCTAATGTGATATTGGGTTATGCAATAAATACACCTGACTTGATTATAATATTTATTTATCTGTTTATTCATTTAGCAGGGCAATGCTGGTGAACAGTTCTACTTGGGAAAGAGAAATACAACAGATGTTGCAAATTATGTCTAAGTCAATTTGCAGCCTCTGTTCCCTTTTGGTGTTTCAATTAGTTTAGCATTAATTTAAATTTGAGTATAACAACTGAACAGAGAAAACAGACTGTGTGCATGTGTCAATGTGTGTATAAATTGAACCAGACCATATGCAGTGACGTGGAAAACATGTCCCATTCAGTGTTCTCATCGATGTCATTTTTTAAAGGTCCAGTGTGTAACGTGTTTAGTTGTTTATTATCAAAATTGGTGTTGCCCTTTCACAATCTTGTCCTTTTTTTTCATAAATATTGACCACTACCATCAATTCTAAGTATCACAAGATAAATTCACAGGTGCTTCTAATGGGTATATTAGCTTCCTGGCCCCAGCAAGTTTGAAGAAGGAAACATGGAGGACCACATGTATTAAAAATCCAAATTTCAGTAACAGGACTCTTTGTCTTTGCCCAGAAAAAAAAAACGGATATTGAAAAGAGCAAGAAAACGGCTTTTTGAAGCGTGAAGGCTACCGTAGCTGTAATGCATACTTTGAACTGCGTAGTGCAAGAGAGCTGACTGCAATATATGATCTCAACGCAAGATGGGAAAAATTCCTTCACATTGGACCTTTAAGCCGTTTCACTGCAAACTTTAAATTCTGATTGGGTTTGTGGTTAAAGTGGCAAGGCATTAAAGTGGTGAGTTATTACATATTAGCAAACACTGATTACATTCTAGAGCTATATATAGTTATGTTATGTGGGGGAGTAGTGAGCTAGAAGTTAAAAGAAGCGAACTTCTGACCGGGAGGTCATCGGTTCAGTCCCCTGACCAACAGGATAAAATCTGGGTGGGGAAAGTGAACGAGCAGCACCCATCACCACCACTGAGGTGCCATTGAGCAAGGCCCTTAACCCCAACCGCTCCTGTGGAGCTGCTCAGTAGCCAAAAGGTCAGACTATGGTTGTACTGGGAAGCTTCCAGATATGAATGTGTACCTGTGTAGATGTGACAGGTTGTTTTTGCGAAATGAGAATTGGTTATCAATTGACTTGGATGAATCAAGGTTAAATAAAATATAAATAAAAAATGTAAAATACAGGTATAATTAATCTTGTTGAAATATGAAAATAACAGTAATTTCAAAGGTTTATTTTATTAAAGGGCTTGTTAAACACAAAAACCTTTGGGTGCATGAGGACAGTTCAATCAAATCAATCTTCTCTTTCAAGGAGATGTACTCAAAATACTGAAAAAAAAACAGTGGACTGGGATTGCCTCCATGTGGCTATCACAGACCCAAATATGCCACATGCACTGACGTGCAGGCGCTGCCGGACCGGCTATCAAAACAGGGAACAGAGAAGCTAAACACACACAGAGGGAGCGTGGCTTCACTCTGCACAGGACACCATTACGCCGCTATATCTTAACAACACAAATATGTGTGTGCTGCTATATTAATGTTCTGACAGTTGAGTACAGCCTCTTTAAATAATGGTGGTTATTTGGTGGTTTTATATTCATTTAATTAGATAATTATTTTGTGTTGTGTAATCACCTAAATGCAAAGTTTGTAGACACATTTAAACTACAGCCGAGGTGAAGGAGAGTAAGTGTAGCTATAAGAGTTTCACCTACTTGTTGTTTTGAAGAGAAAATATCATCAACCACGCTGTTGAAATACAAGTGATTAGACTGTATTGTGACTTTGATGCAGGTGCAGAGCATGCAAATTAACAAGAGTGCTTCAAACAAATGTGCCTTTTCAGTTTCACTATGATAAGGATATATTAAATTAGAAAACATTTCAGATTTCAGCTTTAACTTTAATGTGTATGCATGAGAGCAATAACAAACAGGAAAGCTGAACACACAAGAATAAGTAGAAAATGAACTGCATGGAAAGCCATCTTATACAAGCCTAACCTTTGATCATTTCAGAAGCTCTATAAAATGAAGCTTATGGCCAGGCAGCAACGCCCCAGTGAGCTGGTGTTTGGCACGTCTGTGTGCCACATGTGTACACCGCTGTAAAAACAACCAACACTTCTAACTCTCTCACTCACAGAGAAGCTGCCCATATGTTGTTGAATGGTTACAGTTCTGTTTTAACCAAGAGAGCAAACATACAAGGATTACTCGGGACATTTTAACCGACGCCAGAGCTGCAAATACAACAAACACAAACTAAATACTCCATAGCCCAGTAATACACCACATCACGCATCTGGAGCGCATGTCTCATATTTGTAAGAGAGGAGAAAACCAATAGCAGAGAACAACTGTGCAGCCTGAGCAGTAGGCACACAGGAAGTGAAATTTGCTCAATGTACTGTAGCCTGCAGCAGTTTGAGGGATAACTGCTGACACCCCTAGCTCAGTAGATTCCATGAGGCAGTGGTCAGGGAAACCCTCTGTTACTGACAGCTAAGTGAAGCACAGCACACAGAAAGGACATGACATGAAGCATGTAAACATGGATTTACCCATGTCCTCCATACTGCCTGCACAGCTTATTGTAGAAGGATTCTGGCAACATAATAAACCAGGAATTGCTGCCTGCTGCGGCAGAGTGCTTCTTTCCAGGCTGCCCTACTTTCTGCCTGTAGTTGTTGACTTGGTTTATATGTTCTGAATGGCCACTAATAGCTGTGTTTTTTCTTTATGGAGTGGCTCTACAGTTGTTGGCAGAAAACAGGGCTACTGCTGTGCCTCCTTTTTTCAACAATGGTATCAGGGTTGTGATGCCGTGTACACAAGGAAACATTCATCAAACACACAGATAAAACCATGATAATGACTTTTAATTGACAGCAGAACAAACAGTTTAAGATGCCTAATGTGTTTCCTTGATGTAATGCACTCAATAATATATTTACATTTAATGCAAATCAGACGGTAACTGATCTGATATGTCTTTGCAGCGCGGTGACGCAGTAAGAGAGAGAGGGGGGGTGTGGGGTTGAGGAGATGAACAGAGCAGCAGATAATGACCTCAGCTTCCATCTGCTGGCCACCGTGGGGCGGAGACACCTTCAACCTGCCACCGGTCGGTCGCCACGGCAATCTGCCGCTCCCCATCGTCCTGGCGACATCTGCTTTTGGGTGACTGAAAGATGAATGCAGCACCAGCCTCATGGGTACAGAACAGACATCACGCAGGCCACTAGACACACACAGGAACACTGCGGCACAGATGGCCAGACACACACGACTGTGGAGATTACAATCCATGCATTATCCCCTGTTTCTAACCTCTCAGTAAAGTGGATGTAATATAATGTCAGATTTGTAGTGCTGTTAGCTCACAATAGTTTTGGGTCTTTTCCTAAAGAGCTGGCATTGGCAGCCACTGGAAGTGTATTTAATACCCACACTTCCACCTGTTTCAGGATCATTGTTTATGCCTGTTTGAGTTCATGCTAATTGGTTTGTTTTTAGAGCTTGGGGAATAAATTCTGTTGTTTACTATTACTCTGTATCTATGGTGATTTCGTTTAGCTTGACTAGAGTCCCCAGCCACAGCTGTCATAGTTATTAAGTGCCTCTGCGGTAACTTTTGTAACACCCATCCAGCAAACAAGTGTTTTCACAAAGTAAGATCCTGAGAAACAGGTGAAGCACTGGGAATGTTGTGATTACACACAAAGCAGCAGGAAAAAAGTAACAAAACCACCTTATGTGTTGGGTTGACTTTTAGGAGGACAGCTGGAGGGAGAACAGAGAGAGACAGAGACAGAGACAGAGACAGAGAGAGGAAATTAAGGGGTGGGGCGGCAGTGACAGAGGAACGGTAAAGCAGAAGAAGCAAAGGGAAAAGGGGAAATGAAGCTGAGCGCAAATTCCTTCAGGAAGACTTCTAAATAAACTTCAATCACCATCATCTCTCCCTACAACTATTCAGCTGTTAAAAGGCGTTCACTTTTCAGTAAACCAACCAGAATTGGCCACAAAATTCATGATCCAATCCTGCTTTAAGTGTCTTTTCTCCTTGCAATCAGCTGTCTTATCAGGCAGACGTGCAACTCTCCTCCTCCTCCTCCACCTCCGTGCATCGTCAACCACGGCAACTTGAGTTCCTTTCTGGCAGACAGCTCCCTTTCCCTCTCCACCAGCGTGTAGGCTCCATCGGGGGATATATGTCTGGCTTCTCTTCCCCTTTCAAATATTTTTAACTATGGAGTCTAATCCCCAAAAACTCTGCGTTTCTTATTATGTACATGTAAAATCAATCTTTGCATATCTGCAACAAAGTCTCAAAGCCTGATTGAATTCGAGTCAGTGTTATGGATTATGCATGCTGGGCTACGCATTTTGATCCACCTCTGGTTTGGAGAGAGAAAGACACTTGGTGGGGAAAGGCATTTGAGTGATAGATGGATAAACAGAGAGCATGAGAGAGCAGCACAAAAATGAAAACATGATCAATTGTAATTGGCTTTCACAATTTCTCAGGGAGCAGGACTGGAACTTTGTCGCAATCATCTCATGAGACAGGCGTTAAATTTAAATGGAGTGCTGACAGATTATGTCAGGCCTGAAATATTATACTATATGCTCAGTTGGATGAATGTGATCCAAATCAACAAGACAGCTTTTTGAAATTAAGAAAGTAAAGCTGGGACCTGGCTTTTGCAGCAGCAACAAAGTTAAACTTTAGCCGTAGAAGAACATTAATTGTTAGCTAAAACAGACTTTAGCAAACTTTAATGGGTTGATGTTAGTTTTTTTAAATACTAGGCCAGCTTAGTTTATAAATTGCTATTCCAGGGACAACTCCATGTTTCCTGTTTGGTTAAGCAGCACTCTTTAGAGTTCAGATCATTCTTTTTATGGACGTTCAAAGAACACCAGGCCAGTGTCAAAGGAGTTAAAGTCCAAAAATGTGTCAGTGTTCATAATTTGGGTCAACTTGGGTATATTGATTTCTGTGCTGAGTCTGCTTCAGCTTGAAGTACCAGCTTTTACCACCGTAACGGTTAAGTAAGCATTTGGTAAAATAATTGCTATATATTACATAGAAACTATGCTTAATTGAGTTACAACCCACATATGAGAAATCCCACCCACCCGGCATTTAAAGGGCCATGCCATCCTCTCTAATGTGGGAGGATAGGTGACAATTTGTTCTTAAAATTTCAATAAAGTTCTGTGTTTTTACATGTGCTCCCTGATCTTAATGCCGTTAGAACTGCTGTCTGCAGCGGGACAGGCCTGGCTGACAGGTGGCTTGAATTGGGCTTTCAAGCCCATCTCTCAGAAAAAGCTAATTTGTCACAAAGGTCAGAAACAATGAAGATCCTCTATCTATCCAACTTTATCAACCATATACCATGTCCAACAACCATTATTAACACGTCATAGATATACAGTTACAATTTAAAATAGTTTTTTCTACTTAACACATTTATAGAAAGTCCTGACAAATATATCTGGGTGCAGCTGTCTGAATTTCCATCACCAGCTAGTCTGTTACTGTCTGTCTGTTGTGGAGTAAAACAAAAACATTAGCTAAAAGAGGCTAAAGCAGCTTCAGAGGTGGCTGGTATTTCTTTGTCACCTCTTTCACATTTGAGTTGATTACATTTTTATATATAATAATGGCAATTAATGGAGCTTTTAAAGGCAATAAAAGCAAACGTTGACGAAGATAATTTATTTCCTTGCGTGGCTTGTTTTTGCTTGCAGCAACAAAAACACTGTTGTAAAGCAACTGACTTGTGGAAGATTCACCAGCCTGTTTCTGGCTTTACAGAGTCTGCAAATTTAACATCACACTCTGAAGATTCCACTCGCTACCCCTAGCCAAGTGTGGAGGCCCACAACGCACACGCACACACACACACACACACACCCACACACACACACACAAAATCACATGTCCCTCAATACACATGTGGGCACATACACACCCATACATTCATGCTGACTTAGATGTGCACACACACAAACACTTACCCAATCCCTGCTGTGCCTGTAAAATCAGCATAGCTCTCAGAAATTCCACCAACACCTCCCACCCCATGTGGACACAAACGCACACACACACACACACACACACACACACACACACTCACACATACACACACACACTCCTGTGATCCCACACAATTAATGTGAAATCACATCCATCTTCCACCCCTCTGCCCCTCCCCTGTTCTCCATTACAAATAGCTGAGGATTGCATTCTCTCCCTCTGGCCTTGCCTGATGTTGTTTTTACATGTCTTGTTGTGTGGAATACTCTCCCTTATGTAAGACAAAATTACCCAACGTGAGTGTTATTCTCAGTGGGGGAGATTGCACTGGAGCATTCCAAACTCAATGAGAGATGGAGAGACATTGAGAGAGAGGTGAGAGGGAGATAATCTTTCCTTAATGATTATTTTTATGGCAGCCATGCTTCACTAGATGGCCTACAATGAAGATAGAGGGAAAACAGCAGAGAGCGAAGTATTCTGCAAAAGTCATGAGTCAGATTCAAACTCACGAGCACCTGCTGTGCTACCACGATGCCTGAGAGTCAACAATCTTAAATGGATTATTTCTTTGCAGATGTAACCCCCGCCTCAGCATGAGTACTGAGGATTCCTTGATAAACATTGACCGAGAGATAAGGAGGCAGCGTGTGCAGTTAAGATCCTGTTTATCCTGTAGAGAGTCACAGGGGGCGGGAATTTAGCATCCAACTTTAAATAACTTGAACTGGTACTCATACACTGTGTATATACGGAAAGAGAAGTTGCAAGCACCACGTCTATATATGAAATGCTAAGGCATGGAATGGGAGCTTTCACAGAGAAACAACAGAGGTGCGGGAAATGTCTGTCAATACTGTAGCTTTTTGTTTGTCATGCTTCAAGAACTATGGACAACAACTGACACTTTCGCCTGGAATGACCCGTCTTTGAATTGCAGTCTCCGTTGGACCTTGATGAACCTTTGGTCTCTGTAGCAAGTCAGTGTTACATCCACGTTTGTTTGTATTAAATAGTTCACAATCCACAAGGGCCAAATTGGTTTCGTCTGGGTCATGTTCCTGCATTCTTCCATACATGTGATCCAAAGTGATACATCCTCTAATCAAGTTATTCATTGTCCTTGTGATCTTTCATGAAGACTTCTCACAGACATGCAAGGGGCTGAGAAACTGACAGAGACAGATCCTCTATTGATAAGGCAACCAAAATAGTACAGTTCATTGTATACGATACTGTTGCTCGTTTGTGAGCATAATACACTGGCAAAAGCACACGAGGTGTTGGACAGGAATGGAGACATGTCTGCAGGGTAAACATGAAAGCAATAGAAGAGTGCTGGCGCTCATATAGACGGATACTGACATATGTACCATTAAGTACATTTAGAAATTTGGAAATTAAAGCCCAAAAATACACTAATCAATATTTCTCTTACCATGCCAACAAACTATTTTCAAAAGTAAAGGTGATGTTTGTAGTGATGAAGTGATCCAACTTTACTGTTAAAATACCCTTATCTACCTCGTTTCCAGAAGCAACAGGATGGTTACTGTGAAAAAGCTCAGATAAATCTACAATACGCTACCTGCCCAGCATCAAACAACATAGTGAACGTAGTAGCCAACGACTCAAGAGTTCCCTCAGGAGTTGGTGGAGACAAAAGAAGTGAAAAGAGAGAGTGAATATTCGACTTAAGGTTGCTACAATTCAACTTTGAATTAATGCAAATGTAACTTGTTGTCTGTTGGATGCTTGCCTTTCACCATAACAACGTCACAAGGATATGTCATATGATGCTTTCAGGACATATGCCTGTCTTTGGGAAATATGAGGAGGGAAACCTAAATGGCACCAAACTTTAAGGCCGGGAACTATTTGGAGCTTGATGGCAACTGAAGTATCAGCAGCCAGCCCCACCTCGCCTACAAAGACAGTAAAGGATGCTGCCAATGCTAAGTGGTGTAAGCAAGCTGTCTTTAATGCATGAAGAGGTTGAAATTATTGAATAACTGTGTTAGTAATAAAAGGACTGCTTGTTCACCCTAGCCTAACATCTGACTGGAGAATGACGTGGCGCGAAGTGTTGATGCACGTGGTCACAAGGCATCAGGGTGCATCTCTTCCCTATCTTGGGTGTCATCCGTTATCAGACTCGATGTCCAGGGCGTTAACAATGCCATTTCAGTTATTTTGGGGAGCAACACTGAGTATGACACAAATTTAAGACGCAGGGAAATAATCTCTGATTTTGATTTGATAAAACAAACAAAAAACAGTGTCACTTTTGACTGGAATTATTGCTTATTTATGAAATGAGTTTGTTGCTGTGGGTTAATCATCTTTAGATTGCAGCCTGTTTTTACTTGAAACCTTCAATGTGCTTTTAAATTAAAACAGAATATGAAGCTGTGTTTTTAATGCAAGAGCAACAAAAGAATGCCTCTCTATTTGGCCTGGCTTTGAAGTATTGATCTTGTCACCATTCTACCATTAAAAAACTCTTCAAAGAACATAAAATAGCAGTCCCGGTCAAAGGCCACAACCCTAATACTGGGGGCTTGTTTGCACATTACACACATTATTTATAATGGCATACACGGCTTGATGAATGAGCTCCCATGATCCTATTCTCAATCTCTCATTGAGCAGGCATGTCTTCTTGAAGGGGGGCTCAGTGAAGAAAAAAGAGTAGAGCATGGTTTTAAATTAATCAGTCCTTCTCATTCCCCCCTCTCCTCCTAGGCAGACAGCCCTCTCCTGGAGGGGGGTCTGCGGCAGTGGGGAGGGAAAAACATAACACTGTCATCTGTTTTCACGGAGCTGGCAGAGGCCCAGCCTCTATCTGTGCTTTGGCTAGGAGAAAGAAGAGAGAAATATGGAAAGGAAGAGTGAAATGAGGGGGAGGAGGAGTTGGGGGGTAGAGGAGAGAGGATGGACAGAATAGGGAAAGGGAACGGTGCAGAAGGAGGAAGGTTGAGACGAGCAATAAGCATGAGCGAGCAGGAGGCCACATGCTAGGAGTTGGGTCGGGATAATAGCCAAGGATCATGGGATATGCTGGCCTCCATACGTGTTCAAAGGCAGCTCACAGATGACAGTGCAGTGGCATACCGGGCACTGATCTAGAGCCTCATCCCCAATGGGAAGAATCTCTCTTTCCCTCTATCTGAGTGTCTCTCTCCCGCTCTCTCTCACAAAATCACTCAATTTCTATTTCTCTCTATTTCACTAACTTTCCGTCTCATCTATCCATTCTATTGCCATCCTTGGTCCCATGTTATACAATAAACTCTCTCCCTCAGTGCCTTTCTTCACTGGTGCTCATAATCAAATTAGATTTGCTCCAAGTAGTGGGAGGAAAGACTAACTCTTAGTGCAGACAACAAACAGACAACGCCCTTCAACTGACATTTGTTTTCTCAATAACTTGTGGCTAAGGCATGAGAAGAGAATGGTAGATGTCACACTCCCACACAGGCACGCACGCACGCACACATGTACGCGCTCGCTTAGCGTAAGCAGAGTATTAACTAGGTTTAAGACAATAGCAACAAACTCAAAGGCTTTCTCCAGAGGTCTTGAGCTGGATTTCTCAGTGAGACCATTGTCTTACTCCTGCAACCACACCTGACCTTGTTGTCACATGGGACACTTGTCACTGCAACTAGCAGGGAATTCAAATGTGTGTGTGTCTGTGTGTTTGTCAGTGTGTATGTTTACAAAAGTCTTGTACATTTTCAGTACTATATCACATATTGGTAGAAGTGTTGGTTTACTAAATATAATTTAAGTTTTGCATAGTGATTCTTCTATATCATTTTAAAGTTGGATACCTTTAGATTTTGGACTGTTGGTCAGACAATAGCAAGCAACTTTGTACTGTGAAATTAGTGGTGGCAATTATATTCTTTTTTCTGAAATCTTTTTAGAGTGCACTATTATTTGATTAATGAACATAAGTAGATTCATTGAAATTACTTATTGATCATTGATTATTTGCAGTGCTGTGACACAAGATGTACTCCCAGCTTTTGTTTGATTTGTCTGATCAAGAGTAGCCCTTGTATTCTGTCTGTCACCTGGTTAAGATTGTTAAGTGTGTGTTTTTGCTCTGCTAAGTACTGCACTGATCATCATTATCCATGCTATCCACATGCCTAACCATTTGCTACGACAGCCACTGTGTATCCAGCCCACCAAGCACAAGCAGCCATCATGACACTAATTGCCCAAGAGCTCACTGTTCCGCTGAGTGGTTTGTACTGCATTGAGCCATCTGTGTTCCCGTCTTACATCGATCTATCTTGCACATTCCAAAACTACAAAAGGACAGGAAAAGGCACCAGACCTCTATTCATAAATGATGTGTATAGGGTGCGGGGGATGTAGGCTACTGTTTCTTTGCTTGTCTGTTTGAGCAGGGAGTTGGACGTCTCCAGACCACTGGAGGTCTGGGAGAGTGAGGCAGCTCATGACATCTGACCCTAGTGCTATCTGACTTCACAGGGTGGGGGTGAAGAAAACTCTGCCAACACAAACTGATATCTTACTTTGGAAGAATGTTTCTTGCCTTCTTTTAACTTGTGGACATTTTAGTTTGTTTTAGTTTATATTTTTGTTATGAACCAGTTTACTCTTATACCACCACATAATATGCATTAGATGATTGTTTTGGTAACGCTTTACAATAAGGGTAAATTAATTAGCATTAGTTAATGCAGTAATACGCATTAAGCGTCTATCTATATATCTATCCATCTTAATGTTGAATTCATTTAGATTTAGCCATGCTTGCGAATATGCTAATACGAGTCTATGGTAGAGCTAATCTAACAGATGAGATGGCTCTTACTGACCCTGATATTATTTTGTTTCTCTCATTTAATAACTCATAGCTGTTTTCTATCACCTTTATTTTGAAAAGATTGAAACCGGAAGTACTACAAGAGGCCCACAGGCAACATGTGCTGCTCATACTCTGCCAAAGAAAGCAACATGTTTGTATGCCTTTCTTGGTTATCATCTGGCTGATAAGGACACAAGGGTCGTCAGTATTTCCTCTAAAAGTGTTTATATTTTGAGTCACTTTATGCTATGCCGTTAAAGAGTTTTACGGACTTGGTATGTGCAAGTAAAGCTAGCATGTTAAGATATTAGCCCGCAGTTAAAGGAGAATTCCGGCCAATTTTATGTTAATCTTGATCGCTATTAATATGCGAGTACTTACCATTGAAACCCCCTTGACCTGAATCGGTGCAGGCAACATGGAGTAGCCGCAGCTACATGTACAAGCTTCCACTGAGCTAAAATGGCAGTTGACGGGGCACGTTTTAGAATGCCTTTGCGCCTCTCAACAGACACACAATGCAATTAACATGTCTGTACAACATGAAAAGGGCCCTTACGTAACATCAAGATGTGTTTTATTTCCTCCTCACAAATAGATAATTCCATTTTTATTTTTTATTTTTTAACTCCTTGCTACTGCAGCACTTTGAGATTTCATTTGAAATGTAAAGGCCATTACAAATAAAATGCATTTATTATGTAGTGACATAGTTACTAATATGGTCATTTTGAGGAAGATATAAATTACAATTTGTCACCACGAAGGCATGGAGGACACCCACCACACCCCTCCGAAGCTCGGGGGATTGTTGTCAGCCGCGGGAGGCGAGGAAGCGGCGACGAAGGCTGCCTGCCCGGCTAAGGAATCTACCACACAGATCGACAATGCCAAGCCTCCTACTCACCAACACCAGATAGATCCATCAAACACAAAATGGATGAGCTCCAAATACACACAGAACTGCTGCGTTATGACTTTCACAAAAGCCTGGCTGAAAAAACGTATCAATAGCAGCTAACAGCTATCAGCTAGCTAGCTCTAGCTGCTAGCTAAACTACCCACCGGCAAGAACAAGACAGTTTAGGTGAATTAAAACTATGTCTGACTTGAAAGCGCATTTTGATATTACGTTACGTTATTGTTATGGTCCTGTTTATGTTGCACAGATGTATTAATTGTACTGTGTGTCTGTTAAGAGGCACAAAGGCACTCTAAAACCTGCCCCGTTAACTGCTGTTTTAGCTAGGTGGAAGCTTGTACACATAGCTGCAGCTGCTCTGTGTTGCCTGCACCGATTCAGGTCGGGGTTTTTTCATTCGAAAGTACTAGCATATTTATAGCAATCAAGATTAACGTAAAAATTGCCCGGAATTCTCCTTTAATATCACCAGGCTAATGAGCCTGTTTAGCTACATGAAACGGTGTAACTTGAGCGATAGAAATACAATTACTATAGCATATTTGATGTGACAGAAGGTTCAAAGGAGATTCATTTTATATTTTATTTAATGTTTTATTTGGCCTGTAATTTAGGTTGATTTCTGCAAAGACAGTGAATAAACCATCCAACCATGAAGAAAATCTTTTAGCTAGGGAGGCTACACTATGATAATGATTATTTATGGTCCATAGTATACTGTGATAATAAATACATACAAACATTTGAATGTTGTGATTGCTGGCTGTCAGATGCATCAATGTATTAATATTCTGGACACAATCTGGATAATGAATTATCATGATCGTCACGGTAGCTCACTAATCACTTGGCAAAGTGTGTACCATTAAGGCTGCCCTATCATGTTTTGTTATCAATCATTTGAGTGTACAATATACTGTATGTTGAGATCTGACGTTGATCTTGTGAAAGATCAATCCTTGCATCCGTAGCTTGGGCATGCATTTAAAAGAAATTGATATATCCCACTTGGTTTGTTAGGTTTAAAGAGAGGAAAACTATGCAGAAGACATGACAGTGAAGGTGACAAAAGGGGGGAAATGTCAAGTGTAATCTCCATACAGGACTCGCATTGTTAAAGCTCTGAGTCTTCAGTGGAAAGAAAGAACAAAACTGACAATCAAATAATCAAATGAAAACCTTGTTTACATTTTGAATATGTGTCCATAACAGAAGCCTGCCATGAAGATTTGATTTCACATTGGTAATGTTTCACTTATATTTAAAAGCTGTTTGAATGTTTAAGTCAGTTTAGTAATGCTTACATTGCATGCACAATAATTTATATAGATTGGGCTTTAATTTAATGTCTATATGAAGACAAAGGAACAAGCAAACCTCTGCATGGAGACTATGTATTGAGTATTTTCACCGATGTCACCCTCTACCAAAAGCTAAGTCATACATTGGAGGATGGATAGTGGAGAAAAGTATGTGGACAACCATAACCCGTAAATAAACAATAAAACGTTTTCTCATCATGAGATGTTTAATTAAAAGGTACTGTCTCCAGACATGTACAAATCAGAAAAGATAATGACTGGAAAAGGATGGGATAATGGACAACAACTTAGAGTGTAGGCAAGAGTGCGGAAAAAAACAAAAAAAGGGCCAAAAGGAGAAGAAAAAAAAGTTTTGTTCATATGCACATGGTCTAATAAGAGATGCATAAAATAATTAGGCAAAACACAATAAGGCTGTTCATCTACTTTATCCCATTACATCTGACCACCTCATGTTTCATGTTCTAAGAAGCCAAATATCCTCCTTTAAACATGACTGAGTTGCTGACATGGAGGATTACTGTGAGAGGAGGTGACTTTCACAAGCATGTTCAAGGCTTAAGCATGGAATGACTACAAAATAAAAAACCCAGTAGGCCATTGGCTATTTCATTAAAACTTGTGTGTGACAAATACTGTATAGCCTATGTCAAAATCTAACAAACTCAGATTTAAATCTATAATTTCATATTATTTACAATAATTTATACTGTTTATTGATCCCCAGTGGTTAAATTACAATTTACACTCTGTTTTGTTAGTAATCACTACACACAGGTCCTATTCATGGTCCGCTCAGGTTCTATTCATGCACAAATGGAGAGATGTCAGAGTAAGTGGGCTGCCAGCTGGACCAGCGGGGGGTACGTGCCTTGCTCAATAGCACCTGGCAGTGCCCAGGTGGAGAAGTGGCATCTCTCCAGCTACCAATCCACACTCCGTACTTTTGTCCATACAGGGACTTGGTCCGTACGGGGACTTGAATCAGCGACCCTCCGGTTCCCAACTCAACTTCCTACGGACAGAGCAACTGCCACCCCAAATCATGCACGAAAATTTACATAAAAAAATTGTTGCATCAAGATGCATTGATAATGGTTTTAGAATCAAATTGTTGGCCCCTGAAATGGAATTGAATCGAATCGTGAGGTGCTAAAATTGCATTAACTAATGATATAATAGACACGTTAATTAACTGTTATAAACAGTCAAGGCTTATTACTGCATTAACTAATGGTAAAATAGACACCTTAAAGTGTAATTAACAATTAGGTCAGGCATTAACTGATGGTAAATAATACATCAATTAATACCTTTGTTAAAGGTTCTCTAAGCAACGTCATGCATCTTTTAGGCTCCAACATTTTTTGTCACATACAGCAAATGTGGGGGTTGGGGGTTAGTGCAGGCAAGCATGGAAGGGAGAGGGAGGGGACGGGAGGAGGAGGGGCAATCTAGTCCCGTTTTGTTTGAAAATACTTTGAATGTCAACAAGAAATAACGTCACCCAACATGGCTTAGAGCACCTTGAACATGAACAAACATGAACATTGTTTATAAATGTTTACTAGACACCTTATTTAACTGTAACAACTTATCAATGCATTAAGTAATGCTAATTAATGTACCCTTATTGTAAAGTGTTACCATCATATTTAATAGAGAGCAGTACAGGTGTTCAGTAATAATACACCTAAAACATAATAATTAGTGACGAGAGAAGAGTAGGAAGATACATTTGAATGTTTGTGAAAAAGGCCAAGATATTTTAACTTTATTTATTGTAATATAACTTTTTCACATTAGCTCCAGCAAATATTAGTAAACATAAGAGTGTAAGTGTGTGTTTCACAAAATGACGAACTATTATTTCAAAAGATCTCTTCAGACTCCTTTGGCCTTTCTTGCTCTTTGGAGAAGGCAAAAACAGGATCCAGGTAATCATTAACTGAGCTGTCACAGCTGACTTTGGCCACAGTCAAACATACAACCAAAACATGCAGGAGGTTAATGTGTGTCTGTGCTCACTTGTACGATGTAATTGAAGGGAACAGCTTATGAAAATGAGGTGGCAGGGATGAGGTCTTTAATTAGATCAAGATCATGGATAGAAATCAATTAAAGTCACTACTTTCATTACCCAGCGAAACTGGAACAGAACGACATTGAATACATGAAGGACAACTTTAATATCTCACACACTGTGTTGCTGTATCAGTGGTTTGAGGGACCATTGCTCTACTTTGTAGTGCCTCACTTGACTTAACCAGAATGAATGAATGAGGATCTGTTTACACCAGCATGAATCTCTTTGTTGCTGATGTCTTAATCCTCCCATGAAGTCAAGTGGTTTCAATGTGTGTTTCAACATGTGTTAATAACCATGTTAAAAGCTCAATTTAGCCTGCATAAATAGCAGATAGCATATGCAACAAAGAACCTATACGCCATCTAGTGGTGAAAATTATGTTTGAAAGAACAAATAAAAGAATAGATAGCCGGTGACAGGATCAAAAGATATATATAATAATTGAAAAATAATCAAGATGTTTTGAATTTCTAGTAAAGAAAATTGACAAAAATAAATATACATATCATATATATGAGATTATAATGCAAGATGTGACCAAAAAGAAGAGTTGTCATGGCAAAGATGTCAGTTTACACAAGAGCAGAGCAACTTCAATAACTCATTTCATAAAGCTGATCAATTTTCAAAGATAGGTTAAGATAAGACCCAACTTTATTTAAATTGCTCTTCAACAGTTGCAATACAAAGTTGGAGGAGTACAAATATAAAAGTCTAAGATAAACAAAATAATTAACAGGGTTCAAAATTAGCAACATTTACCAGCCAAATGCTAGTAGAACATATATATGGATGGTAGATTTGCTTCACTCACCAGCCAAAATAACAATGGTAATCTATTAATTGTCTAGTAAAATTATGACATTCCCACAGCATTTAGCTGATGGATGAAAAAGTTCATTTTGAACCTGCAAATAAAGTACAAATCCAAAATTTAAAGCTAAAATATATGCAATGCCAAAGTCAGGTTAACAGTTGTCTATGGATCATAACAATATTAACATGTTAACAGTAGGGATCTGTCTAGGTAGGGTATCATGTACGGTATCGAATCTGAGGTAGGTAGTGTAAATAGCCTATATGGTTGATACAGAAATAGTTGGACTTGTTAATGTCCATCATATTATGGACATAATTACACTTGCGTTGACCTTGAAATACTTCACTCACTCCAATGCATGTGACGTCATACGGTGGTGGAAACACTACTGGTTTTGAAACCAGAGGGAGCCTCTCAGCGGGACTAAAGCCGTGGACTCAGTAACCTAACCCTGAATTCATCACCTCATTGGTGGATCCTGTGGGGGCGTTAGACTGAGTTCTGCCTGCGAGGCCTCGAAGAGGGCATATTAAAACCCACGAACCAGTGACCGTAGTGAAACACATGTAGTGGGCGTGCCTCTAGTGAAAGGACCACGGATGTATTATAAGAACCGACTCATCGACCTTCACACGGGTGTTTATAATCCGTTTTATCCACTCTTTCGGGAGCAGTGGCGCAGTGGCGCAGTGAACCCGGCACTTACGCACACCTGCGCATGTATAAAACAGAAGCATGATTTTGTAGATTATCTTTATACATCCATGTTTTGATTTCACTCCTGATTGCGAATCGAGTTGACTAGTTCCTCTTTATGAGTCGTTCAAAAAAACCGATTCGTTTTCAAGCCTAACATCACTAAGAACAAGCTGCATAGGAGGACAAGTGCATCAGTATACACGTGTTTCTACTGCAGCAGGAGCGTGGAGACTTATGCTTCGTCAACTCACAACATTGACACGCTAACGTCTTTTTCTTTAGCTGTTTGGTGAGTGTGTTTTGACATTCACGGTGTGCTAGAGAGACTGCTAACAGCTTTAAGTACTTCCAAGTTAGTCGTTGTCTCAAAATAGGTCACAGTTACTAGCTAGCTAACATTAGCTGACTTAACTGCCTGCAAAACTGGTTGTGTCGAAGCAGTTATTTTGTGCTGACGTTAGGGCAATCTTCCCAAGTAACGTTAGCTCCAGTTTAACAGCTTTGTATGATATGTTATAAACATTATTTACTGACAGTTAATCCTAGCATTTAGCATAATAATGGAGTGTAGGATTCACAGTAAGCTGGCAGGAGCCTCCTTCATATTTGCTTTCTTATTGTGTTGCTGGTATTTCCCGCCGTTTCAGTTCCTATCATGTTGTTGAACAGCCTGCAGTCATTTGTAAGCTATGATCTGCACCCCCTCTTACTTTTGGATTTACTCGTTTAATATCACCATGCCACCATATGCATCTGGATAACAGAAGGACACAATCCCCACCCAGTGGTAAACAAATAGGTCGTTGCACCTCCAAGTTTGAAATGACATGTCATGAATGTCACCACATCCAGATAAACTTTATTTTTGTTTTTATTTAAATTTCTTGTAATGCTGATACAGTGATACTGTGTTTTGAAAACAGGAATTAAAGGAGTAAAACTGATCACACATTTTAAATGTGAAACAGTGAGAAGTTGGATAAAATCTTTATGTATGTATGTATGTGTAGTTGTATGTCCAGCACCAAATTAAATTGATGGAATAGAGCACATTCACAGCCTTTATTCCATCAGCTCTTCATCTCACATGTAGTTGAACAGGATTAGTTGAAAATGTAGTGCAATATTTTTTTCTTTTAGTCTACCCATCCCACTATGAAGTACATCCTTGTTACCGGGGGTGTCATATCTGGTATTGGTAAAGGCATCATTGCCAGCAGCGTGGGAACAATCCTAAAGTCCTGCGGCCTTCGCGTCACAGCCATCAAAATTGATCCGTACATCAATATTGATGCTGGCACCTTTTCTCCATATGAACATGGTAAGTAATTGAGTGCTTTCAACCAGGTTGCTTTGCATTGTCTTTCCCGTATCATCTGCCGTTGATTTATGTGGTTTAGTCCTGCAGTTTATTTTGACAAGCTGTGGTGTGGCAGCATGTCACCATGTGGTTAAACAGCCCACCCTCAGCTGAGGGGCATTCTCTGTGTAAATTCATGAACCAAACCGTGACGCTCGCACCGTTTTGCTTCAATACAAATACGTGAACCGTTCCACCCCTAGTAATCAGGTAATAAAACCCAGCTACAGATAATCGGCAAATAAAACAGTCCGATAATCGGCAAGGGCCAATAATCAGTCTATCCCTACTGTAGGCAGTCATGTCAGAGAACTGAAATTCTACCAGTTTTGTATCCGCCGCTTCACTAACCCTACAATAAATGGATATTTGCAGGTGAAGTTTTTGTTCTCGATGATGGCGGGGAGGTGGATCTGGACTTGGGGAACTATGAGCGTTTCCTGGACATCTGTCTTACCAAAGACAATAACTTAACCACTGGAAGGATCTACCAGTCGGTCATCAACAAGGAGAGGAGGGGAGACTACCTGGGCAAGACTGTACAGGGTGAATGAGTGTGGCTACTCCAAAACATGCACGCTCCCCTCTCATGTTTAAATTCTGCACCCCCACCTTTAACTACGGTTTGGTGCCGAGACATGCTGCACTGCAGCACATTTGTTTGCATTTATGTTTTCCAGTGTGTCTGTACAACAGATAATTTGTCAGGAGCTGTATTTTTCTTCACAAGTATGAACAATAAGCAGTGATGATTGGTTTCACATAAATCTGTTCAGTGGTACCACACATCACGGATGCCATCCAGGAGTGGGTGATGAAGCAGGCCAGGATCTCGGTAGATAGTGATGGTGTGGAGCCTCAAGTTTGTGTCATAGAGGTAAGTTGTGCTTGTCTCTGTTCTCATGACGTGGGAATTTATGTAAAAAGGCCTAACTGGGTTTTTGTATTTAACGCCAAAGAAAAACGAAAACCTTAACTGTCAAGTCAAAAGTGTTTTTACTGTACTTTCCAAGGCGCCGAGAACCATCCTGTGAGTTTGTCTATGCAGATCTGTGGGCTAAGCATGTTTTGTGTAAACAGCTGGGAGGCACAGTGGGGGACATTGAGAGCATGCCCTTCATCGAGGCCTTCAGACAATTCCAGTTCAAGGTGAAGAAGGAGAACTTCTGCAACATCCATGTCAGCCTGGTACCACAGGTAGGGCACACGGGTGAACACGCATGTCAAGTAGAATTGGATAACTGCAGGATCAATACAGCTGTGCTTTGTTTGTTTAGACACAGTAAAAATGGTTTATTTGTCACACACATTTATGCTACAATTTGAAGGTGGCTTTGCTTTTGTGTCCTCAGCCGAATACCACGGGGGAGCAAAAAACTAAACCGACCCAGAACAGTGTCCGAGAGCTCAGAGGGCTGGGCTTGTCTCCAGACTTGGTGAGTCTGATTAGAATTTGCCCTTAAAACTTGGCGTTCCCACCTGTATCCGAGAGAGAGAGAGAGAGAGAGAGAGAGAGAGAGAGAGAGAGAGAGAGAGAGAGAGAGAGAGAGAGAGAGAGAGAGAGAGAGAGAGAGAGAGAGAGAGAGAGAGAGAGAGAGAGAGGCCAACCGTCTACTTTCCCTTTTATGTGTAGAAATCTATATCCAATGATTCTTGGTTATGTGTTTATTTCATGGTGTACACAACCTAATCAAATCTGAAATATGATGGAAAATCTAAGATGTGTTTATATAGGAATATTTTAGTCTATATCCATGTCATGGTGCACCTTATCATAAAAATGGACATATTATTCTTTTCAGATAATGTGCCGCTGTTCATCACCCCTAGAAACCGCTGTCAAGGAGAAGATCTCCATGTTTTGTCATGTGGAGCCCACACAGGTGAATTAGTGTAACTTTGCTGTGTTACAACAAACAACATTAGTTGTAATGTTGTAGACAACATTAGTAATGAACTAGTATCATTCATGTTGTCAACCCCGTACATCTGAAGGTGTGGTATTCTATTTGAAAATACAAAAGGTAGATATAAGAGGGACATGTACTCAATAGTAAGGATAACCACTATTTGACTTTATGATAGGGATGTCACAATACCTTACTAGTTTGGTGTGGAGGGGTTCAAGTAGAGGGGGTAAGAAGAGCGTGGTTAAAATGTCATCTGGAGAAAACGTCAGTCTACTCGACCCACAGCCCGCTGCTCTAAGGCCTGGCCTCCCCACACAGCTAGCGTACGGTAAAGTCTCCATGAGTTAACTCGGAACTCCCAGACAGGAAGCATGTTTAGTTAGTCTCTCTGCTGTTGTTGTTTTTCACATACAACCAGTCTGGCTAAAGTTAACTTAACTGATGTTATAGATTTCTACTAAAACAAGCGCTAAAGTTGGCTAATGTTAGCCATTGGATTTAACATTTGGCTGTGACAGGCAACAGCAGAGAGAAACAGACTTACTTTCTGATTGGGAGCACCAGGTGAAGTTGTGAAAGCCGTTGCTGTAGATGTAACGGTCGGCTTTCTTCTTCTCCAGCATTTAAGGGCAGATTAGAACCTTTTTTAAAGATTAATTATTTTGGGGACTTTTATGCCTTCATTTTCACAGGACAGAGAAAGTCACAGACGTGAAATGTGCGCCAGCTCTTCCAACAGAGCTAACACGGCCACAGCAGACTAGAACACTTGTAGGTGTTAGGGCTGCACAGTTAATCGCAATATGGAGTACTGCCAAATCCAACTCGTGGGGGGGTGGTATCACAGGTGGGGCCCCATTTTTTTTGTTAAAGTGAAAATGTGTCAAACTATTCTGAATGAAGTATTGTGGTGCTGTAAAGAAATCCCGGCCTACAAATTGTATCTTACAGACCAAAGAAAAATCTTTGTTTTGGACAGATCCTCGCAAAAATCACACTGTAAATAATTTTAATATTTTTCAATGAAAATGACTAATGAAACAAAAATTATCTTTCCCTCTAATATCGTGACTCATATTGCAAGTCAAAATAATTGCAAATGGATCATTTTCTCATGTCGTAAAGCCCTAGTAGGTATACATAGTTCCTCTGTCAGGTCCAGAAAAATTGCATCATCGGGTACCTACGGTATTGTAGAAAAAGGTCATGTTTTCAGAATTTTGGTATGAAAGTACCAGTTCTTGTGACATTGCTACAGTATGCTACTATCAGTTAGAGTTGATATTGAGTTTTGTTTCATTTACCAGGCTACCATACACCATGCATAGGAATTTTATATATATATATATATATAGCAAATAATATCAATAAACCCAATATTACTTACACTATCTTAACGCACTGTTATTATTTCAGCATGTAAATAATGCACCTAAAATATAAACTCAAGCACCGGCATTCAACAATCGCTATCATATTGATGCATCAGCCAGGCTAGCTAGGTTCCAGCTGGTGAAGAACACAGACAACGAAAATCACCAGTTAACTTAATTTAAATTTGCAAAAACTATACACCAATTAAATAACATTCTTAAATGAACTGACAACATAAGTAATACAACTTACAGTTCTCAAGGACGCGTTGTTGTCCGTTCCAGGTGATCTGTGTCCATGACGTCTCCTCAGTCTACAGAGTGCCCCTGCTGCTGGAGGACCAGGGTGTTGTGAGCTACCTCTGTCAGCGGCTGAGCCTGCCTATAGAGATGAGGCCCAGGAGGATGCTCGCGAAGTGGAAGGAGATGGCTGACAGGTGAGGACGTTTTGGCTGCTAACTTTAAGTGACACAAACCAGTTATGGAACAGTCCGTTCCTCGGAATAGTGTTACAAATTCTGCAAGAACTTGAACTTTGAAAGACAAATGTTCACCAGTAACTACAGCACACTGAGGAGGTTAAATCATATGAATACTGTAATTCACTCTCTTCTCAGATCTGCCCGTCTCTTGGAGCATGTCTCTATAGCGCTGGTGGGGAAATACACAAAGTTATCTGACTCCTACACCTCTGTTATAAAGGCCCTAGAGCACTCCGCCCTCGCCGTTAATCACAAACTAGAGGTCAAGGTATGGAAACATTTCACATCTTTATGATTTTGTGTAATGAATTCTGGACTTTGCAACACTGCTTTGCAGTGTGTGTGTGTTGAATGGTGCTGTTTGTTATTACAGTACATAGACTCTGCAGACCTTGAGACTACCACTCTGCAAAATGAGCCAGTGAAATATCATGAGGCCTGGCAAAAACTCTGCAGTTCTCAGTGAGTAGGCATGCTCTCTGGTGAGGCGGTGTCCTGGTGTATGCCACATGATGGCAGCAGAGTGCTGTCATGCCCATTTGTTTATGCAGCTTCGTAAAATGCTTCTGTGCTTTGTAGAAATTCACTGTTTTTTTTTACATGTACAGACCACACGTGTACTTGCAGAGCTATTTTAAAGCAGGCATTTACATGGGTCAAACAGGCTTTTGGAGCATTGGTTTTTGGATGCATTAGTTTTAAATGATAATCTTATTTAACGTAGAAATTACATTGGGATTAAAGCCTCTTTTGAAAGTGAGACCTAGCCAAGCATCCCACACATAACAGGACAATAACTACCGATCGTTACATATTACAGTGCATTAGCAGGGCAGCAATATTAAAATGTTTAGTTATTTGAAGCAACTCCACTTAGCAGTGACTTTCCTTATTCTAAGTTTAAAATCATTTTAAGGTATAAGAAGAAAGCAGGTGTAGGCTAATCAGATTATGAGCAATCAGATCAGCCTAGTTTTGTAGCCTTCAGTATGTTATTAGATTGATGGGTGTTCGGCATTCTGCCCCTAGACCACCTCTAAATATGGAGAGACTCAGGATTTTAATACAGAGATCACAGAAAGTAGTGGGTGCCTCAGGAACAATTCTCCTATGTATGTGAAAAATGGCTCAAAATACTCCCAATTACGTATGTATTTGAATTCAATCATATTTATGGTCTGAAAGGAAATAAACACTTTTTGGTTTTATGTATTGTATGATGAAATGCCAGAAAAATGTTTAAATTGGTGTTGCAATTATTACAAGCAAATACAAGTCTTATCTCATTACCTTAATTTACAGACATATTAATGTATCAATATATCATATCATATCATAGCACTATATCTTTGCACAGTGTTTTGTAGTAGTATTATAGTATATAGTACATTTTGTACTAGCAGTCATCTTTACACTGTTAGCTGTAATGTGTCTCTGTATACAGTTTATATTGTGTAATGCTTGTTTCAAGGATAATCTGGACTAATTTATAAAACGTCTCTCTTTCCTTCCTCCCCACAGTGGTGTGTTGGTACCAGGAGGTTTTGGTGTAAGAGGGACAGAAGGCAAGATGCTAGCTATTAACTGGGCAAGGAAACAGAATAAGCCATTCCTAGGTAAGAGAGATTCACATCTACGTTGTCTCATAAGATGTACTTTCTACTTGACAAAGATATGTTAGCAGTGTTTGGTATGCAGCTTCATACTTAACATTAATGTGGTTAAAACAACGTTGCACAGTGTCCTGAGGAAGTTATTTTTGCTTTGAGCTCAGGTTGTATAGTTTCACAAGACTGAAACATCATAACATCAGTATTAAATGCGAATCTTAAACCAAATATAATTGATTGCACAAGTATTCCACCACTTTGCTTAGACACATGAAAATCCTAACTGTTACAGCCCAGAGTATTTAGAATAAGCATGTTCAGTTTAGTGCTTTTCACCTGTATGGTGCCCTCATGCTGTTTTGATGTGAAGAGCAAAATACAACGAAATGTTGAAGGAACAGCTGCCACAGTTGGCCAAAGATCTGTCACTTGGGATGAATTGTATTCTCTTGCAAAACATCAAGATGAAATATAAAGCTCAGCAGGAACTTAGCGTTGCAATTTCAGCTTCAGATTGGGAGGGGATTCTGGATACAATTCATGTCAGTTCTATAAACTCTAGACATTCTTTAATAATATTTAAAGTAGTCCACCGGCTTCATTACGCTAAAGCCAGGCTCAATGCCGTATACCCTAACATCTCTCCCAAATGTGATAAACACCACTCAGTGACTTTATGCTTAATTCAATGTGAAATTGCAGTCACATGAAAATGAGAGACCTGATTAAGGGCATGAATACTTGTGTAATCAGCTACTTTTCTGTTATATTTGTACGTCATTTAGATCAATTAGTAGAGATTTGTTCTGTTTTTGACATTAAAGAATCTTTGTTGATCAGAAAAATGCTTCCAAGTCCAAAGAGAGGTGACTAACTTTTCATAGCCACTTTAAAATCACATGCAATGTTAGTCAAGGGAGTGGTTTGCACAGTGGGGATCGTGTTTAGTCTTTCTTTATTCATGAGTCCTTATAATAGCTCTCATTATGCAAGAATCCTGCTGGTCTTGTTTTGTGCAGGTGTATGTTTGGGCATGCAGCTGGCAGTGTGTGAGTTCGCCCGCAATGTTCTTGGATGGGAAGGTAAGACAAGTGCGCAGTTCAGCTGGGGCCATTGTTTAAAAAAAGGAATTTGATTCCTACTGTTTTTAACTTACTGATATAGGAACAATAGCCCAAATGGTAAGTTTCTTCTTAGATCAGTTTTGCTTTTTTTTGTTCCAGATGCCAACTCCACAGAATTTAATCCGGAATCCAGTCACCCCGTGGTAGGGCATCCCCTCTTATTTCTTCGTTTGTGCATCCTCTGTTCCTTTCCTCGCCTTCGCTCCTCGCATCTTGGTCCCTCCCACACGATGGAAAGGGCCTACTAGAGGACTTTAGCCCTGATTGTTTGCTCGCCCACAATATCGGGGATCTCCGACAAAAGGATTATTGAAGGCAAATTGATATTGGCTCGGTACTGGCATGCAAGCACTCGAGCGCGACCTGTAAACCATTAAACACGAGGCGATAGGCTTGCCGGTGCCTCTGGACGCAGGCCAGATATCTAACAGGCTAAATGTCTGGAGCTGTTGGGGACTCTGCTGGAGAGCTACAGCCAATAAGAGCACAAGACACAAGCGGAGCAGTTGCCTTTTACTTTGCTGTATGTGTTGCATTTTCAACACAAACCATGTTAAATAGTGAAGATATGTGGAAATATTTTGTAAACATGTGTGCCAACAAAGACACACCTCTAAATGCGCCCGAGTCTGATCTTTATTTTTCTATTTTGTTTTATCGCTGCAAATCAGCAACCAATAACGGGGAGCGCTTGTTTCTGGGGAATATCTAAAAGTACCGTCTCTCGTATGGGTTTACGTCATGTCCCGTGTCACTTTTTGCGTGAGTTTTTGCAATAAACAGTTTGGACACTAGTTGAAAGATCTAGTAGCGTTTGAGCCCCTGTTGCCGGTCAGTCAGTTGGTGTGAAAACAAGACAGCAAGTTGTGCAGTGGGAACAGTAATGCAAACCGTCCACTTTGAAAGTCTTGTAGTTGGAACTCAGCAGAGGAGGCAAGGAAGAGACATAAGGAGTCGAGGCAACACACATTTAACAAAATTAGATATCCGTGCTTTGGAGCTGTTGTTTTAAAACGTCAATTCAATACGATGTGTGGCGCAGCTGTCAAAGTTTGTATATTCAAGGTTTGTGTCATGCCCCAGGTACAGAAAAGACTTCGGCAAAGGATACACCTGTCTGTCCTTGCTCACGGCTCCTCAGGCAAGCCTCCTTGCTTCTCTCTCCTTGAGATGCCTTTCAGTACTTGAGACAACCTTCAAGATGGCGCTCAGAGTTTGATTTGCGGGTCGCAAGCAGAAGGATGAAGGAGAGAGGAGACGAGGAGGCACAAAGTAGAGAAATGAAGAAGAGACTTTTTTTCTTCTGAGCTCATGTCACATATCAGCAGAGTCTTCATAGGAATTTGTTTATTATTCTATTTGATCTTGACAGGTGATTGACATGCCCGAGCACAACCCAGGGCAGATGGGTGGGACTATGAGGTTGGGGAAGAGGCGGACCATTTTCAAATCCAGCACCAGTGTACTGAGTATGTAGCTTACTTGAATTAATGGTGGACTGTTGGCTTTTCCAGCTTGTTCTCCTGACAACTGTTTTTTCATTATTTTAGGAAAACTGTATGGAGATGTGGAATATGTTGACGAGAGGCACAGACACAGATTTGAGGTAAACAAATGTTTCCAGACTTTTGTCTGGGGGTGCAAAAGAAATGCATACTCAACAGTAATCTTATTCTGCTGGTACATGCTTCAGGCACTTGAGTTTTTGTTTTAATCTTCTGTTTTTTATCTTTGTTTCCAGAATTTAGTTTTGGCAGTATTATGGGATTGCCTCATAGCCTTATTTCTTAAGAACCTTTCCTGAATCCTTGAACCATTGCTCATTTTAGGTGAACCCAGAGCTGAAGCACCACTTTGAAAAAAGGGGTCTTCAGTTTGTCGGTGAGGATGTGGAAGGAGAGAGAATGGAAGTCATTGAATTGGATGGTAAGTGGAAAGCTTTATTAAAATAAGCATCCATGCGCGGTTGCTAATGAATGCAACATTCTGAATATCTTCTTAAAGCTTTTACCTGGCTGATCTTTAGGATGTGTGCTTACATCTCTATTGTTTCTTCTACAAGCTTTGCCTTAAATTGTCATTTATGTTGTTTATCTTAGCCCTATATTCAGACAGGCACGTCTAAAATATGCTAGATCTATAATCGATAGAGCCGCAGGGCGTTGCAAAGGCCGGCGTGGTAGTGGAACGGCTAAAGCGTCCGGTCAATTTAAAAAACATTACTACAATATTTTAACATCTAAAACACAGCTACAAATCTTTGATCCATGTCGTTCATAACTGGACTAAATGGAAGAAACCACTTAACTATGTAGACTATTTAAATATGTCTGTCTGACATACTGTCTGCTTCCGAAACACTTGCCGTGTGGTGTGACGTACAGTGGTGGTTGGAACAAAACCATCGCGCAGCCGGAAAGCGGTGCATCAGCGCCTGGGGGAATCACGGTGTGAGCCATGTGTTTTATATAAGTCGCATGCTAACTGTGTCAAATGTAGCCTATGTAGAGGAGGTGAATAAATGTCTGTATTAATCCAAATGTCTTGTTTCAGATCACTGTTACTTTGTTGGAGTGCAGTTCCATCCAGAGTTCACCTCGAGGCCCATCAAACCCTCTCCTCCATACTTTGGTCTCCTGCTGGCTGCTGCAGGAAAACTCCAGAGCTACCTGGCCAAGGGCTGTCGTCTCTCGCCACGGTAAGCTCTGACACAGCAATGTGTAATTCCATCGTCATTTGGTGGACGTTTAGAATCAAATTACCGTGTGATGCTCTGCCAGTTTATAGGTTAGATGTATTTATTCTCTGACATTCCACTATGGTTTTTCTACAATAATGGATTAAATGCAAACCTACGTATGATTTCAGTGCTTTATATCCATTTCTTTTTTCTGTTTTTCTACCGGCTAATTCAATTTAAAAGTAGTTCTTTATGGAGTGGCATCCAATCACATTTAAACACATGGAATATATTGAGTCCTATTTAATCTGGTAACTGACATTAGTACTGATTGGTTAAAAACCAATATCTACCTTCCCTATGATTGGGACATTATGTACATGGGGCAACAATTTTGACCACAGGTAATAAATACAAATACATTACACTTTTGTTTTTATTAAACCCTTTACACTATACTTTGTTGCCATTTTTATGAGTCATTGACTACTGAAATGTCAACCTAAATAGAAATTTACAACCCTATTTTTATTCAGTGTCTTAATCTACTCTCTAACAGTTAGTTTACTGCAGCATTATGTCATCTTTGCACCTGCAATCACAATAAAAGCAATCCCTGTCAGGCATTAGTGCTATAGTAGTTATTTTATGTATTCATCTGCTATTGCAGGGACACTTACAGCGACCGCAGTGGCAGCAGCTCTCCTGAAGTTGACATCTCTGAGCTGAAGTTCCCCTCTTTGTCTTGATACTAAAGCACATGTAGTTGTTTTGTTCGTGTGTGACTCATGCAGAAAAATACCCAGAGTAAAAACAGAGAACTCTGCTCATAACTGATGCCACTATACTTATTCGGATAGGTACAATATGTTGCTAAGTATGTTAAGTCTTCACTGATTGTATAAAGGTTAAGGGATTTCTTGATTTTACCCCTGTGTGGCTTTAGATTTGCTGCAATAGGCAGATGATGTGTTGTATGGGGAATTGTAACAGAGACATTTTGGAAAACCCGGACAGAAAAGGAATTAAAAGGGGGGGAAAAAAGAGTGAGATGTGAATGGTTAAAACCATCACCCTTTCAGTATAAACTTTGTGAAGATTTTGCAAGATCATGATGCTTTGGCAAAATTGTGAGCCGATGAATAGTGTGTTTTGCAGTTAACGTATAGAATCGTTAGCTCACCGGGTAGAGCGTGCGCCCCATGCTGCCCCTTGAGTCCTTGGCAGCGGTGTGGGTTGGAATCTGACCGGCTTCCCTTGGCTGCATGTCATTCCCTTTATTTCTCCCTTTTTCTTGTCTATCTGTACTATTATGACAAAAAGACCTATTATTGATAGATTTACTTCTTTTGAAATGTTGGTTGGTCTTACAATTGTATGTATTAATGCATTTCTCCTTTTTGGTTTAATACCAGTTTCCATATCATAACTCTCATTCAGGGGTTACTCGACAAAAGAGATTAAGTTACATGCCATTCAGGCTTGTAATACTCTTGCACTGTAGTATATGGGGTGTACATGCAAATCTGTACGAGTATGATATTAAACTGGACTACAAAGGTGTGCTTTAGTGACTGGGTTTTGAGGGTGAAGGATTTTATTTGGTCATAAAGGGAATTGTCAGGCATCAGCAAATATAGGGATGATGGGTTATTCATTTCTTCATGAAAGTTGTACATGATTATGCCCTTTGGGGTGTTATTTCTTTAAAACTGACCTCACCACTTCTGCTTGCATGACTTTTATATTTGAAACTTTTAATCTGCTGACATCAACAAACACAATTTGGAACTCCATTGCCTTTTTTATGAATTATACAGATGCACAGTTACTGTATATGACAATCAGGCCAACTCAGTGACCCTTGAGTCAACAGTATTAACTGAAAAAGAAAGCATGGCATATGAAAACTGATGTATTTAAACTGAAAGGAAAAACCTAAAGATCTGATTTCAAATCATCAGTAGCAGCCAACTGTAGATAAGCATCAAGCTTCCATGTTATCAGACTTAGTGGCTAGTTACAGTAAATCATTGCTACCACTGCTTTCGTTTATGAGTTTGTGAACTAAATGTATGAAAATATGCCAAATTTCTATTTATTTACATATTCATGAAGTCCATATGCTTGTGTGATTTTAAATGTGTGTTTATTCTGAATAAATATATTTGTATTCCTCTTGAAAATCTGGCCTTTATTCTAGTGGAGCTGATAAGCATAGCAAGTTCTGCTTTTTACCAGTGACAGACATTGATACTCACACACACACAGCTTAAAGAGACTTTAAAGCTTTGTCTTTACTAATAGCACTGTTTAACCACTGGTGTATTTATTTATATACAAAACTAAAAGTATAAAGTGCTCTAGCAGACCCTAGATGCTGTCCGATTCATTAAACCCAATAAGAAAAAACAGCAGCTGAGGTTTACCAAAACAATTACTCTCAGTTGCTACAATTTAATTGCCTAGTGACAATCGTGTTAGGAATTTAGGTGAGATTTATTTATTTTGTTTGGTTTATAGTTTATTTTATGTATATATTTAAAAAAAAAAAACACCTGTTATATTAATTACACCTGTATTCAACATTATATTGTTCATAAGGACTACATTAAAGTAGGTAGACATGTTAAATAACATTACACCTCAACAAAGCTATTGTAGAAAATTGAACTGCATGTCCTATTGTTTCCTTAGGGAATGCAAAGCTGTATTGTTTACAACTTCCCTTTTTAGGCTGCAATGTTCACTCCATGCAAATGACTATAAACATATTATGTTGGCAGTTACAACAGTAACAGTTACTCACCCACTAACCTACTGTTAATGATGACATGTAGTTCTTTTCACCCCCCCCCCCACACACACACACCTGACCCATCTGACCCCCCCAACAGCCCTCCCTGTTTCCTTGTGCTGCCCCGCCTTTTGTCAAGTTTCAACTGGCAAATTTTAGAAGTCAACACTCCTTCACGACAGCACTCAGTACTTCACAGCCTGAACTCTCATGCGCATGCTTACAGTAGAAGTTAAGATTAGCAACTTGGATGAGAACTACCGCTCTACTCTACTGGGATCTACTTTGTGGGACAGATTTTCTCCAAATACCTGCTTTTGAAGAGGTTTTGATGAACCACCATGGGAATGGGACTGAGACTTGTGCTGAAGCTATCAACTGCATAGGATTGTGGGATGATCAACACCGACTGCTCTACTGATTGCGACATTAATAAGGAGTGGCTGCTGTGTTTGTTTCTCAACATTTGGAGCGTCAAGGGACCAACTGGTGGGAAGCTGATGTGGAGTTGCTAGTCTATTGCAAGTTTCTTTCTTTCTCCAGCCCCTATAGTACCACAACTTCTTCTATACACCTCTGTATCCCCACATGCTCTATTCACCAGCATCTTTCTTTTCCACTACCAGCAACAATGGACCTGACTTTGTGGCAGTACCAGTTCAGGATCATCATGCTGGGGGACTCCACAGTGGGCAAGTCATCCTTGCTGAAGCGCTACACCGAAGACTTGTTCCTGGAGTCCATCAACCAGACAGTGGGTGTAGACTTCTATGTTCACTTCCTGGATGTGGAGCCTGGGGTCCGTGTCAAGTTGCAGTTTTGGGACACAGCTGGACAGGAGAGGTTCAGGTGAGGATGCACCAGGCCTTGTAGCGCTATGTCTCTTTGTATAAGACAGTACGAAAATTCATAAAGTTACTCGTGTTCATGCAAATATACTATCCAAATAAACTACCACTGGTTACCCGTTCACACTAGAGCTGTTCATCAGTGTTTGCATTGAGATATGACTGTGTATCCACCCTGTCGCCCTCACAAGATCAGTGTGCAGTGTGTACAAATAGATGCAGTAAAAGGCATTATTCTTAATGGGGGGGGGGGGGGAAAGTAACGACACGTTTCCTATTGTCTCTAAAATCATTATATCAGTTCTCCAGTTGAAAGAAGCATAGCAGATTGCAAACTGCCTGTTTACCTCCTCTCTGCATGGTATCTGTTGCTTGCTTATCCCATGAGTCAGCCTAAAAACTCAGCCAAATCCGGTTTGTTTTCTTTAAGAATTAGTGAAGTAGTACGTTTTTAGTAGCTGGCTGCTGGGAGGACTGTTTGACAAGCCTATCCTTTGGTTAAATCATAAACTCATGGGAGAACTGCATGTCTGTCAGTTTCGTGATTAGGGGGAGAAAAACACAATGCCCATCAATTTCTCTTACAGAGAAACAGACTTTGTCAGTTTGCTTATCTGAGGAAGCTTAACTCAAACAGTACAGAGAATCCGCTGATTATTTGATCACTGGAACAGGTAATAAGTTTTCATGTGTTGAAATTCCAAGCTCCTCACTCTTTCCACGTGTCTGTCCTCTTCTTTCCGCAGATCAGTGACCCGTTCTTATTACCGCAACTCAGTCGGAGGCCTGCTGGTGTTTGACATGACCAACCAAGACTCCTTTGACCATATTAAGGAGTGGCATGCTGAAGTGTGCGAGCGAGTGCAGCCACATAAAGTTCTGTTTGTTCTGGTGGGCCAAAAGAGCGACCGAGATGCTCAGGGGGAGAGGGTGGTGAGTCGGGAAGAGGCCGAGAAACTGGCCAGGCAGCTAGAGGTGCCCTATGTGGAGGCCTCTGCTAGGACAGGTGAGGGCGTGAGGGACGCCTTTGAGCTGCTCACTCGGCGGGTCTACCAGGGTCTGTTGAGTGGAGAGATAGAGCTGCAGGAGGGCTGGGATGGAGTGAAGTGCGCTACACCACATACACTGCAGTTGCAGAGAGCCAACCTGGCACAGCCCAGCACAGCCTCCAAGAACAACAAGTGTTGTGCTTAAACTGTGGACTGGTGGTGGTCAACCATTTGCACTCATGTTACTGTAGAACCTGAACTGGCCCCCAGGAAGTTGGATTTGTTGTGGATGTTTATGTAATAACGTGACCATCACCTTGCACCTTTTTCGTGAAGAGACAATCTTAAGCATTTAATAATGTCAGAGACCGATGTGAGATTGGGACTTTGTTGACATTCCTGAAATGGATTAAGGTTTAACTTTAGAAATAAAGATTTGTTTAACTGATATTTTTAGTCCAACCTGAAAAAAATCTTTGAAACCTAAAAACTATTGGATGGATTACCATTCAGTTTAGAAGCTGGACAACCCTGGGGCCAAAGGTCACCTTCCTCCATGATATTTAGTACAGACATTCATGGTCCCCGGAAGATAATTTCCTTCTGACTTTGGTGATCCCCTGCCTTTTCATCTAGCACCACCAGCTGGTTATTTTAAGGGAAATGTCTTCACAACTATATATTCAAGGTCCCTTTAATCTAGCGCCATCATCAGGTTTAAAATTAGACGACTTTATTATGTGGTTTTTGAAAACTGATGACATTGCCATTTGACACAAGCTAAACTAAGATGGTAAACATGGTCATTTTAATAGTACATTTTATTTGATGGTATTTGACATCCAAAGCCACCTTACGGTAGCTATAGTAGATTTATATGGTAGTAGATATAACAGCAAGACAAGTCGGCAACGACATACACTAAACACAACGGAGTAAGAGACCCATGACACCAATATGATCTATATCAGCATCTTAGTATTGTCACTGTGAGCATGTAGCTCAAAGTGGGCCTTTTTTAACAAAGTTGCTAGTGTAGCTGTAAACTCCTTAAATTGCTAGATCTATAGCTTTTTCCATTTATAGGACTCTTAGAAAGTGACATAGAGGTCCATGCTCCCTTAGGTAAGTTTCTAGGCCCACAGCTGATTAGACTAACATGGACTGATGAGGCCATTGCCTACCTCAGTTCAGAAGGGCAGGAGATGTAATGACATATTGAGCCAAAGCCATTGAGGCAGGATGAAGCTGCATGGAAGGGATACAATCATAGCTTCTCTATTGATTTTTGGACCTAAAGACTTGTACAGTGATAAATTAGTTGCCAACCTTATGCGTCAAAGGGCCTATGATATAACTGAGTGGTCGCAAGTTGATTAAGAAAGATTTGTCCTTTGGTTACAATGATATTCATTTTTTTCTCTTTTTGCTTTGGAAATACTTGGCATTATCAGCTTTCAAAGAACTGTATTTCCTCATAACCTGCACACCATCTGGGATTTCCTTCTATGTTGCTCGTTCTGTCGATGATTGGCAGCAATCAGGTTCCCCGGTGAAGATTAGAAACATCCCCCTATGACTCTGTGAATTAATGCCTTGGTCCTGAATAGTTAACGGGGAAAGGCTTTTTTGCATCACCAATAATTGCGCAGCTGCATGCTTAAAGTGAGTGGTAATTTTTTTTCAGAAGCTGTTTTTGAAATGAATTTAATGAAACAACTCTAGGGAGTCCCTTATATTGTTCTTTTGAAATATTGTGAAGTTTCCATGGCAATTACTGTCCATCTGGCTGATGAACGGCCTCCTGTGTTTCTGCAACCAAAACGCAGACAACTGATTTAGCTTCTAAAGACACCCAGATTAAAGATAACTGATGCGCAAAAATGTCTGTATACAGGTTATTGTCCATTGTTCTCTGCAGAGATTGAGCAAGTGAACTGCTGTTACATGAGCTACAAGCTAAAATCCTTAACTCATAACCCTTTCCCCTGCATGTAGAACTCATGGCTTTTTCTAAATTCAGTCTGGCAAAAGATGCCATATTCCAAAATTACTTTTTGATAAAAGATCAGTCATTCATTTTTTTTTTTAATCTGACATTGTGAAAGGTCAACATCTAGGCACCACTTCTATTCATATTTTGATCAAATTTGCTGAAATAGACAAAAGTAAAAATAAAATTGACATGGACTGTTGAAATAAATGTTAATGTAATAAAACCTACAACCAGTAACTATACAAAACATTTAATATCTAACAGAGGCAAATTTTTATCCATTTGTAGTAGGAATTTGGTATTATAGATCCCCTTAAAAAAAAAAAATACTAAATAGCCTTGTGTGAGTAGAGTGGGTAACAGGGGAACTATAATCCACTACATACTCAACAGTTATGATCCATTATATGCAAGATAACACCAAACATCATTTTTAACATTCACATCCAAATGCTGTAAAGTATCAAAATGCAATCCGGATGCAGCAGTGGTCACCAAAAAGAAGTATTCCAGTAAATGTTTATTGACAAAAATGCAATGAATAGAGTTCTGCCAGGCTTAGCTTAATGACAACCAAACAAAATCATGAGACGAGAATTACATTGTGTGATGGTGCTGGCAAAACACTCAAACATTAGTGAGACATAATAATGAAACGCTATCTAATGTTGAAAAAAGAAAATCCCACCCAAACCATCTCTTTCTTCCTTATTAGTCAAAACAATCCCAAATGAAAAAGACAAAACAAGACGAGTGTACAGTCTTGCTACTTTTTGGTTGTCTTGCGGATCAGCGCCATTCTCTGAAATGAAAACAAAAAGTAGTTAAGCCCACTGTACATGTTGTACAATTAATTAATAAATGAATATCCTAATATACCCAACAGAAACAAAGCCTTCTATTGCTCACCTGTTTGTGAGCCTCTGTGGTGCAAGCCTTCTTGAACGGCCGGATCTCATCTGAGCCATAACCAGGAATCCACATGTTCCACTGGCGCTCTGAGGAAAGCAATGCACAACGTCAGCAGGACACAGGCTGTATGCAGTACTCCTTTAATTATAACAAGTGAATGTGCTAAAAGGGCCATAACTTCATTGCAAAGTAACTTAATCTGTCATTATAGTGTCATACTGGCAAGATCTAACTTCCATCTCATTTGCAAAAATTGTTAATGGTGTTATCGGGGTTATAAATCAAATAATTTCAACTTGGGCAACTGCCTTGATTACACTTCCAATGGGACAGTCTGTGTGTACTTTAAACTGGACACAGTAAAGCACGGTTGCCAATTTTCCTCCCAAACTATACTGTCTATAAAGCTTTCTAAATGTTTGCAGTCCCTAAAGGAGATGAGCACAAATAACTTTCACTCGGGGGGGGGGAAAAACACATTTTTTTGGCATAACATTTTCAAATCTCTTTTTTTTGTATTTTCTCTACAGCACATGGGTCCATGAATGCCTCCCATTAAGATGCCCTTTTTGTAAAATCCAAAAACATTCAATTGGCTCCCTTTAATTCTCACAGATGTCAGTAAATTTCATATTGGAACATGACTGCCATTATTGTTCAAAGTAACACATTGGGTAAAAAGAAATGAATGATTCACACATCAAACTGACATGATGTATGTGTAAGTTCCCAAACCATTTCTGAAAGCAATCCCTCTCCACCGTAAATACAGGTCGTCCATCACATGTATTCCTGAGATCTTTTTTTTTTTGTGACCCATGGAGACACGCAACTCACCCATGTGAAAATATTCAGCGTTATAACCTGTAAACTTACCAAGATGTAATTGAACATCCTTCACCTCCAAGGTGTTGGACTTACGATGGCGAGCCAGTTGACAGGCCGCTGTCACTACGCTCTCTATGAAGTCATCTGCAATTTGTAGGAGCATCTGAGAAGAGACAAACATTTTGAAAACAATCAATCATGGTCGGTAAAAGGAAAGCAAATTTCCATGGCGGCTGGACCAATCCCTTATATTTCAGCTCACACCATTTTTCATGCAGCCAGGCTTTCAATAGAATAAGATTTCCAAATGATGGATGTGGCAGTGGGTTAAAGAAGCTAAAGCGCAACAACAACCTGCAAGATGCAAGTGATATAATCTCACACCAAAAAGTCCACTGCTGCTTATGATTACACTTTTAGAAAATTGTTACAGCAGAATTATTTTAAATTGGCAATCAAAACCACTGACTGACCTCCTCAACATCCTCATCCAGCTGCTCATTTGGATCAATCTCTCTCACCAGATCCTGCAGCTTCTTCTTACTGAGCACCTGGAGAGAAAGAAGATGTATCCATTCACTCAGTTACAAAAGAGTACAGGTGTGCCCATGTGTATAGTAGTCTAATAATAATAATAATAATAAATAAAAAAAACTTTCATAGAAATGCAGCACAACGTGCTTTACAAAAGGCAAAATAATTTGAATCTAAATATAAAAATGACAAGGCACCCATGAGTTTTTTTGTCTTCATTAAAACTCAAAACAGGTTATGGGGCTGAAACATAATACTGAGCATGTGTAAAGACATAAAATTGTTATGCCAAATATAATACGGTTCCAAAACAACAACTTTAATCGGTCACTCTTAATTGTTTGCAGGGGAAATGAATAAGACAGATTTCACAGTGGGACGGTCTCACACTTTAGGTAGCTCTCGCAATGAGGAGTTAGTACTTATTACCAAATAATTAATTGTGAATGTCATAAAGACTAACCAGCAAACGTTTGGTCTGGTAGGAAACTGCACAACCTGGGCTATGGTATCAAACGTTTACAAAATATCAACATGAATATTAAATATATGTAACTGTTCAAGTAATTACTTTTTAATCGCATAACTTTGAAGCCCATATATAAATGTGACAGACCTGAGATCCCTCTGGACTACTTCTGCCAGCAGGGCCAGGGGTCCCGACCTTCACTGCTGTTGCGGTGCTGTTAGCCATGCTGGTGGCCCCAGGAAGAGTGGAAGGACTCTGGAGTTTCACAAGAGGCAAAACTGGCTGTGCCGGTATGTGTCAGAGTCCTGAGTTACAGTCCAAGATTGGCACGGATGTGACAGATTATCGTTGACAGGGACTACCTCCGATTATCTGGGGGAAAAAGTGAGGATGCAGCTAACGTTACACAAGTTAGCATCACAGAAGCAATGTTTTTTTCCAGTTCTAGTAAAGATTGTCTGCTCTATTTCTGTTACATT
This sequence comes from Etheostoma cragini, assembly GCF_013103735.1. NCBI lineage: Eukaryota > Metazoa > Chordata > Actinopteri > Perciformes > Percidae > Etheostoma > Etheostoma cragini. The sequence continues at coordinate 20,621,921 of NC_048412.1, read as the reverse complement.
TTACTATATTGTGGTGTATATTATTTAATTTTCCGTTTTTGCCTCCCAATTTTATTTAACAGTTTTAATATTTTTCCTCATATAAAACACTTTGTAACGTTGAACGGAAGTATATAGCTCGTTAACTATCATTATTATTACCATTAACCGTAGCTGACGTTAAAAAACCCAGAAACTAGCTAAACCGTTCCAACACTGCTGTAGGATATAGTTAACGTTAACGTTACTCAAATATTGACAAATAGCAATATAACACATTCGTTAAATAATAAGACCTCACATGTATGTATTAAGAGACTGTGCAGCTTCGACAAACAAAGCAATACAGTTGCTAACATAACATTATGTGCTAAAAACAATAGCTGCTATCAAGCTTTGAATTTAGCCTGACAGGCTAACATTAGCTGCTAATCTAGCGGTGGAGGTTTATACACGGTGCATCCTAAAATTACGCGTTAAATTGACAATTTACCCAAATAATCAAACACTATCTGTCCATGTTTCGGCGTCGTTGCGACGACAATGAGTGAGTTTGATGCCGTTTGGTCCTCAAATTGCCTCGGCACAGCTAGAAAAATGAGCGAGGTTATCTTTCACTACTTCCGCTTTGTTTATGTCTATTTCCTGTGGACACATATCGCCTCTACTCTGCAACCTGCTGGATGTTTTGTGGAACGACACCAGGAATCAACACATTGGCAATATTAACATCGTGAAGTTGTGAATTCAATACACAGAGGCTTATTTTAGTAGTAATAATGATATTAATAATAATGAGAATAATAATAATAATAGTAACTAAAAACACATATTTAAAAGATAATGGCAATCCAGCATGTTCATAAAGTCAAGACGATTTTAAGAAGTTAAATGTTGTTTTTCTGGTAACTAATCACAATGCAATCAAATGTTTAAACTACTAACATTTATGAAACTATTATATGGAATGACATGCTCAGTAAGACATCTCACAGCCAGTTAACGTTAATATTTTTTGAAAGTATTTGATACAGCCCAACCACCTTGCGACTGGAACGATATTGTTTTTTTATTTATTAATGTGCTTTATTCTTCCTAATAAAATCAGAGGAAGTCGTTAAAACCCTTAGCAGCGATGGTCATTTACATACTTAAAGTTAAGACATAAATAGATAATAGGCCTACAGTAAATATTAATAACATTATAATAATAATTATAATAATTGTAATATATGCTTGGCTATTTAGATACATACATACTGTATATTAGAAAAATATTTGCTCCCATTTTTTTATGATTTCTGAAACATAATTTATTAGGATTCACATTTTTAACAAATATGCAGCAACACATCTAGCCCTAACTGAAAGTGGAAACAGTAACATGTCGCTCAGTTAGCCTAAAGATGACTCTGTAACATTAAGTCTGCGTCCAGCAAACGATCTCTGACACTGTTTGAGAGACTGAATCTCTTTCGATTCCGCGGCCTTTGCAGTTTGAGGTAATAGCGAATCAATCAAAGGTCAAAACCAATGAAGCGAAACATGTTTGCTTGTTCGGCATAACGTTTCACAACGGAACATTGCGAGGATTTGCGGTATTTTCTATGTCGAGACTTTTATCAACTCCTGCGGAATATCATCAGAAAAGAAAACCCTCAATAACAAGCTCAGACTTGTTGACCTCAGAGACTAATGACGCACTAAATTTGATTATCGGACCAACAGCAGTTCCTTATTTCCCGTTCACATAAACAGTATTTCAGGCGTGAATTCTCCTCAGAAGGGAGTCATACGAAACACAGACATAATATAACAAGGCTTATTGAGCAATTCGATTTTGGCAATATAATGTTTTGGATGGTTAGTTTTTTGGTGCTTTCAGAATGTCAGACAATCCTTCTGAGCCTATGCTTCCTGAAAACATAAGCCACACCTACACCTACTGATAAATAAATACTGAGCCAACTTTCATTTCAGATTAGACGCTTCAAAGGAAAGTGCGCACCAATTTTTCGAAATACTGAAAAGGTCTCTCCGCAGTCATGAAAGTCCTTCTACTTGCTGCAGTGGTCGCTCTGATTCATGGCAGTTATGGTAAATAGATTATGTCATGTACTCTCATACAATGTTCTTAATTATTTAATGATATCGCTTTAATGATATTGGTTTAATCTTCCAGTGTGATTCTGTTTTTTTCTCTTTCAAAAATAGGCCATATTTATACAGTTACTTTTGGGAGTTTTTCTGTCTCTATGTGTGTGTGTGTGTGTGTCTGTCTGTGTGTGCGTGCTAGCGTGTGTTACTGTTTGTCTGCTCGCCTGTTTGTTACTGAGTGCTTATGTCCTCTAGAGACGAGACTTTATTTTCTCTTCTGTCACACTGATGGGTTTTCCCATGGTGGCTCACACTCAAACAGGAAATGTTTGGGGAATTATCAAGGGACTGACGAGAAGTACAATTAAATATTTTGTGTCTAGACGTACTGTTTACAGAGACCTGTGAAAAACTAATGTAAACTGTTTTGTTGTGCAAAGATTATTTCCTGAGGTGAAAAGAAAAGAAAAAGTTAAAGCCTCTGATGTTACATGCATCAGTAAAGTGGAAGAACCTGTTGCTGGTCATGTGGTCATGGTGACTTTAAAAGTTGACACTTTTCCCACAGGAGCCTGAAACAAATGTCAGGAAGAGGAAGTGATTGTTTTCACAGTGTTGGCCAGAATAGCAACTAGATCCCTAGCGAGGCCCCTGTCTATTCATGTTATGATCAATAACCTGCATGTGTAATCTCTGTCCACATACAGCCACTTTGCTCATTAAAGGGCCAACCCAGCCCGTTCTGCAAGGAGAGGAATTCACTCTGGAGTGTCTGTACTCAGACTCTGAGCTCAACATCAGCCAGGTCCATTTCGAGGTCTTCTCCAAGGTAATCCAAATGGGTCTATGGGTTTTAAAGGATATGGATTTAATACCTTTTGAAATTTGGAAAAAAGATTGATCATTTCATTGTTTTTTTTTACACACAGGCTGATACTGTACATAACAAAAGAAGTGCAGTCGTAGAATTTATAGCCCAAACTTATTTGCAATTGGTTGTCCATATATGGGCATTCAACTGCTCTATGTAAATATCACATCATTGAGCAGCCGGCTTCTCTGGGGTTCAGCACAGTGGCGAATTTTACAAAGACATGAAATACATTAATATGATAACTCTTCAAAGTAATGTGTGATTATTCAAAATAAATCTGTCACAGTAGGTTTTCAGTAGTGTGTTTGTGAAGTAAACAAAAAAACGTAATAAAGCTTATTAAAACTCTTTATTTCCCTTCACCAGCACATGCAGAGCTGGACTACAGTTTGGGAGCGATCTGGGGAGCAGTCTTGGGAGCGATCTTGGGAGCGATCTTGGTGCTTTGCTGGAGTCCGCTCAATGGAAGTTGCGCGGACTGCAGAACGTCTCCTGCTGGACATCTCCCGTGCAGGAAGTTTCAATGAGGGACCCTACCGCTGTGTGTCCAACAATGAAAATGTGACCGCCCCACACAACTCCTCCCAGCCGCTGGCCGTCAAAGTTCATTGTGAGTGCTTGGTTGTTAATGGGTTGGAGCTGTCTGCTAAAAGTCTGTGGAACAATGAGTCTGTGATACTGTATTTGCCTTTTCTGTGTCCTGTAAAGGTCATAGAGATTTCTGCAGGAATCTGACAAAAATCTAGTTAAAAATGGATCTTGCAAAAAAGACACACAGCTTCTGTGTTTCACTTTCCAACAAGGAACTGCGCAGCATTGCTGAGAATACTGACATTATACTGACAAAGAAGGAAGTATAAAAAACACCATTGGTTAACAGTGTACGCGAGATGACGGAACACAGAGACTCTGAAACCTTGCAATTTCCGTCTTATTTCCCACCAGCAGGAAGTAAACACAATTTTTCAGATATGGACTGAGCTTTCTTCACAGTGAGGGATAGAAAACACATGAATAGTTAATAAGACAAGACATATCTATGCAATGCAGCTGCAGAGGGTGTACAACAAAACAACTGCAAAAAGTACAGATCCAGTGAAAGCCTTGTATTGCTATGATAGGTTGACTACAGTTGTTCAACGTATTTTTCACTCCAAGCAAACAAACAGGCATTCTCCTGGCAGGGGGTTTGAAGCTATCAGTGTAGGACACACAGTTGCATGAAACTGCGTCCAAGGCGTAGCTATAGTCAGATTATCAGTGTCCTCTATCTTCTCAGTGGCCATCAAATCGACCGTAATGCTGTTTGATAGGCTCCTCAGCCTCATGGGGGGAATCAATAGGAGGTAAAGATTAGGAGGAGAAAGAAGCCAAGAGCTGGATGGACGTGGGCCATCTATTGAGATGGAATATGGGTCATTATTCACAACACTGCCTCTCTAAAGACTTCAATAAGATGAAGCCTATTATCATTAATATTGATTGCTTGGTACCACTGGGAGGTATTCATACTTGAGCCTATACAAATAGATATACTCAAAAGGTCCGAGTGTTTAGCAACTACTGACGCTGCAAACACGGGTTCAGTCACATCCCAAACTCTTGAAGAGGCAGCTTCAGCATACATGACATTTTCTTGCTTTATTAATGCTCGATCTTTCCCTCCTTATTCCCCCTGGGTTGTAGACATGGGGGAGCTGTCACTGTCCAGGGAAGGCTACACCAGCTACCTGGGTGTCCCACAGGAGCTGAAGGTGCGTCTCGGGGATGATGTGGTGGTGAAGTGCTCTGCCAGCTCATCAGAGGAGCCGATTTACTCCTGGAATAAAGACGTGAGAAAGCCTTTATGATTGTGCATAGTGTCAATGTTCTCATTATGCTTTTGGAAACTTGTCATTCTCTCTCCAGCTCCCTCCCTCCACTTTCAACGTGACCTCTTTATTTCTCTCCTGTCGTGTTCCAGTCTCTCTAGGTTGCTCTTTCTCTCTGGGCTTTGCTCAAAGCATTCTTTTAATTTTCTGTCCTCCGCTAACACTGTCAAGAGTTTCTCAAGCCACTTGTTTCCCCTCAGCTGTCGTATTACCATCCCCTCGTCTGAAGAAGTGCTCGGTATTTAAGTGACCGGTTGGCTTAGGCCCACCGCTCGCTGGGGATTGCAGCTTGCCCACTTATAGAGGATTAATAGTTTAATGAGGTCTAGACAAGAGCCGGTCAACCTGAAAACAATTATGTGGATAGATTTCTAATGATTTTTTTTGTGTTTGGTTAACCAGTATTGAATTATTCAACTGAGCTCTTCGCTGAGCTAAGAAACCCTCGCCCGAGGGAAATTAAGACGTCTGTGTGTAAAATGCGAAAGTGACAATAGGCATGTAGAATAAGAAGTTGATGAGCTGAGAGATACACTGGGCCCTTGTGGTGAGAAAGAGGTAATACACTTTAAGGTGTCATCAAAATCAACACTACTGCCACCAACAACTCACAGGTTGTAATGAAGCCACGCAACCATGAAGCTATCTTGGGAACAGGCAGACATAATTGCCAAGTTCCTCTTTTGTTATTCTTTAAGATAAGTCAGCCCAAGGTTAATATGCTTGTTAAAGGGTCACTGCTAATCCGGGTTTTAAATGGGCTTACAAGTCCAAATCCAATTCAGTGGACATTCTATACTGCTAATACTGTTTGTATTCCATATGATTGTATGTTGTGCTTTAGTTTTTTGCCATTATTTGTTGGGTATACAGCACTGTCAGTTTGATGAATAATTATTATTATTATTGTCAGCATGACTGACAGGTCCATCACTGTGTGGAGTTGGAAATCATTAAGGGCACCAGCACTCATGATTCACCTGTCGATCTATTTGTGCGCCATTTACATAAGTCACAAGACGTTTGAAAAAGAAATGAAACAAGGAAACAACAAGATGGAGTGTTTGTATTTGTGTGTGTGTGTGTGTGTGTGTGTGTGTGTGTGTGTGTGTGTGTGTGTGTGTGTGTGTGTGTGTGTGAGTGTAAGCTTACAGTAAGTATGACAGTATTGGATTTGAGGCAGAAATCGGCATCAAAATGGCCCACTTTGACAGACAGCCGCCGTGGGCATATTGGCCACCGGTAATGACAGCAGGACAGAGGCAGAAACGGGCCACTGCTTTGGGAGCCAGTGGATTTGCATACAAAATGCTGCTTTGGCCAGACCTGGCCTTTATGGGAAATCCTCTTAATTCCGATCCATTCAAATTGAAATGGACTTTCTTGGCAGGAGCTGCAGCTCCCAGGAGCCAAATCATTTGCATGGTGTAATGTCTTTTTTTCTTTTTCTTTACCCACCCTTTCATGTTCGTTTGTTTTCCAAACCTTGTGTTTGGCCTATTATTTGTTTCCTCCCATGTCGGCTCAATCTCATAATAGCGCTTCTATTTTTGTGTCAACAATTCATCCCGTTCCCCCGCCATCTCATTATGTGTTGTGTTAACAGTCTGTTATTGCGGCATTATTCTTTGCGGATGATGGTGTTATCTGGGTTATTGACTTGTGTCGATGTGTGTTCATTCATTGGGATTACCACTCAGGTAAATACACTTCATTTGGGAATTTGGGGACTGTTCTCTGAGGGCCGTGCACCAGCCGATATTTCTTTCTTTCTGACTGTGCCACGCTGCCATTGGCAGTTTCTCTCTTTCTCCCTTTCTTGTTCTATTTCATTCTCTTTCTGTCCTTCTTTCACTTGCACAAATCAGCCAAAATAACACTTTCTCCCTTTTTTCTTTCTTTCTCTCTTTTACGCTCATCATGTCTGACGGTCTCCGTTTCTCTCGCTGTCTCCCTCTTTTGCCAACTAGCATCGTCTATTCTCCATCTTTTTATGCTCTCAGCACAATTTGAATATGTAGGAGTTTGTCGATTCTCTCAGGACTGGCAAACAATCCAGCCAATTTTGTTTCTTCTACTTTCCCTCTCCTACGCTCTCTTGTGTATTCTCCATCTTTCACTCTCAGGGTAACGACTGGATCCTGCCTTCTTCTACACTGACGCTGAGGAAGATGACAGCAATGGATGAAGGACAGTACACTTGCATGGCCGTGCATCCCTCTGTTGAGTCACTAAGCAAGAAACGCAGCTTCAGCATCACCGTGCTGTCGGGTAAGAAAAGCCTTTAGATCTAACTGGACAAGTCCTGTTGTCCTTTATACTGACTGAGTGTAGAGCTGTCGTTTCCCGCTTCCTGTATGGGTTTTCTTTGTAACTGTTCAGCTGCCAACAGCCTCTAAGCAAAATCAAAAAAACATTGTGTTCAACTTCTCTCTCTCTCTCTCTCTCTCTCTCTCTCTCTCTCTCTCTCTTTCTCTCTTTTCCGCTTGAATGTGACCAGATAGATTTTTGTGCAGTCGTGACATCAAGAGCATATGCAGAAGTTCTCATTGTTGTGCAACCTTTAAAGCCGCACACTTCTAAAGAACTACAGGGTTGAGGTTACATTTATCTGCACGCAAAAATGATAATAAAAGTAGCAAAAAGACTTTGATTAGGCCTGTCACAATAACAAATTTTGCTGGACGATAAATTGCCCCAGAAATTATCGCGATAAACAATGATTTTGTTGTTCTGAGATAATTTTTAATCTAATATAATGATAATGGCTTAATAATGTAGGTACACCTTTTCAAAGATCAATCAACTTTTATTTTAAATATCCACAGTAAATGAACAAAACAACCAAAAACTATGAATAAAACGATTGAAAACAAACAAGCATGCAAATGGAAATTATTGCAGCCGGAAAAATGACCAAGCCCATTTTTATTTATAATGCAATTAATTGATTTATTGCATATTGCAACAGGCCTAACTGTGACGCTGTAATAAAGAGAGGTGAAGACATGTATGAAAACACCTCGCTTTAAAAATGGTGACAAAGAAGTCTCACATTTAATTACCTTTAAAATGTCAAATAGAAATAGCTAAGATAATAGGGGACTTTAATAGTTAGTTAGAAATACTTATCAGTCCCCAGAAACTGAAATGTACTGATTGTGCTCCAGTTATTGTTTGTTGCAAATGATGTTGTATTGTCTTCTGAGATTTACTTGCACCCATGGGATAATGATGGGATGATACAAATTAGTGAGTCTGCAGACACTCCTTGATTAGAAGTCTGGCTGTCTGTTAGCTTTTGTAGGTGGATATCTACAAAGTGACATTTTTTTCTTTGTCTGAATGACTGACAAACTGTCTTATTTCCCATGAAGCGTGAAAGTTGTATTCAAGTGGAGAACTAATTTCATTACAACATTATAGCTAATCCAATTCACGGCACTTCATCTGTCTTCATCAACTCTATCAGTGACCTGTGAGATGACTGCACTGTGCTAATGCACTCCAGTTTTTAAACACTGTCCTCTCACCCTGTAGGATTCAAAAGTCTGGTGATATCAATCGTTGAATTTATGCAACCTCTAAAAATCCAATTAAACCAATGCATGTTATTTATTATGGTAGAGTTGTCTTATTACTTCATCAATTGACTCATTGGTCACTGCGCTCCACAGTGTCTCCAGTATTTTCTTCGAAGCACTTGTAGTAATTAAAAGGGAATCATTTTGAAATGCTGGAATGATGTTAGTGCAAATGTTTTATATAATTTGTTAATCTATGCACATGAAGGGAATAATTCTGATTTTAAAATTATAAAAGGCAGACTTCTTGACATCCGGTGCTGTGTAAGGCAGCATGGCCCTCTGAACTTTTCTTCCACAAATAAATAAACAAACAAACAAACAGGAGGTCGGCTTTAGACGCGTGGCCTGGAAGAGGGAAGCTCGTAGCTTTGCTGATCTCTGAGTCTGTGTGATGCATGCTTCCCTTCATGGCTGACTGATCTGTCCCACAGAGGATGCCGCCTGGTACGAGTCTAGTAATGGCCGTCTCATCTTGATGACCTCGGCGGCGGGTGTCTCTCTCTTTGTGTTCATCCTCTCCGTGAGTGTATTCCTGTGCCGCAGGGCTAAGCAGACCAAGACCAGCAAGGGACCCATGTAAGAAACCAGTGTTTGAGTGTTTGTGTCTGCCCCTCGTTCATAATAAGCAATTGCTTTTCTTGTTATCTTGATCTTTATTTTAAATTCAAAATGTAATGGATAACATGCCTCTGAATGTGTAATGTGTGTGTGTCTGTGTGATTGTTTGATTTCTTTACTGCTCTTTGTCCACACTCACCTTCCTATTTTCTCTAGCTCAGCCTCGGTCTCCCCTGCAGTTTAACTTTATATTATGGATATTGTTATTGCTGCAATATTTCATTCTGTCTGTGTGTAGGTGTATGTAGGTGTATTTGTATGTGTGTGTGTGTGTGTGTGTGTGTGTGTGCCCACCTTTATATACCTCACACTATGTGTGTGTTATGTATGCCAAGTGATCTTCAGAAAACCTTTCCACATGTGCAGATGCACATGTGGTTTTTTATGTTTTAAAAGGTATTATCCACATTGAATATTAAAGTCAATCTCAGCAGGTCTCACCTACTTGACCCCACCCTTGACTTCTTCCATGCTCCCCCCTCTCCCAAGTGTCGCCACACACTTCTAAAAAACCCTGAGCTAAAGGCACCAGTTTTAATTCTGCAATAGTATATCAAGTATGAAAAAGGCTACAGAAGTGAAAAGAACAGTAGCAGGAGTCCCATGTAAAACCACTGCTGACAGCATGTTAATGTGAACTGTGACCATATGCAGCTTTGCTCATTAACTTCTATTCAATATGGGCTTAAAAGAGCCTTTTTTCAAAGGGCATCATTTCCTAAGGAGCCTGCTTCATACATGATTTCTGTGTCTTTGTGGTGGCGTAGATAAAGTTAAGTCATTGAATGTGTGCCTGAGCATGTGTGCACACAAAAGAGAGACAGAGAGCTAAAGGGAGAAAAATGGACTTTCACATCAACAGCCAGGCGTGGCTCAAATCGTTCGCTTCTAGTCTATAATTTCCTCTCTTATACTTTTCTAGTGCCTACTGGGAGGTCGATATATGGATAATAATTCTCCTCTGTCTTTCCTTTTCTTTTTTTCTCTCTCCAGTGATGACCGATCTCAGAAAAAGCCCATCTACAAAGCCAGTGTGGAGTCCCTGCCCTCCACCTGCGCAGACAAACAACCTCTGGTTTGACTGCCCAGGTAGGTGGAAGGATGAAGAGTAGGGAGGAAGATGGAGCGAAAGATGAAGACGATGGAGTGGGTGGCCAGAAAATGAGTGATGGCATAGAAGGGATATTTAAAGAGGAAGGTGTGGTAGAGGGTTATGGATGGTCACATTGGGGGAGGAGAGGGGGAGGAAGGGAGGTAAGAAGGGCATTTGGAGACTGTAGGGAAGGGAGATCAAAATCAGAAACAAGCTGGGTGTGAAAAAACTGAAGGGCAAATGATCATTTTAGAGACACAGAGGCTGCTCTGCTTGTGGGTGTAGGCTTCTGTTATTCAAAAAGGTGGGCAATTTTCTCTTCATTTATTCTGCAGGGTGAAAAATGGTGAGCTACATTCTATGAAACGATGGGAAATTAGTCAGTTGTTCTGTAAGAGCTGTAAGGACTCCACATTCAATTCGCTCTCTTTTACAAACATAATTACTCAGCTGCGTATTATATACATATTACATATTATATTATGAATGAGCCATTTAGGCCAAGGTTTTCCTTTGCTGATTTCTTTCCCTTTTCAGCCTCAGAAAGAAGGTTGTTATAATCTCTTAATCTCGACAGCTCCTAAAGCATGTTGCACTCTTACTATGTAATTCACTGTACTTTGGATTTCTTTGACATTAAATGGATTTCAGAAAATAATATTTGCTGTACTCCTGTGTGACATTGATTTTGGTCCATTTTAGAGATACAAAAGAGGTCGGGGAGTATTGACAACATGGTGAAAGCTAGACATGCTTGCTCGCTTGGCCGCACATCTTCTCCCACCCAGCGCCATCCCAGGCTTGCATCAGCTTGTTTACCAACTTACTCTGAAGCAATGACCTTTACTGAAAGTATTGTGCCTGTGCATGCTTGTTTCTCGCTATCTGCCTGGAGGCACAAAAGCAGTCAGTTCAGCTCACAAACACATGCATGAACTAAAAAGCTCACACTTACAAAGTGAAAATAATAGTAAAGTCCATCCATTACAGGAGCAGGGAGGGTCAGCCACTGCTAGTTCTACTTCAATATGAACTAGATTTAGTCTATTCTGATTCCTCCAAAATTAAACACCATGGACTACAACTTCATCTTTTTAATTTTCTCCTCTGTTGCTTCGTAACCCTTAACGCCACAGCACCATCGCTTATTACCATAACCGTGGTAATAATGCAGAGAATTTCATTACGCTTGTCTGTTGAAGTTATGTTGGGTTTTATGTGGTTTTATTATCGTGTGTGGTTGACCGTAGGCCGTCGTTAATAATGGGCGAAGCGGCAGTTCAACAATGACACTCCATTAACAGGTGCATGCACCACAGAGCACAGCCAGGATAATGTTATTAAACTGATTATTCAAGGCCCCTGTACAGCTTGTCTCTGCTGCAACCATTCTTTGTCTAGCATTTTACAGACTCCTTGTATTTCTTTTCCAGCTCTACAAACTTCTGCTTACATTATGTCTTAAGCCATGCCCAGGACCAAAGTGAAAACAGATGGGGCGACTTTAAGCAAAACAGACTTTTCAAAAATCTTGAAATGCGAAAATGCCAGAGAGCACCATCCTGTTTTGGCCTTTGAGTCGGTCATGAGTGAAGAGCTGTGTGCTCCCTAGTGAGCTTTGGTCCTGGGGCTTCAACCGGTCGGCCAGAAAAGACAAGATTATGTATCAGGAATTTCACAGAGTGGTAGCTGTCCCTGAGGTACATGGCTCTGGTCTGGGGTGAGAGTAGTGTGGTTTACAATGACATATTGACCCCTGATAGTGCCTTATGGACAAACCACCGTACAACAGCTTAGGGCGCTGCAGGAGCTGGGCAGAGAATACAAAGCAGCCTACATGTATTGTCTGGTGCAAGCAGGGTCCTGACAGGACAAGGATGCGCATCTGTGACATTAAAGTCTGGCAGCTTCTTTTCTTGTGTCGACCGTTAGTCTGCAAACGTCCAGACAGCCCTCAGTACACTGACCTACAAGTAAAGGGGACTTATAGCGAACATGACACCTCATTGACTAATGCAACAAAGTGCCAGGCATTCGTAACTGGATGCCATCGCCCAGTGATGTTCTTGTCACGGTCACCTGGTTTTCTGTGTGCATCGTGCATATGTTGTGTCAAATGGCTGAAAATGAAGGAGTGGAGTTCGCTGGAGAAGCAGGTGTTTTCCACTCATTACTTCCTGACAATGCCCCATCTGGTGCGGGGGAGCTGCTGCCACGACTCCCTGCCAACTGGGGAGCAAACACTCGCAGAGAGGCTGACAGGGAAAAATGGGATGGGAGTCTGGGAATGAGTTGGGCAGATACTATCCTCGCCAAAACAACAAGGTTAACATTTGTGTTGAGAAAGAAAATCACAGAGGGGTAGAGAGCCTGAAGCTGAGAATTTCACACAGATCTACGCAAAAAGAGGTCAGAGAGGAGGGGAGAGTTCAAAGCAACTTTATGGAAGCCAAGAGTAGAAATATTAATATTGATGCTTTGATGCATTACTGCTTGTTTGAACTTCTCTGACAGTTTGAACCAAAGTGACCAAAGTGTCAGGATTCGTGTCAGATGAGAGAGAGAGAGAGAGAGAGGGAGAGAGAGAGATGAGAGAGAGATGTAAGCAGATTTGAGACCCATGACGTGCTATCCCGAAAGTTACCTAAAGAGAGCGCCAAAGATGGTTTTAAAAAAGATGCCTCCAGGCCTTGGATGCTACAAGCCCACGGTATAACACTAGATTAGGAGGGGAAAAAAGAGAGGTGGAAAGAGAAACAATTTTCATAATGGAGCTGCGCTCTCTGACTGGAAAACACAATTATGGGCAGACTGTGGCCACAGCATGAGGGCAAAGTTAAAGAGCCATTTTAGCGGGACCTAATAGGCCCTGACTACAGATGAGCAGCAACACGGTTCGTCCGGAGCACAAGTTGTCATTGTAAACGGTGATTTTGCAGTTGCACATATTCTTATTTGGCAGTGAGTCGATATATAAATAACCTTTCCTCCAGGTTTGATCACCAAACCCTCAATTATCATTTACATATACAATTAATCTTACAGAAAATCATCAGTTTTATTTCACAATGTCAGCCTTGAAATGTGGGAATAGGTGAGTCCACCTGATTACTGACATGCGGATGAATTAGCACATAACACGTTCTGACTTGAGGACAGGCCTTGAATAATCGTCTGTAACATTAGTCTTCATACAATAAACATTTGGGCCATTTTTTTTCATCTTAATCATTGTGCCACACATCATTTTATGTCCGTGGAACTGAATTGGAAATCAACTGGTTGTTTGCGTCGGAATAAGAATGTTGGTTATCAATCACATTTAGAGCGAATTGATTTCAATTAATTGGAAGCCGCACCCCTTCTTCCCTCCCTCTCTCCTCTTATAAAGGCGATTTCTTTTCCAAGCCCAGCCCCTCTTTCTCGTCCGCACACCCCTCCACCTGCTACTGCTCTCTGCAATTGGTCGGAGAGACACACAGGCCCGCCCTCCTGGCACGACTTTAAATATATTTACAATGTAAATTAAGCTGGAAAAACCTGCCAAGCGAACATTTTCAGGCATTACGAGGGAGGGAAAGTGGTTGTGTGTGTGTGAGAGGGAGCACTACTATGTAAAGACCTGCCACGATACGCACTGAGCACTTGGCAAAACACACACTCGCCCACGCGCAGTCGGCACGCACGCGCACTCACACACGTTCACAGACGCCGAAGGAGCTGTCGGAGAGTGAACCTGCGGGTTCATGTCACTCTGATTTCTCCAAGGAAGAGGAATACTGAGGAAGAGATCAGAGGGGAATATCAGCGACAGCGATGGCTTTCGCGACCGTGTGGAACTACTGCGTCCCTCTCACCATCTTCGCCGTCGCCTGCCTGGTGCGCACTGGTAAGACTCGGAACGAGAGAGTGAATGAGGGTGATGGGAATGAGAAGAGTGGTAAGCCGACTCGATGTGTTGTGGCTTTTCCGTGCAAGTTTCCCTAAGTACTCCAAGAATAATCTGAATAACGCTTAAACATGCACTGGGTTTATTCTGACTTGTCAGGCATGGCAAGGGGTAGGACGCGCTCACGGCGGGACAAGAACACGTGCAGTTATGCCAGTTTACAATCATGCTGCGGACTAGTGTTAGTATTCACTACGTGGTAATTAGAATCAAAGCCCATTGCGCAGGTCTGGGCCACATCCTCCTGCTATTTGGGTATGAGTCATTGTGTTGACCACTTCTCGGAACGGTTAGGCTGGAAAGGAAAGAACCCACAACACATCACAGTGAAAACAAAAGTGAAATGTTCAAGCTTACTGTCACTTTTTGCCCACGCAGAATTGTTTTATGAAATCTTTCCATGCTTCGTTGACCCGCGTGCATCAAGGGATTTTGATTATTTCCTCAAGATTGTCTTTGGGATTCTTTGTATCATAGCTGCTGCGTGAGACGGGACCAGATCCCCGGGAGACGTAACAGCCATAAATGTGAGCTCCGATTGAATATTCAGACAGCCACATGAGAGCTCATAACAAATGCCCGCAGTAGCTAGACATGTTTCACACACACACACACACACACACACACACACACCAGACCCAGCAGTAGTGTTGTTACTGGTTTATATTCTGCAGCAGTGTGAGGCTCTGAAAGGACCTTTGAGACCTGACCTTATCAGGTACAATAACATCGAACAATCAATTGCAAATCCTGTAGTGTCACCTGCAGTGCCTTTGTTGCTTTTACTCTCCCCACTGGACCATCTCAGTCTGGGATGGTCCTGCATTGCCCCCTTATATGCACAACATTATTCATGATGACTGCCCTATAACAAGTGCATCTGCTGCAAAAATAGGGATTTTGGATTAGGCTCAATTATCACTCTGAGCAACTTTAGCCTTATGGTATTTTGTGCCATCTGCTTGGATTTGGTAAAATACAGACTCATAACACAGGTTATTAAATTCCACCCAAAGCTTGCTGCAATTCTGACTGAGCAAGAATGGCAACGAGTGCACACAGATGTTTCCTCATTGGTTTGTGTAGTGTGGTTGTTGTGCTCCATGAGGCTTTTGTTGACGTTGTCCTGAGGTATTGGAAGGGTTAAGTGCAAGGTTAGACACTGTCACAGTCAGACCTGTGCTATGCTGTTTTGATTATGTCTCTTTTACATAGGGAGCGCTACATTGCTCCATAGCCATTTTTCTGGCTGCACTGATACCAACCTCCTGGCCAGCCCATGGCCTGTGTATTGATTTCTTCCTTTGTGTGTGTGTTTGTCTGTGTGTGTGTGTGTGTGTCTGTGGATCTATTTGTATGTCTGCTCCTGTAGCAGTTGAGTGTTGATTTTGCATAAGCGTGTAGGCGTTTGTATGTCAGTCTAGCTGGAGTACTGTGTATGAGATTTGTATGCGTGTTTCTGGGCGTCCATTTTTGAACGTGTGTGTGTGTGTTTGTGTTTGTGTGTGTTGCATACAGTGCCGGGGTTTTGCCTGAGCTCTAGGCAACCTCTGCTGGGGGCTGCTCACTGATCACTGTCATTAATCTAGCCACTGACAGGGGCAGAGAGAGACAGGGGGCCGGGGGTGGAGGGGTGTTACAGGCAGGGGGTGGATGGAGGAAGGAGGGAGGGAGAGAAGGAAGTGTAGGGATGTTTTTTTTTCTGAACACCCTGTGCAGATGCACATATACTTTGCACGTGTACAAAAAATCTGTATTTATGATAACAAATCAGCATGCCTTGGCCATTTTTCCTCCACAGAGCCAAACCTAATCTAGTGGAAAAGAAAAAGGAAAAAAGAGGTGGGAGGGGATGGGGGTTTGGGGTTGTTATTATGCCAGGATAGATATGGACAGATTGATTGGGCAGATAAGACGGATGAGCAGACAGATAGATTGAGAGGATGCTGTGAAGATGGCGAGGCTGGAAGACTTGGCCCTTCTTTGAAGAATGAAGGAGAGACAGAGGGATTGAAAGATGGAGGGAGCAAGAAAGGCAGAAAAAAGCGAGTGAGAGAGGAAGACTGGGTGAAGGAAGGCAGAAAGACTTCACAGTGTGTCTGACGGGCAGGCCTGAGGGACACACACACACACACACACACACACACACACACACACACACACACACACACACAAACAGAGTCAGCAATGTGTGTTTATGCACTGAGTGCATGGCTTTGTGGGGGTGGCTGATCCACAGTTGCTGTGGGCCAAACTTAAACCCCACGTACAGTAACAAATGCCGCTAGCTCCACCTCTGCTACTTGCCCAACCTTAATCGCTACCACACATTACTCCATCACTTCCATGATTCCCCCTCCTCCCTACTCCCCTCCTATGCCTCCATTACCACCTGCCTTATCGCTGTGTGCATTAAATCCCGTCCATTTGTTTATTTGAATGTGTGCAATGAGAGCCATCCGTTTTGAGCTTGTTTCCCATCATGCTGTTTGGACCTTGGCTGGGGCTCTGGTGGTTGAAAAACAGCAGCAGTTGGACGGACTTGTGGGAGGAGATTTGAATACCAATTATAGCTTGTATATATACACACACACACACACACACACACACACACACACACACACACACAGGCCATGCATAAATCAATGTCGCTGTGAGTCACAGAAGGGAGGCCTGGCGAGTAAAGACAAACATCAAGGGAAACGCTGTACCCACAAAAACAAAAAATGTGGACACGCATGAGAAAATGTATAGGTGCAGAAACACAGGCGAACACCTACACATACACTTTGCCTACAGAAAGGTGTACATAGTGCATAGACTATAGACAACAGATCATCTACAATAGAGTTTCTTTTGAACATAGGAATAGGACTGCTGATGTGAGAGTTTGTCCAAGCCCAGTTGCAGTTGTTGATGCTTGTCAGATGCAGTTTGCATCATGCCACAGTTAAGATTACCTTTTTACTTTCTTCTACATTGCGCAGCACTTGCCATTTCAGCATCTTTCTTTGTTCCCTAATGCAGTGAAAAAGTCTTCACGGTAAGCCAA
Source organism: Etheostoma cragini (assembly GCF_013103735.1). Classification (NCBI taxonomy): domain Eukaryota; kingdom Metazoa; phylum Chordata; class Actinopteri; order Perciformes; family Percidae; genus Etheostoma; species Etheostoma cragini. The sequence continues at coordinate 20,604,801 of NC_048412.1, read as the reverse complement.
GTTTTATCCTTTGATCCAAACCTTGGAGGATAATTCACCCTCAAAATAAAATAAACTCGTCGACAGTTTAATTAAAAGAGCGAGACCTCTCTTTCTTGCTCTCTGCCCTGCCATCTGCTGGTTCACAGTGCACATTTGAGATCAGATTGACATCAGATTTCAGTGTTCGCTTCTTTCTTTGTTTCTGTGATTCCCTGTCTTTTGTAGGTCTAAATAATTGGACAAGCTGAACTTGGCAGACGTTGCTGGCATGCCCGTCACCACAAGAGAAGCTGAAATTGGCCTTACAAAAAAAAACCTGCTGCCTGCTGCTGTCGTGCACGGCCCTGTTTGATCAACCAATGCAGTCTTAAAGGGTCCTGACAGGGTGGCCCGTTATCTCAGCTGAGCAACTGCTCACACATAAGCTCCATAAACAAATTGAACTGTCCCCCTTTTTGGGCAAGTCATGACTGGGAGAGTTACGGAGCTTAGTGTGGGCTGGTTTTATTCTCCCCTGGGCTTTTATCGGTCCATTACTCAGAAGCAGAAGAAGTTCCTAGGCTCACTGTTTAGTGCAGGTGATGTATTCTACAGTAATTATCTACTAATCCGCCCCCTAGTCTTCAATGCAATCCAGAACTTGTTTTGAACTGCTGTTGTTTCACACAATGATTGCATCGCAATCCCCTCCAATATTATAGACCAGGTATAGAGGGGATTTTATTTTTACATTGACTTATTAAATAGAAATAAAGGGAAATAAGACATGCCGAGTCATTTTGTTTCTACTGCAAGGACACATTGGATGTGGCCGTTACACTTCCCTCTTCACATCCTGTTTACAGCACTGTGATTCGGTCTATGTCTTGTCCTCATGGAGAAGTTCATGCATAAACAGAATGCATGAGGCTCAATGATTGAAGGGGGCACCCAAAGACACCAATGGACAATTGAAGCCTTAAGTCTCATTTGACCATTTGTTTAATTGTTCATTAGTGAAACTTTCTATCAATCTTATCAGGCCAGGGCTAATGTAGAAACACGCTTTATAGCTGCCACCTCATCTCCTTCCCATTACTATTCCCCAGACAGTTCCGCCTGTGATTATCATAATGGTGATCTATGTCGTCCTTATGTGTCGCACTCTGAGAACAACTGGCATTTCCCCAACTTTGCCGCTGAAAGTTTTTAATGCTGAGTAGGAGGCCAAGGACGTCTCCTCCGTTTGCTGGCATCAGAAGCCTGCCAATCAATCCAACGCTTTTAACTCCATCTGATCTGATTGGCTCAGTATGAAAAGAGAAACGCCCCCCCTGGATGCAGCTTCCCATACACTGACCCCATGTCCCCTGAGCCAGCAGCTTTTCTCCAGCCACTGACCCCTCACGCTGTATATCTGTCTTCGCCAGTGCGAACTCAGTAAACAGCGATTCCCTCCGCACTGCTTCTTGGCACTACACACAAAGGCAGTTGCTATGTTTACTCTTTCAACTGGGCTGCAAGGTGTAATGTTTTAAGCCAGTCAAAGTTGAATTGCGTTCTAGGAAACAGACATTGAAGGAGAGATGGGATCCTGAGTCTGAAAAAACATTAAAACACCCAACGCCAGGGGCTGAACATTCCTTGCTATTGGTGACACAGTTTCCATGACTAAGAGTAAATGTTTATACCTCTTGCTTGGACCTGGGCTTGTTTAACACCCTCCCTTGTTGCAGTGACACCTGTCTCCGAAGCTCCCGCAGGGCCTAGTGCTAACTTTGCCAGACTGTGGCCTCCAGTGGCGCCAGTAACCAAGGTGATTATCCCCACTCAGACGCTGCGATGGAGCCCTCCCCAGCTGTGATTGGATGAGAGAGGCTGATTGAGCTGAAAAGGGCAAGTGCCTAAAATTGAAGAGCTGAAAACTGTGCACTGTGCCATTGCAGAGGCTAATACACATCCCATCTGTAAGACTTGATGTAGAGACAAGAGGAGGGAATGGCTTCTAATGAGGTGTTTGTCCAGGGGTAAGGAGGATCAGTTAAGGACTTAAACCCAGGTGAAACTCTCAAAGCTGGGCACGCAGGTTGCCAACAAGACCCTATTTCCCTTTACCCTTGGGAGGTCTGTGTGCCCAGTGGAGGCTAGCTGATGAGGAGTGACCAGGCTTAGCAGGGGCACCGGGAGACTGATGGGGTCAGAGTGGTAGAGTGAAACAGAGAGGGGGAGAGATGGCTGGTTGCACAGTGTATAAAAGAGTGAAGGAAGGGACCAAGGAAGGGGGGGGAGCACTACAGGCATGCGTCACAGACCAGTGAAGCAGGGAGCAGCAGAGGAGAAAGTCAGGCAGAGAGGAGTCCAACAAACAAGTGAATGATTGCAGGATTTCAGCTCTGAAATGGGAGGGTGTAAAAAAAAAAAAAAAAAAAAAAAAAAAGGAAGAGAGAGCAACCCCTGCTGTGCCGAATGACGGATTTGGAAGGCCAAAAATGTGAGGAAGGAGAGAAGGGGGAGATTAAGAAGGTGGGAACAAAGCTGAAAAATACAGGGTGGTGGTGTGAGAGGAAGAGAAGGAGGAAGGCGAGGAGGAGGACGAGGAGGATGAGGAGGAGATGGATGGTGATACACAGAGATAAAGACAGCGAGAGGGCAAGCACTGTGTAGGTGACCAGACCAGAGAGACGCGGTATCATGATCGATGAGGTCACAGTATGCACACACAAACACTCTCACACCCCCCCACCACACAAACACACACAGACTAAAGCAAACAAGTATTGAAATTATTTTGCAGCAGCTCATGGCCGGCCCTCCCACTTTTAGAGAAGCTGTGCTTCTGCTCGGAGAATTAAACACCCACACACGCACAGGGCTATTCATCTGTCTGCCATTTAGAATCCTGCTTCGTATCATTGCCATTAATAGGTTGGCTTTGATGAGATTGTCGGATGCTGAAAATTGCCAGTCAAAGCAGTGCACTATCTACTGGGAAATCTGATGGAGGTTTTGTGAAGGCGGACACAACAATGCTGAAGAGGTCTCGGATGACTTTTCTATCATAGAAAACTCTCAAAATGTCTCTCCCACTAGTGGCAAATTCATTTGAACTATGACCACGTCTTCCATCAATAAAGTGCTATTGTCAGTTGCAGTAACCTGGGTAAGGACATATTTTTTCTGTTTTTATTCAAGTGTAATCTGACCTGATAAGCTCGTACTGATGAGTTTAAAGCATTTTGAGACATTTGAAGTTGGGAGATACATAAAAGGGCTGTTTACCTAATGTTAAAAAGCTAAATGCTATCACTAAGTGAAAGATAAGTGATAACAGCAGCTGCCAATGGATCAAACTCAGATTGGCCAACTCGATTCTGGACAAATGCCAAGTGCTTTTTGACACAGCTACTGACGAAAAAAAATAAATCTACTGCAGCTTTGGCGATACTTCCCAGACACACCTCCATTCTCTCTGCCACTTGTCTCTATCTGGCTTTCGCTTTTTCTCAGGTCTGAGACAAGAGCTTCAACATCAGGACTAGTAAGCTTTGATCCACTTCATTAGCAAACCGACAACAACCATTAATTATAGGGAATTAATTAGCGGCACATGAAAACAATCCTCAAGAAGTCGGCCGCTCTCAAAGACCCCCAAGCGCTTTTAGGAAGGAGAGTGAGAAAAAGAAAGCAATGGACAAACGAAAGAAAAAAAGTAATAAAATGAGTGGGAATAAGCCTGCGGTCATGCTTAATGTGCTGGGGCGAGATTCACCGCAATGATTTGCCCAGCTCTTTTGAGATTCATAAGGTCATCAATTCATGCTCTGCTTTTCAGCAGGGCAAAACAAAAGTGAGCCTATGCAGTCTTCTGCACTCAAGTAAAGGGAGAAGAAAGAAAGCCGGGCCAGATTAAATTGGTGCTACGATTGTTCTTGCAGAGATTGTTACAGTTGGCAAGGCCACTTAAAAAGTGGCCGAGCACCAACAACCTTGAGGAGAGCTCGGGCTGATTCTCTCCCAGGATTCATTTTCCCCTGTGTCGTTTAAGGGGCATTCAGGTGCACGACTGCTGATTCACCTTATGGCCATTATCAGGTACACCCCGTCTCCCCTCACCTCCCATAGTGCACCAGCAGACTGATGCGGGGCTTTGACTCAAGTCCACAGACGTGTTCCTATCTCCGTGTCCATCTGTCTGCTGAATAATGTTATCATGGACTGCAGAAGGGCCGTGTCTCTCCTCCCTGGCCATTGCAGTAGAGGAATGGAACAGCCGTACACTGTGATATTGAAAAAGTTTGACACAAGCCTTGGGCATTGGGTGCAGTTGCGGAGAAACAGTGGTTCATAGCAACTGCCACCCGCTGGGCCATACTGGTGAACTGAGCTGAGAAGCAGCTTGCAGAGGCCAGTGGGGTTCTGTGGTCGGTACCAAAGTCATTTTTTTGGCTTTTGTGGACTCAGTAGCCATGGACAGCAAGTGGTTTTTGTGTCTGCAATATAGATCCTACAGTTTAGAGAGCCGCAGAGCACACACAGCACGGCACTTTTGCCTCTTGACTGCATATACGGTGACATACTTTATTGCAAGAGAAACTAATAAAAGAAAGCTGTGGGGGGATTTTCTTTCATTCTTGATTATTTTTTGCTTCCCAGGGGCCAAGATGGCTGCCATCTGTCCTCCCATTTATGCGAACAACTCTGTCCACTGTTTTAGTCACTGAGCCTGCAGTTTCCTGTATATCTGACTCAAAATTACCCATGATACTAGGTCTGCATAATATGAAGAAATATCTAATTGCAAATATTTTGACTGAAATTGTGATTGCAATATGATTCAAGATATTGGATCCACTGATTAATTTTGTATTATTATTCTCATATTCATTGAAATCTAAAAATTCGAGAAGGATCTGTACTGAACAAAGATTTTTTTCTATAGTGTGTAGGATACAATTTGTAAGCATAGACATCTTTGCAGCATTGTTTTGACACATATTTTGCATTTAACAAATATTGCGCCCCCTGGCGATTTGGATATTGCACTAGTCCATGTTGTGATTTTGATAACATTTTGATTAACTATTTAGCCAGCATTTTACTCAAAAAAAATAAATATGTATTTCATGTAAACATATATCTTCTCGATTTTTCTTAGAAAATGTAAAACAATGGATATGATTACAAGTGCAATACATTGCTCTGAGTCTTGCATAGTATTAGTGTAGACTTAGATTGCAAGAATCTGTGATTATGTTAAGGCGCTAAGAAGCGACACTTGATGCATGCTTTGTAAGGCAGGAAATTGAAGCTGCCAACAAAGATGAAGGCTCGACAATCTGAAGGAAGATTGAATGAGGAAGTGTGGGTCTGCAAAATGACCAGAATTTATCAACGTCAGGATTTGATCAACTAAGATAACGGCAGAGACGTTGCCCATATCTGGTTCATGTGTCACTGTTGGTTAGATAACGGCGGCAAATGCGGGACAAAACATAATTAAACATTTTTGACAACTTTCTTGGATACATTTTACTCTGAATAATTAAAAGCTTCATTAACTAAGAAAACATTGTGGTACCAAGACTACACTAAATGATGCTGACTTTCTCATCATTATTTTAGCATTAACTTGAATAAAAGTCATACTTATGGATGTAATTTGTTGTAAAAAAGAAGAAGAAATTTCTTTTCGTTTTTCATTTTTAAAGATAATTTTTTGGGCAGTTTTGGCCTATATGTATATTTAGGACCGTTGAAGACATGAAAGGGGAGCGCGTGGGGGAATGAAATGCCGCAGGGCCGCAAGTTGGAGTCAAACCCGTGGCCGCTGCATTGAGGGTTAAACCTCTATATGTGGGTGCGCTCTACCAGGTGAGCTACCCAGGCGCTGAGTTAATTCGGCCAAATGCTACTTTGGTGCAGTGAGTCACCCCCAATTTCCACCGGATGCGTAACGGCAGCGGATCGGCTCCGCTGTGGGTCGGCTCCATGCTCCACCGTCCGTCAATGCCCATCAGGTCCGGATTTGTTGCGGAACGGCTGCTACCACGACCTACCGCTGAAGTCACGAGGACACAGGAAAACTTGCAAATTCATGTAGAATAGAACCACAAAAACAACAAGTGTGTTTCCGTCCAGAGGAGTAGAGGGGAAACAACTGTGAGCTGAGTTTTCAAGGTGTGCAGGGAAAAATGATCCGTCTTAAGCACGACCTATTTTATTTTGAAAATTAACCAGATGTTTTTATTTTGTTTCTGTGCTTGACTTCCTGTCCCACACTATCTGACGCATGCTGAATTGCTGCAGAGTTCTCCTCTGGAGGGCTGTGGCTCGCCAAAGCTTGGACGGAGTTGGGTGGCAGCCGTTCCGCAGTCAGTGGAAATACACACACTGACTTTAATGGAAACCTAATGACACTGCCGCCGTTACGCATCCGGTGGAAAATGGGGGTCAGGAAAGTTAAACAGTAGCAAAGCATCCTCAATTTAGGTAAAAAATCATAAACTTAAAATCCTAATTTGATTAGTAGTATAGATTCATTATAAACACTATAATATATTTATCATCTATCATACATATTTTTCCAATGCTTCTAAACCAATTTACTCAAAACCATGTGAACATTAGTGGCAGAGGTGGTGGTGGTGGGGGCGGGCAGTGGGGTGGTTTGTGACAGCACACTCTTGTATATGCAAATATATCTGATGCTTATTTACCATGGAGATGGATTTGAGTTGTGCTGTGGAGAAAGTGATTTATGAGCTTATGGGGAAAATTAAAAACAAAGAAACCATAGGTAATTAAAAAACAGGTTGATCCCAAATGATGACTTACGTATAAATCTTTGGCCGTGTTACAGAAAGTGTGCAAAAATCTGTAGCAAAGCAGACAGGCAGGATGGCAGTTTGGCTCCGGCACACATACACGCACGACCGAACGCACGCACGGACACACACAAACACACAAACACACACACATTTGCATATGCATAAAACAACAAACATTACACTGCACTCGGGAGACTGTCGAGACCTTTTGGAGTTTCCAAACTTATTTACTTCAGCGTGTTGTGACTTGATGCTCTGTGCCTCTTTAAATGTCATGTACCCTCTCTGGCCTCCTTTTTAATTCCCCAGGATAGTGTTAACAGATAGAGGGACACACCTGGTTTTTCTGTTTCAAGTACACAATCATAATCACAAATGCAGAAAGACAGTGTTTTCAGACTCGTTTTTTTGTTTTTTATTCATGTAGCACTTGTTGTCTGCCTTTTGTTCTCAAAGAAAACCTGTTTACACTCTTGATCACTGTACGGGTTCTCCTCTCCCTGCCTTTTTATACCTTGTTGCCCCCCTCCCCCCAGTGGTAATCTCTACTTACGGTATCTGCCCAATAGGTGCATGTGTCCTCATGAATCCGCTCCTACTGTTACTGAGAGTTTGCAATCTGAGGGAGACTCAATGATAGTTGGAAAGACAGATTTTGGTGAAGGGGAGGATAGGCATTTCATTGCCAGAATGCAGGATTTGAGGGACCTTTTGGCTAACAGTCCCTCCTGCCTCCCTGCTGCTTGCAACCCTTTCCCGCCTCCTCTTCCTATCTACCTGTTATACTGTAGCCGCAGGCCAGGTGTGGAGAGGTTGACAGTGAGAGGAAGGGAGAAGAAGAGAGAGGGAGGATTGACAGGGCCCAGGTGGCCAGTTTGAACGTCTGTGCTTCTGCTTTCTCATTTGCATAGACAAAATGTTTTTTTGCCTTCTGTCTGATTTTCAGCACTCTGCTTCCATTTACACACACTGCATCGATTCATTTCCACTATTATATTTGTTTTCTCCCTGTCTCTTCTCCCGCTGCTGTTCTTGTTTCTCAGTATAAGTTACACTTTCACTCCCTCCCTTTACGTTTAACTTTCTGTTTTCTTTTTTTTATAGACAATTTACCTTCTCGCCTCATCTCTCTTGCTTTGGGCTTGCTGAACTGAGCATTTTACTTATGTGCCGCACTACATTATTCTGAAGGTGGATGTTTATTTCAAGGGATGTGCAGTCTTCCCAGCCATCTAGATTCATCTCTCACCTAACCTATTCTTACTTCCATGACTGTTCTTTATTAACCCTATATCTCCTCTCCCCATTCCAACCCCCACTCCTTTTTCTCCTCCTGAAGACTTTGCATAACTATGTTTTTCTATTATTTGCAGTAAAGCAAACAGTTTAGCTCCTTCATATTTAATTCCTTCATCTACTTCCTACCAATCTCTGTTGATCAGGCCATCACTCACTCACAAACAAACAAACAAACACATTATCATTCTCCTTTCCTACTCTATGGTTTCCATCTCTCCTCTCCCACCTCTCTGGCCATTATATATCATGATGCACCTCTTCTTGACATTTTGGCCATTTTACAGTTGTGTGTGCTGCTGTGTAGGTGTGTGTTTAAAGGGGCTAAGTAGTATTCTTCTCACACATGCAGGCACATACACATGCATCATTGTCCTGGCATTTTTGTCATGCCAAACACACTCCTGACTGGCTCAGCTTGAGCCTGATTCTAAATTGTGTATAAGCAAGCCTGCTTGAAAATGTTTTTAAATTGTTTGTTTGAGCACTTTATTCCAACCTAAACACATTAGAGATATGTCAGGTTCTCATCGTAAAATTCCACACAGCTATATAGAAGAGCACATATATGCTTCCACATACATACAGGGGACAATATCTGTCAGACACACACACACACACACACACACACACACACACACACACACCAAAAAGCCATCAGGTTCCCTCAGAATTGCTGAATTGAGTTATGTATCCTGTCAGTCAACTCCCAGCTTCTACACATACACACACCCCTGACAGATTCCTTCCACACACACAACCGCCCTCCTGACGGTGCATATTTCGCATGGGGAAGGGACTCAATTATGGCGAAGGTGAAAGAAGCAATAAACACGGCACAGATACAGTGAGGCGCGCTCAGCAGCACTTCAGTCAATCACATAGCCAGGTAGGTAGCTGCTGTCGCTTTGCTCATCCAGTTGTGAAGTGCTGAGAATGGCCAGGGGTGCTGGATGGAGAGAGGGAGGGAAGGAATGGGAGGGGGTGTAGCGGAGCAAAATGCTGGCATCTGACCCTCCTGAAAATGATGTGGCTGGGGCTGTAACCAACTTACATGGAACTGCCACTGAGAGGACAGAGAGGTGGAATGGATGGAGGGAGGAAAGCAGTGGGAGATGATAACATCCCACCTTCATTTCAGCCCACAGCATACTAACGCATAGATAATTATATTCTGTAAACAAACACATGCACACACTTGACACTTGTTTCTGGCACTGCTACACAATTTGGTCATCCACCCACACTAAAGGACCAACAGCACAATCACACAAAATAGTGCGTAATTTGCCCAGGATGCATCTGTTGTACTTTTCTCTTTGCATGTGTGGGTGTATGTGTGAGGCTAACATAACCAACACCTCGCCTGATGTTGTTACTGCCAGTACCAACGCAGTGGGTTGAGTATATTCTGAACACTATGCACATTTGACTGCTTGTTATCACCTTACGATTAAACAAGTCAAGTCTTCAAACATCAACTATGAATTCATGACCATGCTGAATGATTATGTTTTTGCAAATGAAGATCAAAAGCAGGTTTTTTTTCTTTAGAGATGGGCTGTGATTTTGAACTAAACATGAATAAAGGATAATTCTGGTTTATTACAACTTGGATCTTACTGATGTAATGTTGTAGGGTTATGATAACATTGTACAAGGTAATTGCTGAGATTGGGGAACATGGCGCCCTTGCTATAAAGTCAAATGGGGCAAAACAAGAAGCGCAGTCAGATGTACATGCACATAGTAGTTCATTGAAGGGTGCACTTCCTTCAAGTTGAAATAAGTGGTTTAGGTTATGTGGCTAACAGTTGGGTCGTTTACAACCTGTCCGACCATCTGGCTGTTTGTGTTTCTTGCTGCCTACTTTGGCAAATAGAATATTATCATAACCAATAAAGATGATGGCAGAAGCTACAAAAATAACATCCAAGTTGTTATAAACTAGAACTGTCAAATGGAAGTACCAGTCCCTGTTGCAGATTTTAGGGAGCTAGGACACAAATGTGTTATTGATTATGATATCTGTCACAAACTTGACAGTCAGTGGGTTACACCAGACTTACCAAAAGTAAAAAATATAAAAAGAGTCAGATAGCTCCATCTCAACCGTAACAGGGAGCCTGTCTGTGTTGCACAAGTGTTGTTGACTTACCCAAGTGTCAAAGAATATATCATACATCAATCCTGCAAGTATGGTGATTAAGCTGAAAGGAAAGCAATGCAAATGTATCTGCATGATCCAGACAATCTATTGCCATCATTGGATCAAACTAACTTTCTCATACTTGTAGTTGGCGATAATCTGCCATACACCCACCCACACATACACACACACACTTCTGAAAAGTTCTTTCTCTGTGTTCCCTCACAAGTAGAGATTCAATCCAACAGATGGAGTTCTGTACTTATACATGCGCAATGCACACAAATACAGATAGATGAGTGAGCACCCACTTGATCTCACACACTTGTCTTACTGTGACAGTTTAGGAGTCACATTAACAGCATTGCACGAAGCTAGACTTAATAACTACAGCAGAGGTAGAGAGAGAGGAAGTGACTGCCTACTGAGAATCTAATAGTTCCAGCAGCTCTCTCTTACTCACCTCAGCTACCTTTCGATCCTATCTTGTCTCCCTCCATCTTTTATTCATTTCTTTTTCCCTCAGCACATCCGTATTTCTCTCTGCCTCCTCCCCTGTCTCCCGCTCTTCCCAACCAATCCACTTCTGAATCTACCACCATGGCCTGCCTTTTGGCAGTTCCTCCTCCATGTCACCTGGGCTGATCTCTCCCTCTGCGTCTTTTTCCTCTTGGCCTCCCTTACTCTCCATCATCCCCTCTTTTGCTCAGTCTCAGAATCAAATCCCATTCTTTTGTACTTGGCTCAAATCTCTGCTTCTCTCTTTCCGTTCCTTAATCTGCACCTACTTTCAGAAGTGTAAGTTGGCAGAGATTTATGGAGGGAAAGCCTAAAGGAGAGGGGAGGAAAAAAGTTGAAGTCAGGCGTATACCGTGCCATTCTGTATGAAGTATCAAAACAACACATCCACCAGCTTTAGACTGATCTAATTAATTGCTTGTGCAATACCTTGGGTTATGACACTGTCGTCATTGTTTTGTGTTATTAATAAAAAGAGTTACAAATGGAGGGGCTGAAATCAATAATCAGGTTGAAGGGGAACAAAACAAGGAGAGATGGGGACAGGGCACAGGGACACACTTGGTGCAGCTCGGACATTGTTATTAGTTGCTGCTGCCCTTTTAATGAGGGTTATTTAATGGGCCAGAAAACGGGCACACACAGCAAGATGCAAACTGAATGCTGATTTGCAATGGCAAGTACAAACCAAAGTCTGAAGAAATTCCTTTTCTACTAAACTGAAAACCATGGGAGTGAAATATGAAGGTGTCGTAAAAAGCAAAGAGCTTGGCCAAAACCCCCCACCCCGCCATCTCTCGCTAGTGAATGTCGTTTGTTCCACTTTCATCCTCATTTACCTCTTTTTGCTCTGAGTCTGTCTTTATCTCTCTTCTTCCCTCTCTCCCCTTTCCCCACAGAGCCTTTATGGGAAATGTATTCATTACAGGACAATAAACGCATGATTGGAAAGAGTGGACTGTCTTTCAGAACAGGGTGTTAAAAGGCAGGACAGGAGGTAGAGTATTTGATAGCATTACACACCTGATGTCTTCACTCAGAGGTAGCGCAGATTTTCTCTGCATCGCTGCTTACTCCGCAACATCATATCACTTGATTTGAGCTCCAGTGATATTAACTTTTAGTGTTAAGGAGAATTCTAGAAAATCAGCTGTGCTTAACAGCTACACTCAAATATAGTGCTATCCACCTTTTATGAATGCAACATGGGTTTCAGAGCCACTTTGGCGATGCTATATTTACATTTATGATTGTCTGGATCCAAGTGTGACACTCGTTCAATTATGGGATGTGTCTCCCCTGTGTAAACATAGCACAGCGGAATAATGTAATTCACTGCAATAAAGACATCTCAAAGATGGATGACAGAGCAATGCAGTCAGAGAAGCTCATCTCCATGGTGTTAGTTCAGACTGGGTTATCGCTTCCAACTTTTCTTTCCATTTTCCCCGTCTGCTCTTATTTTCTTCTCTTCTTATAAAACAGTGAGGATTTAGGATTTATTTTTTAAGTTAGGCTTATGACCGTTCAGTTTAAAGGCATACCTTGTAATGGCACATGACAACACTTTACAAACCTAGACATTGAAGAACATTGAAAAACATGTCTGCAATAGTGTTAGACTGATAAAATGGCCATAACAATATATTGGCAGATAGCTTATTAGACAGTGTTTAAAAAAACAATGCAGAATAGAAATGCCAAAGATATGTTCCACTCTAACAAATTAAAGGGATTCTTATCAAAAGATTTTCTTTATGTTAGGTGTTTAAGTAAGAAAATGATTATTGGACAATTTATCATTAGTCTGGCTATCATTCATTCTTAGTATAGCCTTTAGTGTGTTTGTAGCAGCAGACCAACACAAGATTTACATAAACTTCCAATAGAGTTGCACGTCAGAGACATGTAGCCTACGTTTGTCATGATATTGGTGCAACAATGCTATTTTCTTTTATAATTACACATTTAATATTTCTTTTGAACATAAATTACTTTAAGATTTTATAACTAGCCATGGGACAAAAACACCTTATCCAAAAAATTTTCTTCTTTTTGCTTTATTTCTCTCTAAAAAGAAGCCAAAGTGGTGACATCATCATTGGCCTCCCTAAGCCACCATTTAATAATTTGTAAAAGATTAATTTAGCCAGCAGACACTTTTATTACATTCTGGCACAGAAAAGCTCTCTGGCGTTTAATTGGAAAACAGTCCAGTAACCGGAATAATCCAACATCTACACTGCACTGCACTTCAAAGACAATAGAAGAAGAAAATGTCCATCCTATACAAACCACTGCAGCAATAAAAGCAAAATAACTGACATTGTAAAAACAAATGGTCAGGTGATGGGAGATAGATAGTATCCTATAAGACAAAGAGGTTTCAGCTTTAGTTTAATCAAAAATAGCACAAGTAGTGTCTTTGCTTTCCAACATCCAATACAACATCCAATAAATGTCTGTCCTCCTGAAGAGTACTCAAACCTTAGGCTTAAGAACAGAATTTGTCAAGCACACCAGAGACCAGAGACCAGTTGCCCGAGCTGTAAGTGTGAGCTCCGGCTGCCCATTTTGTACGTATATTGAGCCGAAGCAGTACAAAGCACTGATGAATCTGGTCTGCAGGTGTTTTATAGTCGATGATCCAGGGTGATTCAGCTGATCAAAACTAAAATTCTAAATATGGACAAAAGCAGAAATATGCATGTGTATTAACCCCTGTATATGCATTGTTCTGTCAAATTCCCCTTAAGTCATTGTGAAATTTTGGTGGCACACGTGTGTTGCCTGTTTGCACAATTATCCAATAATGGATGACAACAAATCCCTGTTTGACCTTATTTGGACATAAAGCACATTTGTTTTGTCCTCAAACTGCGTATTGGCAATATCCTCTGACCGCTCCATAGCATAGTCATTTTTGTAATTACATACATCCATTACACGCTAATATGTTGTCAGCCTTAACAGTCTGTTAATGGCGCATGTTCACCTGATAGTGCTCTATAATCTTTTGCACGTTATTACAGCACAATTTGAACATGCTGTATGTTACAGTAACACAACTGTCTGCACAAATCCTCATGTAGAAAGTAGGATGCAATCACTCGCCAATGTTATGTGGAGCTGTGCTGAGACCGACGGCATGATGTGCTTGAAAGATTAAGGCTCCAAATAAAATGTAGCCCAAAGCCCAAATTTCCTCTTTGATGTTATCTTTCTCTTTGGCAGATTTGCAATTTCACAGTCAGTCCAGGCCACTCGTCAAGGTCTATTGTTTAAGCACGGTGTCAAGCATGTGTGGATGTTAGCGCTGAAACGATTACTTGATTAATCGAGGTGTCAGAGGTCCCAAAAAATTAAACAACAATTATTTTGGAAACCGATGAAGTGTTTAAAGGCTTGCGATTGAGTGATGCTCTGGGAAGACTCAGACAAGAATGATTCAAATCGAGGCTAAGATATCCTGACTTTTAGTCCTAGTTTTTAACACAGTTAATGTTTAATGTTAGCTGAGATAACCCTGACAACAGCACTATGACATCACCTCTGACTTGACAAAGCTCCTTCATAGACTAAAGACATGATGCAACTGTTTTCTCTAGCTAAGTAGTATTTACAATGATGAATACACTGACCATCTTGTTGAGCCTTATACAGTATATAAAATTGACAAAGATTGACAAGATCTTCATGTGTAAAATTGTCAACAGGGGCAGACTTTTGTTGGTTTTAGCTTCTCAAAATGAGGAATTTGTCCTTGTTTTATATTATTTTGAATATCTTTTGAGTTTTAAACTTTTGGTTGAACAAAACAAGCTATTTGAGATGTCTCCTTCGATTGTGAGAAATTTAGATTTTTAATTAATTGACTAAACGATTAACTTATCCAAACAGAAATGAACAGCACATTGAAAATAATGGCTATTTCAGCCTAGAGGGAGCATACACAGTAAATGCTCATTACTTGTTCTTTCTGTTAAATGCACATGCACTCTGTCTGTGCATGTTTTTGTTGATGTGAATCGTGTGAGTAGAGTAAAAGCGTCGGTTAATGGTTGATGTACGATGTGTTGCTCGCCCACGTCGGGAAGCCCACGGGTTATACTTGTTCTGAACAGCCGTCCTCTAAGGCAGGCATTGAAATTAGGAAGATGCAATATCACATAAACATGGGGATAAAGGCCCACATTTTCAGACTTTCTCTCCTGGAAGACAGACATTGTATTGCACTCTTGTTCACATGAAAAATGCCACAAAACGTTGTGTACCAAATTAAGAAAATCGAGCTAGAGAGAGAACTCAGCGTTCTTTATCACCTCTGCACAGCTGGCCAGTCACTGAGTGGAAGGGATGTGAATGTTGTGAGAGTTACAGAATTGGTCAGACGCAGCCTCCCAACACTGGGAAGGTAGTGAAGAAGGTTGTTTCT
The DNA here is from genome assembly GCF_013103735.1 of Etheostoma cragini. Classification (NCBI taxonomy): domain Eukaryota; kingdom Metazoa; phylum Chordata; class Actinopteri; order Perciformes; family Percidae; genus Etheostoma; species Etheostoma cragini. Next base: position 20,589,614 of record NC_048412.1, on the reverse strand, counting down.
GACGTTATCCGATACACAGTGAGTCTACTGTGTACCGGCCTCTTTAAATCAAACAAATTTGATTGCAAGACCATTTACACATTCACAGGTAGGCGTGTGTGTATGTGTCTGCATATTTATTGACATGCAGACAAATCACTTCCTTATCTCGGTGAAGTAGCAACTAATCAGTATGGATCTCAGTCAGCAAAGATTTATCTTGGCTGTGTAGAAAAGATCCACATTATTTGAAGTTGAAAGGCATCAGTTATCAGACCAAACTGCTAATAGAGGACCCCATTTCAGAAGTCAGGTTGACTGAAAACTCTGAGTTTATTAACCCTGAGATGAGGGAAACTTTGGGTTGTCGGTTTCAGAAAGGGACGTAACTTCACCTCAGAGTCAGTTACTATGGTAACTGAGCCTGTGAACCTAACCTGGTCGGGAGTATGTTTTCTTCAACAAACCTTGAGTTTCTCGGAGTCTCCTCCTACTGACTCAGCGCTCTTTCATTTCCTCATTCATTCAGGCTGTATCAGGCGCATTTTAGCGCAGTTTATCTGCACGAATAAAAAAAAAAACAGTGTTGGTATATTAATTGTGTTAGGCAGACTATAAAACGTTATTTTTTTTCTTTCTCTAAAAACATGGCATTTCCTTGTGTCAACGATCCCATTGATGAAGAAGCTGCTTTACTTTGCAGGGTGTTAAATGTCGGGAGATGATATTGAAGTCCTGACACTTTAATTTTCAGATAACTTATTATTTGAACGGTATCATTTTTCTTCCCAGTCTGTGATGCAGCCTATAGGCTGCATTACCCCACATCACTAACGTCACCCATCTTGGACATGCTCTCACAGCAGATTTTTTTGTGATTATTTTTAACATTAGTGATGCGGAGCATATTAGTAAAGCCACTGTAAAGCGCCGTCAGAAGAATGTGACTCACGCTGAAACGTGTTTTAAACATTTTTGTAGAGTTCCCTGGACACAAACCAGTAAGAGACATTATACATGAGTTAAACAGTAGGCTGTTATTGCAGGTGGATGATGGTAAACCCTTTGGAATAAGAGGTTATTAATTCTAATTCTGTTAATGATGGTGCTGCAGCCTCAGAATGGGATTAGTAGGCGTAGTACTTTTTCGCCCGCAGTATTGCAACTTAATTAAATAGATTATGGGTTCAATACCATTTCACCAGTAATATTGGGCTATACTTATTAAATATAATATACACTATATTGGAATATACACTTTTTTTTTTAACTTGCTGTATCGTAATGGGACAATTACATTCTAATAATCTTCTGTTTTTGCGTCCTGTTATGGTTGATTTTCACATGCTGAAATAAAAAGGGAGCTTGAAATCTTTTCTGTGACTCTTGTTTTAGGTACGGGACTAGATAAGGTACAAGGTCACCGTATACTATCTCTCCTGTACATTCTTTCTCTCCTTCACCTCGGGGTGAATGGTGTGCAGAGGGGAAGAAGCAAAGTGGCACAAGACTGTCTCATGTGTTTTAGATTGTCTATCAGAAATGCCGAGTCATTTTAACAGAGGGGTGCTCCTTACACTCTCGGATGTATATAAGCCAGTTTTTTCTTCTACCTTGTAGAAGACTTTTCCACATTGTGCTGCTGTGCTGTGTGAAATTGTTATCCCTATTCCTGCAGGTATAAATAAAATACAGACCAAACTTGGTTTCAGCTCTCAACTCTCTTATTTTTGTTTCCCTCTCAAAAACACTCTGCTGCAACAGAAACTTCCACAACAGCATGTGTGCATGAGTATCTCCACCGACCCGGTTTGTTTGTAGTTATTTACATGGTACATTTTAGTATCATGGTTCCATTCATGCTGCCTTTTTATTGTGGTGGTACGGACACGTGAACCTACTCTGAGTTGATTGAATCAACTCATATCAGCTGTTCTGAAACCCAAAACTCTGAGTTTCCCATCTAAGGGTAAATCCACTCAGAGATCAGTGTTAGACTCAGTTTGTTAAACCGCCTTCTTGAAATGGGGCCCTGCAGCATTGTTCACCACCTGAAACAAACCGCACAAAGGGAGAAAGAGAGTATGTTTCTCACTATAAATCCGATGACAGTTATCTTTCGCCTGTGCATCTTTACTTTTGCTTTTTCATTTGAAAGTATTAATGTGTTTCAAGAGATGTGGGGGTTTGCGTGGGGGTTAGTGTGTGTGTGGGATTTATCTGTGTGTGCGTGCTTAGACTTGTTTGTTGCTATTTCTGTTTTCAAAGAGTACAAAGAGACCATGGTGGGAGTGAAAGCTCAGCCTCTAGTGCTATAGGCCTCTGATGGAGAGATTAGCAGGGAGAACTGTGAAATAAAGAGTGTTAATTAAAAGCAGAGTGGAGGTGTGGGAAAATCAGGTAAGAGAGATAACATGGTGCCAATGAACTGAATAAAAAATGATTTACCTGCACACACACACACACACACACACACACACACACACACACACACACACACACACACACAAAACCCCATTTTAACCTAAGAAGATAGGGGTTGAGGGATAAAATGAGCAAGTTAGTGATGTGGAAAGTGTGCAAGAAAAGGAGGGCCGCTGAGTAGGAGGCAGAGGGAATAAGGGATTAAAAGAATCTGTTTTTAATCCTACTGTTTGAGTCTGTTGGTGATACACATTTTATATTTAAATTTTTAAGGGTAAACTGGTGTGTATTAGGGCGGCACGATATGAGCATAATATGCAGTATGCGATAACATGGTTGAAGATAACAATATTACTTGCGATAAATAAACAGATCTCATTTCTACATTTCTTCTACTTTTCAGTATACTGCAACAAACAACAAATTGCTTGTTGAATTTAAAACAAATCAAAAAGAAATAATTCCTAATATTAATTAAGTTACATTTTTATGTGGCGTTTTTCTCATTTTTTTCTGTCAACTAACACAAAAAATCTCTGAGTGTCTTTCGCGATATGTAGCAGCGTTCACAATGTGTTTATTGTGACAGTGGATATTGCGATAACAATACAAAAAACTATATATTGTGCATGTGTCATTGTGCTTGTTCCAGGAGGCCAATGTCAAAGCCATCGTGGCTCTGATGGCAGATCAAGAAGGGGAAGGAAACTATCTGCCTCACTTCTTCGTGTTTGAAGCAGAGTAAATGGAAGGAGATAACTTTTGAGTCAGACACCAGAGATTGCAGTTTCTAAGTATAACATAATTACAGAGAGAAATAATGTTTCTGTGTCTGAAAAGGGTGAGGAGGTAAGGAAAGCAAAGAATGAAGAAGGTCGAATGATGGCTCATAAAACCGTGTTAACCAACAAAGTTGGGAGTTATGGGGGCTGATGTTGGAGAAAGTTGGAGGTGGAAAGGGCAGTAGAGAGAAAGCATGAAAAGAGAGAGGCAGCGAGCAAAAGGGATTAATCGAAACGGATTTTAATCCCGCCGGTGATATTTGGGTGAGTTATATTTGGGGGCTGCCAAGGGGAAGGAATTTCAAGAGAGGGTGAGAAAGAGAGAGAGAAAGAGGGTAGGGAAGTGGGGATTACATTTGTAAATCATTTTAATGACGCCTCTCCTCTGCATTAGGGGGCAGCCAGGAGGCCAAACAAACAGTGTGTAATTAGAGCAGGGGAAATAGAGATGACTAGAGAGCTGGGGCAAGGGAAAGTCATTTGGTAAAGTAAAGGATTGGAACAGGAGACCTTTGGACAATAATGGTTATGGCTCTCATTATATGGTGCCGCCGTTAAGAAATGAGACCTGACAAGGTTTGTGTAACCACAGAGGAAGAGGATGATGAAGCTGCCGGCGGCGGTGACGTCGGTTTGCGTTGCGATGAGGATGGTTGTGGTGGAGGTAATAATGTAAGATACCATCCTCATGAGAGGGGGATGATGGGGATGAAGATACCAATGTAATGCTGATAAGGATTATGATGGTTGGAATTATGATTACAGTAATGGAGATGATGAATGTGATCACAGTGTCATGGTTGCCAGTGCTGTCAGTTCTACTAATTATCCATCCATCCAATATAGCCGTTTATCCTGTGCAGGGTCACAGGAGGGTTGGTGCTTTTCCCAGCATGCATTAGGTGAGAGCTGAGAGGTATATCACAGGGGTATCATGTACAGTATAGTCGTGCATTCACATTAACACCATTAGAGATCTAATTGAACCCGAACTGTCCTTGAACTGGTCTGTTGTTGGAGTTGGAGCCCTTGGACTCCCTCAGCTTATATGTAGTGATGACATTTCTTCTCTACCAAAATTGATTATTGTGAGATTTAATATGACTAGGACAAACATTTACTTTTACGATTGATTGATCTGTCAATTGTTTTCTCGTTTAATCTATAAAATGTTTAAAGTATATACAACATAAGCACAATTTTCCATAGCCCAAGGTCTTCAAATAGCTCTTGTTCAAGACCAAAGATCAGTTTCCAGTTATGTAAAAAGGAGCAAAGCAACTTACGTTTGAAAAGCTGGATCCTTCAAATGTTGGCCGTTTGTTTAAATGTTATCATCAAAATATTCGGTATTTTGCTTTGACTAATGTAGCTGAGTGTAAATTCTTTCAGGGAGACTTCAATAACTTTATCATTTATATCCTATACTGATCAGCTGTTTTGTGGCGCTACCTTCAGTTAAACCAATCACTATTGGCCATGTGTTCACAAGCCAATCACAGCGGGACATCCCTGCTTTAAATCTGTTCTCTCCCCTGTGGCTGTCAGTTATCATTTCAAGAAGAGTGTGGCCCTCCTCCTCCCCTTCTTCCTCCAGTCATCTTCACTCATGGCACCCTGGTTTTTTTCAAGCTGTCCAATCCGTTAGTTCCTTCGATCATGTCTTCATGCTCCTTCACCTCACCATCAGTGTCTAGACTCCATTGTCCATATGTCTGGGTTTCTCTTTAACCCTTGAAAACATATTTTATACGATTGAGTCTAATTTCATATATTTCACATGTAGCTTACTAATAAAGTTTTGCATATCTGCAACGAAGTCTCTCCTGATTAAAATCAGCCAATCAATTTATCATTTTCATCCTTTAAATTTTATGGTAAACCTGAAAAATATGATGTTTGTTAAAGAATAGGAGCATCGTTTTTCAGGCCTATGTTATCAGAATACTCCTATGCCCATGTACATTGGAAGAGTTGTAACCCTTCCTCTTGTTCATACTGGCTCAATAAGGTTCCCTTCCTTTTTGTGATTACAGTGTAAAACAAGCCGGGCTAAATCCACATCTTATTTTTGTGCAAAGAAGATTTCTAAAGTTCAACTGGATCTATGTACATTAATATGCTTTCAGCAGCTTGAGATGGAGAGATGCAGTGGTTATCTTCCAAAGTTAGTCTTTGTAGTGTGAAATTCTTTCTTTGTGTTTCCCCAGACAGTCTTTCCTCGCTGAGCTGAAGTGTAGGGATAGTAAGAGGGATTTTCTTTTTTGTGGTCATTTTAAGCCCTTATTAGAGAGATGACAGAGACGAGAGATACGAGAACAACATGCATCAAAAGTAAAATAAAGGGACGTTGCACTTCATGGTCAGTGCCTTAAACCCATAGGCCACCAGGCTGCTGAATTTTATACTTCAAAGACTGTAACTTTGAAAGATGCCCACTGGATTTATCTAACTCAAACTTCTCAAGACTCATAGATGCTTTTGCTGAATTTTGGGAAGCAATGTTTTTTTCTTTTATCACTTTTATTGAAATCATGTAAGGAAAGGATCTAATTGGCTTCTTGCAGCAAACAATAACAACACACATCTTAATATTGTTAAAAGACAGGCTTCAACGACAAAGTGGGTGTTTATGTCTTTTGTCAGCAGATGAATGGCTTTATGGCAATGACAAAAATTTCACATAATGCATATGGTCAGTATGGTTGTAATAATGATCAGTTACAGTAATGGCGATGATGGCGACAGTGCTGTGGGCACCTGTGATGATGACAACGATGTAACTCAAAGCATGTACGCATGTAATTTCTATATGGGTCAGCCCCAATGTATAAAGCTCGTTTTCTCTCACATGTTGACAGTGGTGTTTCCATGTGTTACCACTGTGCCAAGAATGAAAATGAAGAAAACTAAGTGTTATGACACTGTCATCAATCATCTTACAGGGCCTGAGGGATTGCCCTTTGTCGTTCCTTTCTGACCTCCTTTCACACTTACACCAATTCATAATTCATGTGCTGTGTAGTGGCTGCTGGATGGTGATACCGAGATGGTATCTGCTGTACACGGACGACTGTTTGTTTAGCTTAAGAGCTGCATATAAATGAACGCAGGTGGGAAAGGGAAACTATATAGGCCTATCTAAGGTGCAACAAATGCTGGCTCGGGAGTGAATGAAGGGAAAGATGAAAAGGAGCCAGGTGGAGAAGTTAGGCGCTGTGCACTCAGCTGATGCATAGCTGTATATTCACTGTGTGTGATTGCAGATGTGTTAAACGGAGTGGAGAAGATAGGGGGGATTGTGTGAAAGAGGAAACAGATGAGAAGAGGGGTGTGATTACGGTGTGTGAATGTTGGTGTGTCCCATGACTATAGGCATGTCTGTGTTTGATTACTCTCTGTCGAGACGCCTCTGGGTCTGTGTCTACATAGACCCTCTCATTTGCACCACATATACACACACACTCATACACTTTAAATCCATTGTGTGAATCCAGCCAAGGGCCACAGGGCAAGCAGGAAAAGCACCTCAGAGACACAACATCTCTCTTGCCCCCTCTTTTTCACCCTCTGATCTCTCCCTCCCTCAATCTTACCCCATTTCCTCCTCACCCTCTCGCCTAAATCCTCATCTCCATATTCATAGACAGAAGGGCCTCTTTAAGAAGGCTGCTATCTAAAATGGGCTGGCAGCACCTCTTGTTTGTGGCTCTCCAAATGGAGAAAAGCCATTTCCTCTTCCTGTCAAGCATGGAGGTATGCTAGTGTGTACATGAATGTGTTTTCAAAGTGTTTTTTTTTTTTTTTTTGACTTTGGTTCTCTTTTAATTTTACGAGCCTCGTGCATCACAAACGCTACTACTTTCTTCTGTGAGTTTTAAAGCACTCCCAAGCACTGTAACGCTCTCCCTCTCTCTTCATTGATGCCTCTGTGTTTACAGGCTTGTGGTGATGTGCAATGTGCTATAGGTGCCCAAAAGAATTTTGGTTTGGTTAAAATTATCAAGTACATGTCCTTAGTTTTTGTCTTTGTCAGTGTCTTTCATAGAGCAAATAACGTTAACGTTAAAACTAATGAAAAACGCAAAACCATAATAACCTTGGTTTGGTATGCCAATTTGTTTTGTCTTGTTATGGTCAAAAAAGTCATTGCATAGAATCGTGAATCAATTCTAAGCAAAGAAATAGTGATTTGTATTATTTTTTTATTTCACAGTTTTGCAGGCGGTCAGCAAGCCAACTGTTGGGAGCTAAACCTCACTTCCACTTTCACAATCACACTTCTCTTAAAATCCTTAGACTGCAGCAGTGCAGGAAGAAGTGGGAAAATACAGAAATGCATCACCAAAGGCAGAATCAAGAAAGTAGGGGACTTGGTTTGCAGTTTTCTTTATTTTACTTCACATGAATGCTCACATTAATAAGAAACAGTGAGTGAAATTGATTTTCAAATTGTGAAAGTTTTCATACTTTATACAGCTCTGCAAAGCATGATTGATGGCTTCTTGTTCAGTGATAAATTATCTGTGCAGACCCATGTTTCCAGAGTTGTTTTCTGTGCTGTTTGAATATGAATGGGAGTGAATGGTATTGCATTAAAAACACATTAAAGAAGAAGAAGATGTATTAAAATATAAAAGAAAAACTCAAATATAAACCAAAACATCGAAGATACTTTAATGTATGAGACTTTTTTAAGCTGCATTTGTGTTTGGTTCAAACACTATAATGCATTAGAAATGTATTTAATTAAATGCTAGAATATTCTCATAATGAAAACTCCATAAATAACACTTGATTACCAGGATGCATAATTGCATTAGTGGAATAAATCCAATTCATGTAACACTGGCATCACAACCCACTGTTTCTGCAGTAGAATGATGCAACCCCATTTTTTAAATTCAGAATGAATGAACATACAAACACTAGACTACAGAGTAATTCAACACCGTTTTAGAGCCTGAGGGATGAAGAGCAAGAGAGAAGGTGAATGCAACAAGAGGGGAGGCAAATCTAAAAATGAAACCGCAAGTTTAGGAGTGGTGAGGAGTCAAGAGTTTTCTTCGCCTGCTCTCACCTTCTCCCCCCATGTGTTTTTTTTTATTTCTTTCTCATCTTCGCCGTATCCATGATGCAACTGAGGGCAATGGCTGCTTTACTTAGAGATTTATTGAATCATCATCAAAAAAAAATAACGGCTGATGAAGGAGGTGACAAAGAATGTCTTTCTCTCATGTTCTCTGTACGTTTTTAATTCCCTTTCTCTCTCCCTGTGTCTACCTCCTACTTTCTTTGGATCGAGTGCACCTCTGAAGGATCAAAGACGTGATGTTGCATTAGTGATACGTCATGCGTTGACTTGTGTCTAGCCAGCCCAGGAACACTGACTCAGAGTCAGGCTGTTGCATCACAGAGTCAAATGTTCGAAGCTTTTGTCTCTTAAATCCTAGATCTTTTGGTAGAACACGGGTGGCAGAGGGCTGCTGTAGATTTTTGGAGAGTTGTCTTTCTGCAGAGACAAACAGATGGATAGATAGATTGCTAGATAGTTGAAGATCAATAAATAGATTGATAGGCTGCATGATAGGCTAATGATCATGTCTCATCCATGTCTCCTAAAAATATTGTTCCTATAGAGAACTAAAGTTGGATTAGCACATTTTCTTTTAAAGGTTTTAATCAACATAGTGAGGAAACCTTTTAACTAATCATATCTGCAAACTGTTCTATCTGTTCTGCATTATTAACACGTTTTAATTGTTTTCCCTACAACATCAGGTCCTAGAAGCTAAAGCATGATTAACAGTGTTCTGGTCATGTGTAGACAACTCAAAGCACTTGGTTAAAATCCTAAGAGAATACTAGCGGCTTGCGTCTCTGTAAGGCTGTGTTTGGGCACAATGCTAATGTTAACCTGCTGATGTTTAGCACGTATAAAGTTAACCATGTTTATAATCTTAATGTAGCATGCTTACATTAATTAGCACTAAGTGGAGCTGAGGTGGATGGGAATGTCATTAGTTGTATATACACATAATAATTTAGCCATGATTATATTGCTAGATGAGAAGTTAAGGGGTCAACCAAGTTGTTACGAATCATCCTGTGGGGAGCATGCATGTCTTTGCAATCCTCCTGGCAATTCATCCAATGGTTGTTGAGCTATTTAAGTCTGGACCAGAGTGGTGCTCTGACTAAGTGACTGACATGCTGAAAATCCTGAAATGCCATAGAGCGACCCCACTGGTGTGGCTAGTCAAAATCTAAGCTAATTTCATGAATAAAATTGGCAGTTTGGGCTTTGCCATATTTATATATTTAAAAGTGTTTCCCAACCAAGAGTTTTAGTAGCCTTAGCAGAAAAACTGTTGGGATGCAGGGTGCAATCCTCAGTTTCCGTCGCCACTCTGTACACCCAACCATTGTCACACTTACACAGAAAGTAAGTGCATCTTATCAGTCCTGAAAAACCCGTCTAATCTTTCATTTAGACATGCTGTATCCTGTGACGCAAACATACGAGGATGTAAGAATTTGTCTTGATGCCTAAAAACAGAAACATAATAGATGTGCACACACACACAAACACTCTTGCACAAACTTCACACTGTACATTTATCCTCATTTACTCCTCATGCCTCCCCTCCTACTCTCCCTCTCCACTCACTAAACCTTTTTTTCTCAGCGTTCTCTGTGGGCTGATTTCCTCCCCCCTCCATCCTTCTCTCTCCTTTCTCCCCGTTCTTTTCATTTTTCACTTTTCCCTTGTTTATTTCCCCCGCCTTGTTCCCTTTTCTTTCCAATCCCCTACTTGTCTGCCTCCTGTCTTTTCTCCTTCCACCTGCTCTCATTTCTCTCCCTGGCTCATTTTCTCCTTCTCCCCCTGTCTCCTAGTGTATCGCTGCAGACTCTTGTAGTCAATTATCCCTTCTGTTAATGAGCAGATAAATCTAATTGCTCTCTCCTTCAGGGCTTGACGTCGTTTCTCTTCTGTCTTTCTAAGCTCACGGGGCACGCATCATTCTCTCCACCATCATTTTTCAACCTTTTCTCCATACAGTGGCACCGTTTTCAGCGGTACCTCTTTTTCATCCTCTTCTGTGGCCTTCTGCCTTACAAGGACTTGCATTGTTATTCCTGTTGGTTTTCCTATCTGCATTTTTCATGTCATCTCTATTCATTTTTTTCCCCGCTGCCCTGACCTTTTATTTCACCTCACCTCAGCTGACTCTTCACCTTCACCTCAACACTTCATCACACCTCTGCCTCTCTCAGCTTCAGTGTGACCAGTAGTTTAAGAGGGATGATGGGCTGTAAAGGGCTGGTGGCCATAGGGATTGATAGGGACAGAGGGCATGGATGGTTTATCCTCTCTGCTCATAGGGTCAGTTCTTTCCCGGATAATCTCTCCACTATCGACAGAAAAGTGAAATAGTGGAACTGCAATATTATTTATTTGAGGGTTATTTATTATTTATTTATTTATTATTTGATCAACAGAAAATGTATTGGCTGCTATTTTGATAAGTATTTAAGTACTTTGTTAGGCAGAAACATTAAAAGATCACTGGTTCCAGCTTCTTATATGTGAATAGGTACTGTTTTACTTAGTCTAATATGAGTTTGGGCTGTTTGCGGATAAAATAAGCAATACGAATATGTCACCTCAGGCTCTTATAAATTGAGGCTATTTGTCACAATTTTCTGACAATTTGGGGACCAAATAAGTATAAAATGAATCAGGAAAATAACCAATAATTAATCAATGATGAATTATAATTAGTTGCAGCCCTCAATGCAAGTAAAAAAAGAACTGAATGTGGTGGAGTCTACAAAACTGATCCTTGTGTTCACTTTAATAAGCTGCATTAGGTTCATTTAGTAGCTTTTCTTTTGACTGTTTTTAGGGTCTTATTTTTTTTATAGCAATTTTATTCTTGTGAAGCACTTTGTGACTCTGCTCTGTGAAAGGTGCTACCGTATGCTAAACACACTTTACTTTGATCCCTCTGTGCAGTGAGCAGTGCACCTCCTGCTACAGTCACAGTACAGTGAAAACTGATGTATCAACACTCCATAATGTATGTGAAAGGTTGGCAGAGGAGGCATCTTATTGACATAATTGATGTCACTGGATGACAGGGAGACTGTAATAACAGACATTACACAGTATAGTAGCAAACGACATGGAGATAGCCCTGAATCAGCTTGCTGTGCAATGCAGGGGTCAGCATGAATTATCGGTTACTGTCACACTTGAAACAAAGTTGGCTAAGCAAGCATGGCAATACTGAAGAATGCTCATGTCATGATTTAAACCTGGTACGTTCACGCAAAAACCATGGATGGGTTAATATTATATTGGAAGTCTAAATGTATAGGTGTGGGAATCACCAGAGGGCCCCACAATATGACATTAGAATACTTATGCCATGATACAATGTTATTGCAATTCAAACATATTGCGATATTCTGCAATATCCTCCTGAGAACCGAGGAAAATACGTTTTTTCCTAATCATATTTTTTTGTGATTCCATACCTGTTTAGGGTTA